>NC_091473.1:50912872-51225179 GCF_036971445.1 Narcine bancroftii
GTAGCTTTTTTACACTAAAAAGCACCGACACAGAATGGTGGGGTCATTCCTGTCCCAGCTTTTTTCTGGCAGCAGGCGCGGTGTCAGTCCTGGAATGTCATCTGTGTAAAAGGCAAATCTGTCATTCCAGGAACAACTTTAGTAAGGAAGTGTTTGTGCACCATATTTCTCTTAGAGTTGAAGGACAACAGGAAAAATCTTTTCAATAATAATTCCACTGTCCTGCTGTCCCCCAGCGGTTTGCAATTATACTGCAAAGGTAAAAAGGCAGAGTCAATCAGGCTGACAGCGAGTATTCACAAGGGAATACCTGACCAACAGCCACTTGGGGTTTAGCCCATCTAGGATGTCCATGCATGCTCCCATAAATGCAGAAGTCTGAATTGAGCTGTAGATGAAATGGCTGGAGCTGGAGATGAAATGAGCTGGTGGTGAAAGAGTGATGCATCCTCTATGAGACTCATCATTTTGTTAGGTGGGTGAAGCACTGATATATTGCTAGGAGGAGAAAGAGAGATGATTTAATTCATAAGTACATAATTCATGGTTTTAGCATTTGGTCTTTCAAAATAGGGCTTGATCATTCATGAATAAGATAACAAGAATGTATCAAAGGGTGCTGCATCTGGAACTCTTCAGAAGGAGGGTATGAATGTTCAGTTACTGAATGTATTCAAGACAATCACTGACAGACCTTCAGATATTAAAGGAGAGGAGATTAATGTTAGGCAGTGGCATTTGATAAAAGACCAGCCCCCACACTGATCTCACCACCCCGCTCTCAGCTGTCCCCAGGTGTCTCTAGTCACCTTGTGCTGTGAGCAACAGTGGGTTTGTCCTCAGTTTGAACAGTCTGAAGCCCCATTATATTTCCTTATCTGTCACCAACCCTCAACGATAGATAGCAGTGATTAGTAAAGGATTACTTAAGATGGTGTGTGAGTGGAAAGAAAAAGTTTGGAAACCACTGCTATAGATCAATACTTGCAGTAGATATTTCCACATTCTTCTATTAATTGTTGTGTCTTAAAAAAGTAAAGTTTGATTGTAAACCCTTCTGTTCAGACTCATCTCTCTTGAACCTCATGCTTTCTCAACACAACAATGACCAGTGCGGGGACCGACAGCGGGCTGCAGGGAGAGTTTCACCACAGCCTGCCACCAGCCATTTTTTGGGGAAAAAAAAGTGGGTCTTAACTTTTTTTCATCAAATGCAGTATGTTATTCATGACTCTAGATGCCGACGCTGTTATGTTACACGTCCCACCTATTTTGCTCCCAGAATGCCAGCTTGCTGTGTAAAATGACACACTGACCCGGCTTTATGTCGGCTTTATTCGGTTCTGGGTAAATTACCAAAGTTGACAATGCCGGGTCTTCCATACGCCAATATCGCAGGATTTCTATGTAAAAATCTAAATTAACTGACCAAACAGCACGTGTAAAGTTGGACTGCCTGACCCTGATGCAGCAGGCAGGAGAGGACTGAACAAGATCATACTGTATTCTCCTCTTCCTCTCCTCCAATCCACCCAATCACATGCTGGCTTCTGTCTCACTCCTCCAACTCTTTGCTGTACATTGGTTATCTCCCCTCAAAACTCAGTTCTGATGCAAGGTTTCGTAGCGAAATATCAACAAATTTGTTCCCACTGTTGCTCGACTCCCTGAGATTTTTTTTACTACCGTGAAAATCCTGGCTTAAATCACAGTTATGACAAAGGGCTGATGATGGAATACTCCACATTGGACAATCCAACTATAGCATGTTGGTCATTAGTCTAAAATTGTGTACAAACCGTCTTGATATGAAGGGTTCCAGCCAGAAACATTTACCAGTGTTTTTCTCCCTCTGATTCTTCTCAACCCACTGAGTTCCTCCAGCAGATTGTGAAGAATTATTATTTATTTATTTTTCTCTCTTCCTTTTATATTAATTATCTAGTGTGTTCATTGTACTTCACTTGTTGTTAATGTATTTTATGTAACTGGGAGGGAAGCTGCAGCCAGTAAAACTTTAATTGCTCTGTACATCATACTTGTATATTTGGGAATAAGCTCTTAATTTATTCATCAACTACTCATCAAGTCACCATGACATAACTGTGACCTAGACCAGATATGTGGCTCTTAGAAAACCAGCAAGCGAATGGTGCATTTAGCAAAAGGGTACAGAATTCAGAACAGGATCAGTCCCGGGTGACATCCTCTTGAGCATTACTAGGGAATCTTAAATGAATGTTCCTGTCTCTTAAGTTAATCTACTTCATGTCCTTTAACCCTGAATGGAATGTGAATTGTCACCATTTCACCCAAAACAATACCCAGCAAACTAGTCTGGCTCAGGAAGAAGGTAAGTAAGCCTTTTCCTAATTCTCATTGTGTTTTTTGCACTTGATACTGTGAAATGACAAATTTGTAACTAATCTCAACCCTACAGCATCTGATGATGATGAGAGTTTATTGTTGTATACATAAATACAATGTACTGACAAAATGATGCTTCAGCTACACGTACACATAACACACTAACAAACAATAAGTATAGATTAAATTGTCACTGCATCAGCAGAGAGAAAAAAAATTAATAAATATAAAAGGATAGAAATATTAATAGTCACCGTTGCAGTAATGCAAAAACCATGCTGTTTCAATAATGCAGACAGATCTTTTGGTGATCCTGGAGTGGTTTATGGTTAGAATCATTCCAGGTGGTTCAAGAGCCTGATAGCTGTTGGAAAAAACAATGATCTTGAATCGAGAGGTGCTGAACATCAAGCTTTGGAATGTAGCAGTGAGAAGGGATCATGACCAGGGCAATGGGGTCTTTATTGACATTGAATTTATGATGATATGATTCTTCAGGCATATTTGGTAATTTTCTACATTTATTTTCAATTCACTCTCATGCTATTCCTGGATAAAATCAGTGTAACAAAACTGCTGACTGCAAGATATGAAGCACCTTACTGGTTAGGAAGCTATGCTAAACTTATATAAACTAGACAGGCCTCTGTATACCACTATCTCAAATCAATGCCAAGGTCTTAGATGTGCAGATCAGAACGTAGCCTTAATTTAAGCACTTTGGTTAGACTTTGAGAGTGGCTACAAGTCACTTTAACCTTTAAAGCTTAAATGGAGGTTCAACAACAATCAAGACAAATGAAAACAGATGGAAGATATTTTAAGATAATTTTAACATAGAACAATACATCACAGTGCAGGCTCTCGATGTTGCGCTGACCCATATATTCCTTCTTTTAAAAAAAAAAGTACTAAACCCTCTATTTTTCTTTCATCCATGTGTCTGTCTAAGAATCTCTTAAATGTCCCCAATGTTTCAGCCTCCACCACCATCCCCGGCAAGGCATTCCAAGCACCCACAGCTTTGTGTGGAAAACACTCATCCCTGATGTCTCCCTTAAACTTCATTCCCTTAACTTTGTATACATGTCCTCTGGTGTTTTATGATCTTACCCTGGGAAACAGGTGCTGGCTGTTTACTCTATCTATGCCTCTCATAATATTGTAGACCTCTATCAAGTCTCTTCTCATCCTTCTACACTCCAAAGAGAAAAGTCCAGCTCTGCCAACCTTTCCTCATAAGACTTGTTTTCCAATCCAGGCAACATCCTGGTAAATCTCCTCTGTACCCTCTCCATAGCTTCCGCATTCTTCCTATAATGAGGTGACCAGAACTGAACACAATACAAAGTGTGGTCTCACCAGAGATTTGTGGAGTTGCAACATGACCTCTCTACTGAATTCAATCCTCCTGTAATAAAGCCCAGCATCCCATAGGCCCTCTTAACTATCCTATCAACCTGTGCAGTTACCTAAAGGAATGTATGGATTTGAACCCCAAGGTCCCTTTATTCATCTACACTCTTGAGTATCCAACCATTAACACTGTACTAAGCCAACTGAATACACCTCACACTTATCCGGATTGAAATCCATCTACCACTTTACTGCCCAAATCTGCATCCTGTCTATATCCTCTTGCAACCATCTACAACCTTCAGCTCCATCCACAACTCCTCCAACCTTTGTGTCATCCACAAACTTACTGATCCATCCTTCCACCTCTTCATCACAAAGACCAGGGGTCCCGGAACAGATCCATGCAGCACTGACCTCCAGGCAGAATACTTTCCTTCCACTACTACTCTCTGCTTTCTTCCTACAAGCCAATTTTTTATCCACATTGCCCAGGTTCCACTCATCCCATGCCTCATGACTTTCTGGGTGAGTCTCTCGTGGTGGACATTATTAAATCCATGTAGACCACATCTACTGCCGTACCCTCATTAATTTCTTTTGTTACTACCTCCTCAAAAAACTTAGATTTGTGAGGCATGACCTTCCCTTCACAAAGCCATGCTGACTATCCTTGAATAAGCTGTACTTCTCCAAATACTTGTAGATCTTATCCTTAAGAATCCTCTTCGAGAGTTTCCACTACTGACGTAAGACTCACCAGACTATAAGTCCCAGGATTCTCCCTATTACCCTTTTTAAATAAGGGGACCATATTTGCCATTCTCCAATCCTCCGGCTCCTCCCCTGCGGCCAAAGAAGATTCAAAGATCATAGCTACTGCCTCAGCTATCTCTTCTCTCACTTCCCACAGCAACCTGGAGTATATCATATCCAGTCCCGGGGACTTCTCAATGTTTTTAAGAAGATCCAACACTTCCTGTTCCTTAATCTCCACATTGTCCAGCACAAAAGCCTGTTTTATTTGGACCTCACTGTGATCAAGGTCCTCTTGTGAATACTGATGCCAAGTATTCATTTAGGACCTCCCAACTTCCTCTATCTGCCTTCAGGCCCATGTTGTCTCCTTTGTCCTTTAGAGGCCCCACCTTTATTCTCGTCATCCTTCTGTTCTTCACATGTACATAGAATGCCTTGGGGTTCTCCTTAATTCTACATGCCAAGGCCATCTCATTCCTCCTTTGAGCTCTTCAAAGTCCTTTCTTAAGCTCCTTTCTGGCTACCATATACTTCTCACGAGCGCTTCTTGTATCCTGCTTCCTATATCTAATACATACTTCCTCTTGACTAGTTTCATCAGCCATGGTTCCCTTTTCCTAACATCTTTTTCTTGTTCCAGTGGGACAAACCTGTCCTGAACCCTGCACGTGGTCCCTAAACTTCCTCCACATTTCTTCTGTGCTTTCACCCTTAAATATCTGTTTTCAATATACTTTTGTTAGTTCCTGCATCTTCCCTTCGTAATTAACCCTTCTCCAGTTAAGCACTTTCCCATTTTGACTGTTTTTATCCTTTTCCAAAGCTATGTTGAAGCTAAGGGAGTCACTCTCACCAAAATGATACCCCACCAAGAGGTCCGGCGCCTGACCAGGTTCATTACCCAGAACCAGATCCAGTATGGCCTCTCCTCTCATCGGCTGGTCTATATACTGTGTCAGGAATCCTTCTTGAACACATCTGACAAATTCAGCCCCATCTATCCGTCTTGCAGTCAGGATGTGCCAATCTATTTTAGGGAATTTGAAATCACCCATAACAACAACCCTGTATTTCCTGCACCATTCCAAAATCTGCCTGCTTATCTGCCCCTTGGTATCCCGAGGGCTATTTGGGGGCTGATAGACTACTCCTAGTACAGTGATAGCTCCCTTCCCTTTTCTGACTTCCACCCACAACGACATACTGATAATTTTCATAATCTCTATCTGGGATTGAAGTGAATCAAAACACTGTCAATATTGAAAATCAGAAATAAAATCAGAAAATGCTGGAAACACTCAGCGGGTTAAAAAAATCTGTCTTAACATCTTCATTCCTCATGTATTTATTGAATGAAGGTCGTTGAAGTAAAAATCTGCAAATGCTGAGCATCCAAAGCAAAAAGAGTGCAAGAAGCACTCAGCAAGTGAGGCAGCTTTAGGAGGCAAGGAATTAGAGTCGCGGTTTCAGGTCAGGGCGTGGAGAGGGAAGATAGAGAGGACAGAGAAAATGATTGCGGTAGGATGTAAAATTGTCGAGGTAACAATAGCCTAAGTAGTTGGAGCAAAATAATGCAGAAACAGTCAAAGTAACAAATTGAATCAGGGAAGTGCACTGACAGCTCTGAAAAAAATAATAGTGGGGCGTGTTTTCCCAGAAATTGGTTCAGCCAATATTAGGACCTGCAGGTTGTAATGAGCAGTCAGACGGTCTCCCTTTGTGTCCTTCTCTACATCAGAGAGGCTGGCTGCAGATTAGGAGATCGCTTCGCTGAGCACCTTCGCTCCGTCTGCACCAGTGTCAGAGACCTCCCAGTAGCCAACCATTTCAGTTCTGTATCACATTCCCACACTCACATGTCTGTCCATTATGTACTGTCCCACCAGGTCCTCCTACAAATTGGAGGAATAACACCTGATTTTCCATCTGGGCACTCTCTAGCCAGATGCCATTAACATCGATTTTTCTGGTTTCTGCTAACCCGCTTTGCTCTTCTCAATCCCCTCTTCCCTTCTCCTTTCCAGTTCTCCTCCCTCCATTCCCCCACCTAGCCATCCCCCTCCCCTTGATTGCTGCTATTCCCTCCCTCCCTTCTCTACCTATCATCTCCTGCCTTTGCGACGACATCTCCCCCTCACTCTTTTGTTCAGATGCCTGCTGACATTTTCCCATACCTTGATAAAAGGCTCTTACTTCAGTTATGTATTTTTACCTTTGCTATATAAAGGTCACTGTTTGGCCAGCTGAGTTTCTCCAGCACTGTGATTTTACAGTTAGTAGAAATTTCTCTAATTTTAAATACCTTCATTTCTTTCTTCTCTAACATGAGAGAAATTTACTCTCGAAAGACGCTTTATCCTGGAAATGTTCTAACAAATTACCTCTGCTCATTCTTCAAGGCCCTTGCATGATATTAGTATTGGACACAATATTCAAGCTGGGGTCTAACTCAAGTTTTATGGAAGTTTAGCATAATTCTGTGTATTTAATGTTTCTGTTTATGAGGCAGTTTATGAGGTCATCTTTGTATAATTATCCTGCCTCATTAAAGATTTGGGTTGAAACACCCAATATATCTTCAAAGGGCCTCCCTCGCCTCCTCCCATCCCTTTCTAATTGTATCATTTAGTGGTAGTTTCATTGAGTATAATATTTGTTTTACTTGACTTGTCGTGTGCACTTCCCCTTTAAATTTCCTGCTCACCCCCTTGTTTTGCAGGATTCCTGATATTCAGGCTAGGCCAGTATAGGATGTAGGTACAAGGTTGGGATATCATTCTTTGATATGAACAAGTTACTAATCAAGAAAAGATGTGAACAATGAGGACCAAGTACAATGAAGTCCCTTTTGTGATTTGGCGCTGATCTTGAAACCCATATCTTGGTTAAAAACGCTTCTCAAATCTTTGAATCTTTATAGCAAGTTAAGTGTTTTTTTTCTGTGGGAGCCCGTTTGTCAAGATATTATGTCACGATGAAGACTATTCCTGTTATTTCCTCCTCCTATTGAAACCAGGAGACTGGCAGTGCACGTGTGAAAGTCATTCCACCTTAGGGAGGAAGGACATCTCTAGTTCTCTTGCATTTCAATTGTCAGTTGGTGGCAGTTTGCGTTGGAATGTGTTACCATAACCACTGAATATAGCAGTCTTCTGTTAGTGTAATGAAAGCTCTTTTTGTCTGTCCTTTGTGTCATTTTACCAGTGCTTGGAGGACTCTGTTGAGTTTTTCCTGCTATGTCAAAGCTTGTCTGTGCTGTCAATTAAAGTCGACGACAGGTGACCCTAACATGAGATGGTACTACAGTGGAATCCAAATCCGCAATCCTTTGCTACAAGACTTACTGAGTTGATCTTAATTTGGAGAGAGGCTTGGTGATGCTGCAGCTGGCATCTGGTTGCTTGAGTTGTGAAAAGGGGATAAAGTTCAAGTCCAAGTTTAATGCCACCTGTGCCAAGATGTAATGATAATTGTTATATTATGAGTAGATCAGTTAGACATCTCATACATAGTGAGACACAATAAGTGAGACACAGTAGACATGGAATATTAAAGCACAGAATATAGCCTTTGGCCCTTCAAGTCTGTGCCAAACTATTATTCTTCCACGTTCCACTGACCTACACCCAGTCCATATCCCTCCTTACCCCCTATAGACAACACTTTCCAAGTTGTAATATTTCCCAATTTCAAAATATGTCATCTTCAAAGAAACATATGTGACAATATTCCGAATTACTATCTTATTAACCCAATAAATCAAACTTTGTATTGCCGCTGTAATTAGCTTTAATTGATTGATAAAAATGGATAAGCATTTTGCATAACTTTGCATTGAGATTTTCATAATGATGAATAAACAAAGCATACTGTATAATAATAGAACAAGATTCCACTTTAAACAGATATAAACCAAGATTAAGATGAATGAAGATGAAATCAAAGAAAAGTACCTTGAGCTTATGTCTCCTCCATAATTCTTCAAAGAATGAGATGCAAGCTCTCCCTACGCCCAGATATTATGACATATGACATCATAGTAACTATGGTAACACTACAAACAACAATTTCTTAAAGGGATAGACACAAAATTAAATAAGAAGTAAAAACACAAGGTTTTAACCTTTACACCCCCATCCCCACCCCACCCAGTCCAGGTACCTGTCCAAATTTGTCATAAATTTAAAAATTGAGCCTGCATTCACCACTTCAGCTAACAACTCATTCCACATTCCCACTACTCTCTGTGTGAAGAAGTTCCCCCTAAACTTTTCCCCTTTCACTCTTAACCCATGTCCTGTGGTTTGTACCTCATCTAACCTCAGTGGAAAAAGCCTATCTATATCCATCATCATTTACTTCTATCAAATCTCCGCTCATTCTTCTACACTCTACTGAATAAAGTCCAAACATGTTTAATATTTCCCTGTAACTCAGTTCCTCAAGTCCCAGCCACATCCTAGTAAATTTTCTCTGCACTCATTCAATCTTATTGATATCTTTCCTGCAGATAAGGAAAAATGTAGAAAGAGTTACTGTATGAAATAAAAGTGAAAATCCCAACACCCAGTAGAATAATGGAACCATAGAACATTACAGTACAGAAACAGGACTTTCAACCCTTCTAGTCCATGCCAAACTATTTTTATGCCAAGTCCCATTGATCTGCATCCAGTCCATAGCCCTTCACACCTCTTCCATCGACATACCTGTCCAAATTCTTATTAAAAATTATAAAATTTGAGCCCACATTCACCACTTCAGCTGGAAGCTCATTCCACACTCCCACCACTCTCTGCTTGAAGAAGTTCTCACTAATGTTCCCACTAAACTTGTTTTTGACCTTCCAAAATGCAACACCTCACACTTTTCTGCATTAAATTCCATCTTCTATTTTTCAGCCCATTTTTCCAGCTGGTTTAGATCCCTCTGCAAGCTTTGAAAACCTTCTTTGCTGTGCACACCTTTAATCTTTGTGTCATCTGCAAACATGCTGATCCAATGTACCATATTTACATCCAGATCATTGATATAGATGACAAACAACAATGGTCCCAGTACTGATCCCTGAGGCACACCACTAGTCACAGGCCTCCAGTCTGAGAAGCAATTATTCACTACCATTCTCTGGCTTTTCCTCTAGAGCCAATGTCCAATCCAGTTTATTACCTTGCCATGAATACCGAGCACCTGAACCTTCCTGACAAACCTTCCATTTGAGTCCTTACCAAAGGCCTTACTGAAGTCCACAACCTTTCCTTTATCAGCTCTCCTAATACCTTCCTTGAAAAATTCTATCAGATTGATTAAACTCGATCTACCAAACACAAAGCCATGTTGACTATCCCTAATTTGTCTTTGACTATCCAAATACTTATATACCGGATCTCTTAGAACTTCTTCCAATAATTTACCCTATGACAGATGTCAGGCACACTGGCCTATAATTTACAGGGTTACAATTGGAGCCTTCTTAAAACAATGGAACAACATGAACTATCTTCCAATCTTCCAGCACCATTCCCGTAGCTAAGGACATTTGAAATATTTCTGCCAGAGCCCCTACAATTTCTACACTAGCCTCCCTCAATGTGCGAGGGAAAATCTTGTCAGGCCTTGGGGATTTATCCACCATTACTTGCTTTAAGGCAGCAATTCCTCCTCCTCTTTAATCTATATCAGTTCCATGACCTCACTACTTATCTTCCTTACTTCCCTAGACTCTGTGCCAATTTCCTGAGTAAATACTGATGCAAAAAAAAAATTTAAGATCTTCCCCATCTTTTTTGGCTCCATACATAGATGATCACTCTGAACTTCAGGGAGGCCTATTTTGTCCCTTATTATCCTTTTGCTCTTAATATTCCTTTAGAAACCCATAGGGTTTTCTTTCACAGTCTATCAAAGCAACCTCATGTCTTCTTTTAGTCTTCCTGATTTACTTCTTATTTTTCTTGCATTTTTATACTCAAGTTCCTCATTTGCCCTGTATAGCCTGTACCTGCTGTGCATCTTTCTCTTCTTCTGAACCAGATCCCCAATATCCCTCAAAAACTAAGATTCCACATGCCTGTTCATTTTGATTTTAATCCTGACAGAAAACATATAGACTCTGATATCTCGAAATTTCACCTTTGAAGGCCTTCCACTTACCTTGCACATCCTTGCCCGAAAACAATTTATCCCAATCCACGCAATCTAGAGCTTTGTTCATTTCCTTAAAATTGGCCTTTCTCCAGTTAAGTATCTCAACCCAAGGACCAAACTAATCCTTTTCCATAATTAACTAGAAATTAATAACATTATGATCACTAGACCCAAAATGTTTCTCTGCACATACTTCTGTCATCTGACCTGTCTTGTTTCCTAATAGGAGATCCAATATTGCACTCTCTCTAATATTGATTTAGAAAACTTGCTCAAACACATTTGACAAACTCCAAGCCATCCAGACCTTTTATGGTATGGGAGTCCTAGTCAATATATGGAATGTTAAAATATCCTTCTATCACAGCCTTATATTTCCTTCAGCTGTCTGCTATCTCTCTACCCCAATTCTCATTGACTATTGGGGATCTATAATACAACCCCGTGAGTGTGGTCATACCTTTCCCATTCCTCAGCTCCACCCATATTGCCTCAGTAGACAAGGTCTCTGATCTGTCCTGCCTGAGAAAAGCTGTTATATTTTCCCTGACAAACAATGCTACTCCTCCTCCTTTCTTTCCCCCACTCTATTGCATCTGAAACAACAGAAGCCCAGAACATTGAGCTGCCAGTTTTACCCTCCTGCAACCAAGTTTTTCTAATGGCCACAATGTCATAATTCCACATTTTAAACCTAGGCTCTAGGCTCGTCTGCCTTTCCTCCAATACTTATTGTATTGAAACAGATACATCCGATAACATTTCCACCATGTTAGAAATAGAAGTACCTTTAAAGAAATTGCTCGAGACAAAAATTGAGAACAAAGAACATTTATTTTACAACAATGCAAAATTGGGTGCTTCCCCTTACCCTGGGAATACACACATACACTGGGGCTCACCCAACTTTTATACAGTTGATTTCAGTATAGGAATACCCTCCCTCTTACATTCTTCTGCCTCCTGCTGGAGAGGTTTGGCATTAGGCAATCCTTCCTGCCTACGTGCAGTTTCAGTATACTTGGAGGACCGGGGGTATCCTGTCGGTGTCCCTTCATGTTATTGTCCTTATTCACACCTTCCTGATCTCGGGGCTACAGTCTCTTGGTATGCAGAGTTGGCTCATCCTGTCTAGGGTTGGCTAATTTAATATGTATAAATCTGTGTAAGGTTAGCTAATTAGATATGTAGGACTTGGTACTTCTGTCCAGGGCTAGGAGACCCTTATCTGATCCAGACTACCTCAACTTCCTACATTCTATTGTTCCTTACCACTCCTTATCTTAGTCTTATGGTGGCTCTTGTCACAAAGACTAGAAGATTCTTATGTTAATCGTGCTGACTCTGCTTTCCTGCATCCTAATCCCCAAGCTCATCCTGTTTGTACTGGTTACAGCCAATAACTGATGTATGAATTTTAGTTTCCTTCATGTTCATAATTTTAGATCAGTTTTCCCATCTCTCACAACCACATACAATCCTTTGACTTCTAATGATACATGCAATTTTCACATCAACTTTTCTCTCTTCCACTCCCCCTTAAATTAAATATTTTAAAAACTGGAAATGCTAGGAAACTAAAATGAAACAGAAAAGGCCATAAATACTAAGCAGGTCAGGCAGTATCTGTGGAGAGAAGATCAGTTACCATTTTTGGTGAACTGTTTCTCTTTGCACAGATGCTGCCTGATTTGCTAATTGTCTCTAGTATTTTCTGTTTTTATCCTTGACCTCCCTTGATTCCCCTCTTGGTAGTGAATAACTCATCGTTACCAATCTACTGACCAATGAAAACAGATCCTTCCAGAATTTCAAGATTCATGTAGTTTTGAGCATTTCTCCCAGTTCTCTCAACTTTAGTTTTCATGAAAACAGCTTTAATTGAATAAGTATATGGATGGGAGGGGGATGCAGGGTTATGGGCAGAGTGCTGGTAAGTGAGATTAGAGGTGGGTTCTTGGATCAGTGTGGACTAGAAGGGCCAAATTGGCCTGTTTCCGAGCTGTAATTGTTATATGGTTATATTTTGTCATGATGCTTATTTGACGAATCTCTTTTATACCCAGGGGCATGATGCCTAAAGCTCAGTAGATTATCTCCACCCTCCTGAAGAGGGTAATGATTCTTCAACCCAGCGGATTATGGAGTCTGGGTCATTAGAGCTATTGAAAGAGTACCTAGATATTTTTTTACAAGTTCAGGGAACTGTAGGCTATTTGAAATAGGGACAGAAGAAGAGTTGAGGCCTGGGGCTGATCAACCAGGAATTTATTGAATGTCAGGGTAGGTAGGCAAACAGGGCTAAAAGGCCTTCTCCTGCTCCTGTTTGGTTGTGTTTCTAAATTTCTGTTTGATCCTGCATTTTCTATGTTTTCCATCTCTTTGTCTGATTGCTCCTCTAATTCCCCAACCCTCTATATGTAATTAATTCTTAATTGCCTGTTCACTGCTGCCCATCCTGTGTGGATTCTGGTTATGGCGTATGTGAATCTACAAAGCAATTGATTTAGATTTAACTGCCCCTTCTCTCTGAGCTGCCCTTTTAGTTTACTCCTTTCATGTAACTCAGTAAATCTGAACAACAGATTATCAGGCCTTTAGCAGGTTGCTCTTTGTGGGAGCTTGCAATGCACAAAATGACTGCCGTATTGCGTACTTGGGATTAATGACTGCTGCTGAAGTACCCCATGGCAGTCTTACACCTGGGATATCCAAATTGTGAGATCTGTTTTATATAAAATTGTACAGCACCAAAGTTGGACCTTTGGCTCAAAGAGTCAGAAACTGCTGATGGTGCCAGTCTAACTAATCCCATATGCCCACACATTCCCTGCCTGTTCATGTGTCTGTCTAAATCCCTCTTGAATGTGGCCATTGTATCTGCTTGCCATTCCTTGCCTGTCAGTGCATTCCAAGCATCCGCCACTCTCTGGAAAAAAACATGCTTCACCACTCAGAAAAGTGCAGCACAGGAACAGGCCCACAATACTGCACTGAACATGATGCCAAATGAACAAAAGCTTTGCTATCTGCACATGATCCACATCCCTCTATTGCTTGCATATTTATGTGTCTACTCGAAGCCTCTTAAAATCTACTATCGTATCTACTTCTACCACTACCCCTGTCAGCCCATTCCAGACACCCACTGTTCTCTTAAAAAAAACTTGCCCACAAATCTCCTTCAAACTTTCTTCCTCTCTCCTTAAACCAATGACAACCACCCTAGGTTCAGACTCTGACATTCTACACTATCAATGCCTTTCATAATTTTATAAACTTTTTTGACGTCACCCCTTGGCCTCCAACGCTCCAGAGGAAATATATGAATGGTAGGATTTCTTTACACTACACAGAAGAGGGACCTTAAAGCAATGACATTTTCCTTCTGCTGTCACGCTTCCCTCTTCAGTCTCATCTCTCTTACCCAAATTCCATTCCTACCAGAACATGACCTCTATTGCCAAAGCTTTCTCATATCACTTACTGTTGGCTAGATCTGGAGTGATGAAGCTTGCCCACTATGTGACAGGTGGATTGTTTTGCAGAGATATACTGCAGGATTCCTTTGGAATAACATTTCTTAATTTAAATGCAAGTTAAATGAGTTTGGTTAAGTTTAATCTTCAAAGCTGGAGCCACACTGTATGAATGATCTCCCCTGAGGAAAAACTGTGCTTTGAATTGGAAAGAGGGTGGTAGAGTGCAGGAAGGGAGGTGGGAGTGTATTGGATGGGGGTGAGCATGAGTTCTTTCCCAAATGCAGCCCCAAGCTTTACATGTGATGGTAGTAGTGTGGTTCCCACCCTTAGGTTAAGAATCCCAGCTGAACTTTTGAACCCAGTCTGTTCCAAATTGAGTGCATCTGCGTAGACCACCAGGGTGAAAATGCACACGCCCATCAACTGGCTGTGTAACCTCACAAACTGATTGACTGCATTCCTTACAGCACTCACCCTTTGATTGTCAATGTAGCTCACATTGCCTGTTTGCAACAGCACCTCCCTTGATGAAGCTTTTAAAAAGTGCTTTCGACTCAGTGAGCACTAGTTTGTCGTCAACTGCAGTGATATATCTTCCCCTTCACATTTCTGCCAGTACTTGGCTGAAGTTTTTGCTACATTGAATGAGGGTAAAAGGTAAAAGTAAAGAAGGTTTCATTATTGTCACATAACACTACATTTAGAATGTAACATACATAAAATTCTTCAACTTTTGTCCACTGTAAGGCAGACAGAGTGGCCACGTTGTCCAACGCCCCTCACAGAAACCTACAGCACCTGGTATTTTTAGGCGGTCTCCCCTCCAAGTGCTGATCAAGCCTAAACCTGCTTAGCTTTTGAGATCAGACAATCCCGGGCTCACACAGCTTCAGAATATTTCTGCTAGCATTCTCAGAACACACTATGAAGGCTGGAAGACAATGTTCAAAATGTGAAATGAAACCCCAGATATCTTGAAAAGACACAGAAGGAGGGTATTAGGTAGGTAATGCCTTGCAGTGCAGTTAACCAACTGCTCTATTCACTCTACAACCATGGCTGGTTCTGATACCTAGCTTGAATGAGCCAGTCTCCAGCCCATAGACTGTGAGAGTCCTTTGACCACATCATTAAAGACCCCACAGCCTGCTTGGGTCCTTCAGCCACTGAGCCCCTTGCAAGTCTTTTGCCATGGTCACCTTCCCTGTCAGGATGTCTCCCATACTTCACCTTCTCAAGGAGTGGTGTTCTCCCTTTTTCTGGTGCCCTGTGGAGGTCCGGTGCCCCTCTTGATCTGTATCTGTATCCCCTACTGATATGCTGCCAAGCACTGGCACGGGCATCATCTTAGGCACAGACCTCCGTGGTTGCAAGAATTAAAAAAAAGACTGTTGGCTCCTTTTATCAGGCTATTTAAAACCTGACAGAGGCCTCGCCATCAGGATCAGGCAGTAGGAACCTGTGGAGAAGCACTGCTTCACTCACTGCTCTCTTGGGTCTCCACTAATGCCAGTGCTGCCATTACAGCAGCTCTGGCAATTTTGTAACTTAAACGGTGCAGACGGATCTATTGGTGGTCTCAGTGTAATTTACGGTGAGGGCTATGGAGGTACAGAGAGGTTTAAGAGCCTGATGACTTGAAAAAAATCTTAATCAATCTAGAAGGGCTTCAGTCCTTCTGCCTGAAGGTAGCAGTGAAAAAAGAGCTAAGGTGGTGAGAAACCTTCATGATGTTGGCTGTAAGTACACAAAAGTACTGGTGAAACTCAGCAGGTCATGCAGCATTCGTATGAAGTAAAGGGTAAGCAACATTTCAAGCCTGAGCCCTTTGTCAGGGTATGAACAAAAAGCAGCAGGCACCTGATCATATGAATGTCGAGCTTGAGAACGGTAGAGATTGGAGAGTGGGGGCAGCACCTCAACATGGATGTCTTCATGGATAGGAGGCCGGTCCCCATTCCACTTTCTGCAGTATTCTCAGAATTAGAATCAGAAACAGAACTTATTGTCACGAACATGTCACAAAATTCGTTGTTTTGAGGCAGGATCACAGTATAAACATTTCTATAAACCACCTTACAAAATAAATAAAGGTAAAAAGGTAAAGGTTCCATTATTGTCACGTAATACTACATTCAGAATGTAACATGCATGAAATTCTTTGACTTTTGTCTTCCGTAAGGCAGACAAAGAGTCGCCACTTTGTCCAGCACCCATCAGAAATCTACAGCACCTGGTGTTCCTAGGCAGTCTCCCCTCCAAGTACTGACCAGGCCTGCTTAGCTTCCAAGATCAGACAATCTCATGCATATTCCAGCTATTAGGCTTCTGCATATAAAGATAAAATAAAAATAGTACAAGAAATAGTCAAAGTAAGGCAGTGTCTGTAGTTTATTGTTGATTCAGGAGTCTGATGGCAGAGAAGAAGTTGTCCTTGTGCTGCTGAGTGCTCGCTTTCAGGCTCTTGTACATTTTTCCCAATGGTTGTAGAGTGAAGAGGGCATGGGTGGTGGGGGTCCTTGAGAATAGAGACTGCTTTCTTAAGACACTGCCTTTTGTAGATGTCCTCGATGGAGCGAAGACTAGTGCCCGTGATATTGAAGGCCGAGTTAACAACCCTCTGGAGTTTTTTCTTGTCCTGACCATTGGGACCTCCATGCCAGACAGTGATGCAACCAGCCAGAATGCTCTTCATGGTACACTTGTAGAGGCTTTCAAGAGTCTTTGCTGACATACCAAATCTCCTCAAACACCATTGCAGAGCCTTTTTCATGATTGCATCAACATGGAGGCTCCAGGATAGATCCTCAGAGATGTTGACACCCAAGAATTTGATCTGTATCCCCTACTGATATGCTGCCAAGAATTTGAAGTTCTTGACCCTCTCCACTGCTGACCCCTCAACAAGGACTGGTTCATAGAACCATAGAACACTACAGCACAGAAAACAGGCCATTTAGCCCTTCTAATCTGTGACGAAGACATCATACCGCTAGTCCCACTGACCTGCACTCATTCCATAACCCTCCAGACCACTCCCATCCATGTATCTATCCAATTTATTCTTAAAACTTGAGAGTGAGCGAGCGTTTACCAAGTCAGATGGCAACTAGTTCCACACTTCCACCACTCTGAGTGAAAATGCTCCCCATAATGTTCTCCCTAAACCTTTTTCCCTTTCACCCTAGGTGCATGACCTCTTGTATTTATCTCTCCTAATCTGAGACATTTACTCTGTCTATACCTCTCGTAATTTTGTAAACCTCTATCAAATCTCCCGTCATTCTTCTACACTCCAAGGAATTGAGTCCTAACCTGTTTAATCTTTCCCTGTAACTCAATCCCTGAAGATCTGGCAACATCCTAATAATTCTTCTCTGTACTCTTTCAATCTTACTGATATCCTTCCTGTAGTTTGGTGATCAGAACGGTACACAATACTCCATATTTGTCCTCACCAATGTCTTGTACAACCTCACCATAATATCCCAAATCCTGTACTCATCTATCTGTGATGCCACTTTCAGGGAATTATTTATCTGAATTTCCAGATCCCTTTGTTCCACTGTCTCCTATCGTTTACTGTGTATGTCCTACCTTGGTGTGTCCTTCCAAAATGCAACATGTCTCTCTCTCTGCATTAAATTCCATCTGCCACCTTCAAGCCAATTTTTCCAGTTGGTCCAGATCCATTTGTAAGCTTCGAAAACTTTCCTCACTGTCCTCAACGCCTCCAATCTTGGTGTCATCAGCAAACTTGATGATCCAATTTTTTTACTTTATCATCCAGATCATTAATGTAGACAACAAGCAGCAATGGTCCCAGCACCAGTCCCTGATGCACATCACTAATCACAGGCCTCCAATCTGAGAAGCAATCATCTACTATCACTATCTGTCTTCTCTCATTCAGCCAATTTCGAATCCAGTTTACAACCTCTCCATGAAAGCCTAACATCTGAACCTTCTGAACTAACCTCTCATGTGGGACCTTATCAAAGGCTTTAATAAAGTCCATGTAGACAATGTCCACAGCCTTTCCTTCATCTACTTTCTTAGAAACCTCCTCAAAAAACTCTATACGATTTATTAAACATGACCTGCCACTCACAAAGCCATGGTGACTATCTTTAATCAGCCTTGGGTGTCCAAATACTTGTATACCCAATCTCTCAAAATACCCTCCAATAATTTACCTACTACTGATGTCAGGTTCACCAGCCTGTAATTTCCTGGTTTACTTTTGGAGCCTTTTTTAAACAATGGAAGAACATGAGTTACCCTCCAATCCTCTAGCACCTCTTCCATGGATAAGGATGTTATATATATTTCTGCCAGGGCTCTGCAATTTCCACATTAGTCTCCCTCAAGGTCTGAGGGAATATCATGTCAGACCTGGGGGATTTTTCTACCTTTATTCACTGTAAGGCAGCAAGTAACTCCTCCTCTATATGTTCCATACCACAACTGTTTGTTTCCCTTCTTATTTACTCTGCCAGATTCTTGAGTAAATACTGATGCAAAAAACTGTTTAAGATCTTCCCCATCTTGTTAGGCTCTACAACATCCCAACTCCTGTACTCAATAGTTTGATATTAGTAGCAGTAGTAGTAGTTTATTTATATAGCGCATTTAACCCAGTGCTCATTGATCCAAAGCGCCGAACATACAATTAGGAATAAATTGGTTCCTATCTACACAATGACAGGTAGCCAAAATATACTGATGCAGCCATCCTTTTACATAGACTATTCAAATTAGAACATTAATAATTTAAACCCTAACCCATTCCTCCCGATCGCAGTAATGAACAATTTCCCAATTTTAAATGAATAACAGTGCTACAAACACCAGACTTCAAAGACATAAATTATCTTCTAGGGGACCAATTTTGTCCCTTACTATCCTTTCACTCTTAACATACTTGTAGAAACACTTCAGGTTTACCTTCACATTATCTGCCAAAGCAACCTCATGTCTTCTTTTTGCCTTCCTGATTTCCTTCTTAAGTATTTGCTTACATTTTCTATACTCTTCTAGTACCTCATTTCCTTCTTGTTGCCTATACCTGCTATATGCCTTCTTAACCAGATCGCCAATATCCTTTGAAAACCAATGTTCCCTATTCCTGTTAACTTTGCCTTTAATCCTAATAGGAACATGCAAATTTTGCACTCTCAAAATTTCGTCTTTGAAGGCCTTCCACTTACTGAACACCTCCTTGCCAGAAAACAATCCCCTCTTCCTAGATCTTTTCTCATTTCCACTAAATTGGCCTATCTCCAATTTAGAATCTCAAATCGAGGACCAGACCTATCTTTATCCATAATTAATTTGAAACTATGGTCATTGAGCAGGATGTTTTCCCACACATACTTCTGTCACTTGACCTATCTGGTTCCCTAATAGGATATCCAGTAATGCACTCTCTCTCATTGATACCTCTATATATTGATTTAGAAAACCTTCCTGAACACATTTCACAAACTCCAAGCCATCCAGCCCTTTTACAGTATGGGAGTCCCAGTGAGTATGTGGAAAATTAAAATCTACTATCACAGCTTTTTGTTTCTTACATGGGTCTGCTATCTCTCTACAGATTTTCTCCTTGTGATAGTACAGATCTATCACCAATGTACATAGTGTATATAGTTACTGTATCTAGACTGTGCTCACAGCGATTGGCTGAGAGCTAAGCCACACCTATTGTCTGGGCCTTAAAGGGTTGTGTCCCTAGCCAGGTCGGATCATTCCGGACTGGTCGGCCACCTGTGAAGAGCTCCGGTCTTTTGCTAATAAAAGCCTTGGTTTGGATCAACAAGTCTTTGGTTCTTTCGACGAGCTCTACACTCCTCCAATTCTCTCCGACCTGTAATATTCCCCTGTCAGTGTGGTCACACCTTTCCATTTCTCAACTCCACTTATATGGCCTCAATGTACAGCTGTGATAACTTCCCAGACTAGCAATGCCACTCGTCTACCTTTTATTCCTTCCCCTCTATCACATTTGAAACAATGAAACCCCAGAACATTGAGCTGCCAGGCCTGCCCCTTCTGCAACCAAATCTCACTAATAGCAATAATGTCATAATTCCACATGCCAATCCACACCCTAACCTCATCTGCCTTTCCAACAATACTCCTTGCATTGAAGTAAATACACCTGAGAACATTTCTATCACTTACAAGCCTTTTATTTCTGTCTATACATGCAGTTCTCACATGACCTTTAACCTTTTCCACCTCACTATCTACTCTAACACTCTGGTTTTTCTCCCCCTGCAAATCAAGTTTAAACCATCAGTGGAGCATTAGCAAACCTGCCCGCAACAATATTTGTCCCCCTCCAGTTCAAATGCAAACCATCCCATTGGAACAGGCCCAACCTTCCCTGGAAGAGAGTCCAATGATGTATAAGCCTGAAGCCCTCCCACCTACACCATGTCTCTAGCCATGTGTAGAGCTGCATTATCCTCCTATTTCTAAACTCACTAGCACATGGCATGGGTAGCAATCCTGAGATCACTATCCTGGAGTTCTCCTGATTTCTTCCTTAAGCCCACAATCATTTTGGATTTGCTAACTTGTTGGTGCGACACCATCAGCAGCTGATCTATCTCCCTCCTGTACACTTCCTCATTGCCGTCTGTGTGATTCTGCTGACAACCATGGTGTCTTCGGCAAATTTGAGCTGGTGCTTAGGCCAAGAAGGGCTCCCAAAAGGCCTCGGGAGCTGAAGGCTTCCTGCTCATATTGGAGTTTGGGATCTGGAGCTGGAGTTGCCAATAGATTGAACACGGGTCTGTGCAGCTGCAGAGGCTGCAGGAGTTGCAGGAGGAGAATCCACAGACAAACTGTATCTCTGAAGGGACTCTCTCTTGCTTCTCTTTCTCTTATTGTTAGGGGCACTGGGAAATGCTCATGGCAACTCTGTGTTTGCTTTATGGCAAACAAAAGTTGAAGTATATCATGTATATTACATTTGTATGTATTATTACGTGACAATAAAAGGAACCTTGAACCTTGAAGCAACTTTTTTACATTAACTGCAACTATGATTATTTACCTATCATTTTATATTTATTATCTCTTTTTTGTCTTAGCATATTACAGTTATTTAATTCCAATTATTGTAGTTGGTTTATCTTACATACCTGTGTGGCTGCAACAGTTAAGAACTTTGGTGTGTCTCTACATTGTACTTGTGTCAATAAACTCTCATTCAATTTTAATTTGCATCAGTTCCAAATTCATTATCTTGACTTGGGAATATTTTTCCATTCTTTTATCACAAACAAAATATGTGAATAATGCAGGATTATTGAAAACAGAGGGTTGATAGTCAGCACAGGGAGCTGAAGGGCCTGTTTCTGTGCTGTACCTCTCTGAGACTCTTACTTGGTGAGTTCTAGAAACCTCCCCCCATTCCATCCTATCTACATAGACTATAATACTTCATTAAAGTAGGTCACAAGGCTCTTATCAAAAGTATTAACCATAATCAGAAGTGTGATGGAACACTCTCCACTTATCTGGATACTGGTTTCTGGAGCTCAGCACCAACTAGGACATTGCAGTTGCTTGATAGAAACTCCACCCACAACTATTCATTCACTCCTTCCCAATGTACAGTGGCAGCAGGATATTCCATCTATAGGATGCACTGCAGCAGCTCACCAAGACTTGAGACCGTACCTTTCAAACCTGACAAAGGGCCCAGGGCCAAAACATTGATTTCCCTTTACTTCCTATGGTTGCTGCATGATCAGCTGAGGTTCTGCAGCATGTTTATGTATTGCACATTCTAAACCCACCCCTCTACCAGCTAGAAGGACAAAGTCAGCGAAAGCATGTGACACCCTCCACATGGAAGTTTTCCTCAAAGCTACACACTATCCCGCACATGTCAAACTCTGGCCCACGGGCCAAATTTGGCCCGCGATATAATTATATTTGGCCCGCAAAATCATTTCAAAAATGTATTAGAGGTGGCCCGCTGGCCACCGCGCCAGTATAGCGCATGCACAGTAATACAACAAATCCCAGAATGCATTGGCATCAGCCTGCTAATCACCCCCACCTCCTCTGTTTACGTTGCAGGGTCTCACCGTGGACTCTGGTTTTGGGGCCTGGCTGGTATCAGGGGAAGCCAAGGCCGCTTCCCAGCGCCCGGAACCGGAGGCCTCGGGCCTGACCTCGCCAGGACCGTTGCCCACTCCCCCTCCCTGCCGCAGGCCGATCCGCGACTCACGGTGACGGGGCCGCTGATCCGCCGAGATGCCGCCCTGCAGCAAGAGCCGATGCCCCCGCACTGTCGTTGTCCAACCCGATCGCCCGCAAACCCCGCCCTCCCGCACACAGGCCTAAGTAAGAATTATGAACTTTAATCTCAGGATAAAATGATCTTCCAATAGTTTCATGTCACAGTGATAAATATATTCCTGGTTAAAAATGGACCTGCACCTGGAAAGAAGCTCATTAGGCATAAAACTTGAAAAGTGTGTAAATCAAAGGATATCTGTACCAACGGAAAAAGGGCATGACAAATAACCCTGCTAGAGTTCATGCCCACAATCAGTCACCCATTTGATTGTTTCAGGAATCATGTTATTCTCCCACATTCTCAATAGCCCTCAGATTTTTTCTTTTCGACAGCACACTAGCAACATTTGACAAATCCTCTATAGAAAAATATTATTTATTGAATATTTTATTTCTCATTTGTTAATGCTTCTGGAAAGAGTTTATCCAAAACTATTATTAAACATTTATTTTAATAAGAAAAAGTTTAACATTACATATGTTGAAAGAAGAGAAAACATGCAGATGTTGTTGAAAATTTTCAATAAATAGTTAGTTCGGCCCTCGACTTAGTCCAAGTTTCTAATTTTGGCCCTCCGTGAATTTGAGTTTGACACCCCTGCACTATCCTCACTGAGAAATAGCACACTGTTTCTTCACCGTTGTTGGGTCAAAATCCTGGAACTCTCTCACTGACAACCATTGTGGATATCCACACACCTCAAGGTCTGCAGTGGTTTATGGAAGCGGCTCACCACCTCCTTCTCAAGGGCAGTTAGGGATGCACATTTAAATGCTGGCTCCACATGTAAAGCTCACATCCCTTGACTGAATAAAGATATTAAATACTACCATTTAAGGTAACATTCCATGAATGAATAAAAGAACAATTGTTGCAGTTTTGGAGCTGTGAGAACACCAGAACTTCCAAAAATGTTTGACAGTCAATGAACACATTTGAAATGTAGTCTATGCAAGGAATAGCAGCTACCAATTTTAGGCAACAAGCTCCTAAAAACAGCAAAGAAGTAATGGCCAATTAATCTTTTTGGGTGTTAGATAAGAGATAAACATTGAAACACAAAAACTGCAGATGCTGTAATCTTGAATAAACATTGAGAAGCTGGAGGGCAAAACAGGGTGGCATGGTTAGTGTAGCAGTTAGCGCAATGCTGTTACAGTGCCAGCGACCCAGGTTCGAATCCAGCATTGTCTGGTACAAGTTTATACGTTCTCCCTGTGTCTGCATGGGTTTCCTCCAGTGGTCAGGTTTCCTCCCACCCTTCAAAATGTATGGGGGTTGTAGGTTAATTGGGTGTAATTGGATGCATGGACTCGTGGGCCAGAAGGGCCTGTTAATGTAATGTATGTCTAAATAAATAAAATAAATAAATGAGCTGGAGAAATTCAGCAGGTCACGCAACATCCATAGAAAGTAAAGTAACCAATTTTTTGGGCCTGGGTCCTTCATCAGGAATTCAAGCACTTGGAGATTTTCTTGTTTAAGTCTGAGAAGGTCGAGGATCTCAACATTGTCAGGCAGCATCTTTACCTGGAGAAAAATGGTCCAGATTAAGGGCCCAACATTGACTGATCATTTCTCTGCCTGACTCTCCAGCTTCTCATCATTTGCACAAGGGATAAATCTTGATTAGTCTACTGGAAGCATACCCCTAATCATTTTGTAAGTAGTCATAGGATATTTCATTTTATGGGGGAAGGACAGGTAAACAATTGACTTAACAATGCATCCAAAAGACAGAATTCTGCTTCCCACGAATTTCAATGGGAATATTATTATGGACAGTGCTTGGATCTCTGAGTGGCAGCTTGAAACGTTCACTCTGCTGACTCAGAGATGGGAATGTTTTCTTGCAGCCATTCCTGGGACCAAGTTAACCCAGTTTTCTTTATTTTTGTAACTCCCTTTGTGCCTCTATATGAAAAGGACACTTATGTTTTTGACACAGGCTTCATTTAATATTTAGCGAACCATCCTAGCCCTGTCATTATTCTAGCTTCACAAAAGTACAGTTAATTCCTCTCTCTCCAAAGACTGCTCTTGTGACCCAGGAGATATTAGAGTGATTTCTTTCAGATCAACACTATTCTGAAAGAATATCAGGTTTTCTTTTATATAGAGCCTTTCATTTCCAAGGACCATCCCAAAGAGGTTCTTAGCCTATAAAATCTCTTTGAGGCCTCATCTATAATAGAGGAGAGATGTGGTGAATGGTAGGGAGCACCTATTGAAGCAAAGCAAGGAATTTTCCAGATATTCCTGACCACCAACCGTCCCTCACACAAAGACACCAAAATTTCATATTTAATCATCAGGATTATTACTTGCACCTTGGCTGACTTGTATTTCTGGATGGTGGTGTTGATTTGAGAGGACACCAGATATGAACATTGCAAAAATCTGGAACCGAGTCGGCAAATTGACAGGCTGGTGAGAACCCACAATGGCCCCTGCATTCAAAAGTTAAAATGGAACTGAATGTTTGAAGCTGACAAGTGAGCTCCATGTGCTGTGTGTCACACCACCATAATTAGCTTTGGTGATACAGGAGGAAAGTTATGGAAAATTATTCAGTGGATGGTGCCTCGGTGAAAATGCTGTAGGTGTTAAAGCTGGTGAATGCTCAAGCAGCTCCACAAAATTTTGTTTAGCCCACACTTGGAATACTGTGTGCAATTTTGGTCCCCATTTCTGAAAGGATGCAGAGGCTTCAGAAAGAGTACAGAAGAAATTAACCAGGATGTTGCTTGGATTAGAAGTTAGAAAAACTTAAGTTGTTTTCTCTGGAGTATTCAAGGCTGAGGGGAGGCTTCTATCAGAAGTTTATAAAATTATGACTACATAATCAGAATTTTTCTCGGAGTGTAAAAGTATCACATACTAGAGGACATAAGTTGAGGGAGAAGGATTTAAAGGAGATGTGTGGGGAAAGTTATTTTTCACACAGTGAATGGGTGCCTTGCTGGGGTGGTTGTGGAGGCTAGTACAATAGGAAGATTGAAAATGTTATATAGGCACGTGGATGTAAGTAAAATAAGGGGTTATGGGCTGTGAGGGGAAGGGTTTGATTTATAGCAGGGTAGATTTAGATAGGTCAGCACTGTTTTGTAACGTTTTATGTGAGAAGGAAGCAGATAATTCGGTCCCTCTATTCTCTCATCCAATCAGTGCCCCATGTGAACCTCTCCATCTATGTACCATGTTCTATGGTGTCCATACGCCCCCAGGGTTCATCAGTCTGCCTTAGGAGACCCTCTAACACCTACAGCCCAATGGGCTCCAGTGTTCACATCACACAGCAGGTCAAATTTTACTCCAGCTCTGATTAGGTTGTGTCAGGTGTTTCTCTGAACTGATCTTAAGCTGAAACCAGAGAGAATTGTTTGCACCAATGAAAGTTTTAGAAATTGTGGCTTTAGTTCAATTGTGTTTCAGTTTGCATTACCATCTTTTGTGTAAAATTAAGAAGGGATGTGTCGCCTTGGTTACATTTCCTATGTGAGGCTCAATCAAAGTAAAAACCCAGCTCAGTAATAAAAATGTTAATCTGTGTAATAGGAAAACCGAAACCCAAGCCCTGTAAGTCATCTCTTGTTATCCCACACTGCTCCACCCCAAACCTTGGAGCACAGCTGTCGCTATCACAGAATTGGGTTGAATGAAAACAACAATTCAGCATTGTTCCTTTGTTATACTGTATGCAATAAGATTGAAACCATGTCGCATTTATCTTGCAATGTATGGTTTATGTTGAACCTCACTGCATCCTTGAGGTAAGCAGCCAGTTTGCACACAACAAGATTTCAGAAGTGGCTATCAAGATGACCAATCAATCTGCCAGATTACAAGTGCATTGGGGAGTGTTTCCTTGTCTTTTGTTGGGGACATTTTTCTCCTTTCTCAAATTAGGAAGCCCCAGTTACGGTGATACAACACACCACACATCACATCCACATGCTCTATTGCAATTCAATGAACTCTTTGCATCACAAGCACAGAATAATATGATCTTCTATACTTACCTCTTTAAAAGCTCCACTAATTTCATGCACATCAAGTATTTAAAAAGTTTTGCTTGTCCTGTGATTGTCCTCACTGGGTGTGTAGGTGTGTGAAGTGCCCTTGATGCTCGGTACAGTTAGACTCTGCATCTGCATCGAGAGTGACAGGATCCTGTTGCAATGCTTCCAGTTTCACCTGAAATCAGACTTTCATTTCCAGGGGCCATTATGGGCTGTGCATAGCTTGACAAATTGCCAACTGGGATCCAGACTTGTACAGTGAATACTCAGCAGCTCTGTGGCATTTTCATATCTTGCTGTCCCCTTGAATCACAATCCAGAGAACTGAGAAAACACAGAAATACAAGTCAGCCAAGATGCGTGCAATGGTCCCGAAAATATGAGTTTTTTTCCATCTTTTGTGCGTGACGGACAATTGATGGCCAGGAATATATGAAAACATCCTTGCTTTGTTCCAATTAATGCCTCCTGTTGTTAAAGACAGGTTAAACATCAGTTGCTGTGTGACCATCTGAGTTTTCTCCAGCACTTTTAGGTATTGCATTAGACCGCACCATCAGCAGGTTTTCTAATATCTCTCATTTTGATGGGTGTTGGTGGAAAAAGTTCCTGGAATTGTTTCTGTGCCCAAGAAGATTGTGGTAACCTGCCCAAATGATTACCAACCTGTGGCATTCAGGTCCATCCAAGGTAATGATGTATTTTGAGAGGCTAGTTTTGAAGCATATCAGGTCCTGTCTGAGCAGTGACATGGATCCATTCTAATTTGCCTACCGCAGCAACAGATGACGGATGCCATCTCACAGGCTCTACACAAAACCCTGGACCACCTGGACAGCAAAGATGCATACATCAGAATGATCTTTATCAGCGACAGTTCAGCCTTCAATACCACCATCCCCTCAAAACTGATCCTCAAATTCCAAGACCTGGGCCTCAGTACTCCACTGTGTAATTGGATTTCCTCACCTCCAGACACAATCAGTGAGAATTGGTAAGAACATCTGCTTCACAATTGCCATCAATACCAGAGCACCACAGGGGTGCGTTCTTAGCCCTTTGCTCTACTCACTATACAATTCTGACTATGAGGCTCGGTACAACAACACCATCATCTACAAATTTGCTGGCAATTATTACGGTAGTGGGTTGTATAAAAAGGGGTGACGAGTCAGCATAGAGGAGGGAAATTGATTTAGCTGAATAGTGCACCAACAACAACCTCGCACTCAATGACACCAAAACCAAGGAGCTGATGGTGGATTATCATCATCATTCAGGTGCCTTGATATTTGGTGTGGGTGATCATGTCTCTCCATCCGTCACGATCTCTGACCCTCTGAACTGTAGCTGTTGTCTCCCCTGTTCTCCTTCAGTGAAGGCTCCATCTTTGAACTGAGACCGTAGTCAATGTTGAGTTCATGATTATACAAAGGAAAAATACTGAAGTGGTTTCCTGTTGCCTTCTTCAGTTGCAGTGTCTATACTGGATGGGTTACACTGGCTATTGATCAGCAGATTCATCTGCCCAATATTTTTAGTTTTACAACCATAAATTCTAATTTGTTGACTATAGGAGGGGGAAACCAGAGCAGTACGATCCAGTGATCATTGAATGGTCAGAGGTGGAGAGGGTTAACTCTATCTCGGAGAATCTTTCCTGGACCCAACACATGAATGGCATTGTGAGGAAAGCACGTCAGTGCCTCTATTTTCTCAGGTGTTTATGGAGATGCAGTATGACATTGAAAACCTTGGCAAACTTCTACAGATGTGTAGTGGAATGTGTGTTGACCTGCTGTATATGGTCTAGTATGGGGGCACCAATATCTCTGAGTGGAAAGTCCTGCAAAAGTCAGTGAACACAGCCCAGTACATCACAGGCAAAACTCTACCCACCATCGAGAAGAACATCTACATGGAGTGTTACTGTCGGAGAGAAGCAGCATCATCAAGGATCCATACCACCCAGATCATACTTTGTTCTCACTGCTGACATCAGGAAAGAGGTATAGATGCCACAAGGCTCATACCAGCAGGTTCAGGAACAGTTTCTACCCCTCCACCATCAGATTCCTAAACAACAAAATCAATCAGATTAATTTAAGAACTATTACTTGGCACGTTATTTATTATTGAATATTTATTTTCTGTATTGCAGTCAGTTTGTTTACATTTCAATATTTGTTTACATTTCTCTCTTTTATCTATGTATCTTTTCTTGAGTACAGTTTTTTTTTGTACTACCTGGCAGCAGGAAAAAGAATCTCAGGGTTGCCTGTGACAATGTGTGTACTCTGACAATAAATTTGACCATTGGATTTTGAATATTGTGTATGGTTTAGGCTTATTAATCTAAATTGGGATATCTTTGACACAAAGGGAGTACAACAGTTATTCACCAGACTTGTTCCTATAATAGTGGGTTTCTCATATGAGGAGTAATAAAATAGACAAGACCTCTGTTCTCTGGAGTTGTAACCTTATTGATAAGTTCTTCCGACAACACTGTTCCTCCTGTATTCTGTCATCTTGGAGAGTTTGTCAACTCATGCTAAGTTAAGGGGCTATGCATATATTCTGGCATGTTTGCTTTTCTTTTGTTGGAACTTTTGTTCCTTTCTCAAATCAGGATGATGTAACGCTTTGGAGAGGATGCATAGGAGATTTACCAGGATGTGGCCTGGATTGGAAAACATGTCTTGTGAAGCAAGGTTGGAGCGACAAAGGATGTGCAGGTGACTTAATAGAGGAATATAACATTATGAGGAATGTAGATAGGATGGACAGCCAGCACATTTTTTTCCTGGGGCAACAATAGCCAATACCAGAGGACATCTGTTTAAGGTGGATGAAGGAAAATTTAGGGGAAATGTCAGATATGGGGTTTTTTACACACCAAAAGTGGTAGGTACCTGGAATAAAATGCCGGGAGTGGTGGTGGAGGCTGCTACAATAGAGACATTGAAAAGACTCTTAGAATGCAAGAAATTAGAGAGTTAAGGGTGTGAGATAGGGAAGATTGTTGTGGAGTAGGTTTACATAAATTGGTTTGACAGCCTATTCCGTGTTGTTATGTTCTATGTTCTAGGAAGTCACAATAGTGGTGATTCTTGTTTGGTAACCCCTTAGTATTCCACTAAAATTTGGTTCAAATTGAAGGACAGAGAAGCAAACAAATTTCGCTGCTTCCTGATCAGAGCTGAATACATCCAATTCAGAACAATGAAAGAACAGTGACCTTAATTATTCCCAAGGAGCTGATGGTCTTTCCTCTCTCCAAGCTTTTTACAACATCTATTTGATGGGCTTAAGTGAATGGCAACAGTGGAAAGAGCTCCAAGTGGTGTCAGGTTTGCATATCTGACTCTACAATGAGCCCACATAGTCTCTGATTGGGTTCAACTCCCATTGCCTTTGGATCCCAGTCTCTGGGTAGAACTTTGCATGTGCCTCCACAATGGAGAGTTAAACCTTTCTGGGTGAAGAGTGGAGAGGGCTGCATGGAGATAGCAATAGAATAAACACCACCATGTCAATGGGATTTCCACATTCTGTTGGAAGCAAGTAGAACAATCACATTAATCAAATGCAATCACAACAGCTAGTTTGGTTCCAGTGACCCATTTCAATGAAAATTCATAACCTTTCTAGAATACTTTTAAGTGAAAGTGATATGAAAAGACTGAGCAATGTGAAATGAGACAAATATGAAAAAATTGTATGCAATTCTGTGAACGGGCTAAGTAGATACTCCCTGTCCCAAGTGGCATTTGATCCCCACTAACAATCAATTAGAAGGATATTTCCTTTGGTCTTTCAGATAATCCTCTTAATCCCTCTTTTATTTCCTTTTCATCTCTTGCTCCTTTTGAATGTGGTAACTTTGTCACTGCTTTTCAAACTTGTTGCAAGGCATGGGGTGTGTAAAGGGTTGCAACTTAGCTGATGGTGAGGTAATGCTGTGCCCAGAAGCACAAATAAGTAGTGTTATTTCACATGCCTCAGCAGGTTGCCAGCATCTAATCCCCCTCCATCTTCTCCCACAATCCCTCCCTCTATGACACCCTTCCTTCTCGAAGAGCAAACTCACTGTCCTCACAATCTATAGTTCCCTAACCACCACATTGGATAGGAAAGATATGCAGGAAAATGGAATTAACTCAGATTGATGACTTGGCCAACATGGATAAGTTGGGCTGAAGGGCCTGTATCCTTGCTGTAAAACTGTGACTCAATGATGACACAGCATAGCAGCTTCCCCACCACTTGCTGGTCCATTTGGCTTTCAGGATGACAAGGCACAGAAAAGAAAGCTTAATTTCGCAAAACAGGAAAGTACTCTGGAGGAATAAGCAAGTTGACACAAAGCATGTGGATACCAGTTGGCCAGAGGATGTGACAGAGGGAGGGCAGTGTATCTGGGCTAGATCCAAAGTACAAGAGACCTCCTGTCGAATGTGGTCACAGTGGAGACTGCTGCTGCTTACATTACAAAAGGGTATAGTCCAATCTGGGACATCAGTTTGGAAAGGACAGTTCAGGAGAAAAAATGAAGCATGACAAAGCTTCCCTAGTCTTTAAAAATCTATCTTTGCCTTAAATGCATTTAATGAGGCAGCCTCTGATGCTTCCTTGCGAAGGTAGTTCTACAGATTCACTATCCTGTTGGAAGAGAGTAACCTTCCAAATATTGAAAGGGCTGAATAGAGTGGGCATGAAGACGTTTTCACTAGTGGGAGAGTCTAGGACTATAAGACACAGCCTCAGAATAAAGGACATCCCTTTAGAACTGAGATGAGGTGGTAAACCTGTGGAATTTGTTGCTACGGACACCTGTGGAAGCTGTCATTGGGTAGATTTAAAGCAGAGGTTGATACATTCTTGATTAGTAAAGGTGTCAAAGGTTTTGGAAAAAAAAGGCAAAAGAATAGTATGGAGAAGAAAAATACATCACCTATGGTTCTAATGATGGCATAGGCTCGATGGGTTGAATGGCCTGATTCTGTTCCACATCTTATGATCTTGTCTCGTCTCTGTCTTAAATGTTCTTGCCTGAACCTTGAGGCGATGTCTCCTAATTCTAGTCATCCCCTATGGGTGCAAACAACTTTCCTTCTTCTATCTTATCTATTCCTTTCATAATTTTATATGCTTTATATAAATCTTAGTGACAGAGAAACAATAGATAAATTGTTTGTGATGATGGGGAACATGTGCAAAAACTTTGGAGTGGTGAAAAGAAAAATAATAATTACTCAGCTATCGATTGTATTAATGTTAGGGTGAAAGAAAAGGAATGGGAGAAATACATTTAGATAGACTGACTCATTCAACTCGTACATTCTCAGGGCATCCAGAAATGAGGTTAGATCTGGTGCTTGCAACTGAGGTGAACAAAAGTGACTGTTGGACACAGGTACTTGAAAAATAGTTATTGCCATATCTGTCTTTTTTAAATCTTGGACTATAGTAACTGAATATTTATTAACTACCTATTTTGTATTTGTGATCTATTTTTAATTCATTCTATATCATTGTTTTTTTTTACCTGTTCAGCTGCAGCAAATAAGAATTTTGGTGCATATGTACATTGTACAATGTATATGACAAAAACTCATTATCATTACGAGAGCTAGAAATGTTGCCAACAGGATTGAGGAGGATAGAAAGAGGAATTACAGAAATCTCCGTGACATGTAATTTTGGCAAGAGGCTAGATTAAGAATGAAGAGGAGCAAAAGTTAAAGCTCCTTCACAGTAAAGTTCCATGTCCCGACCGAAGAAGGGATTTGCAAATAATTTTAACAAAGATAAATTTGGCTAGGGATGATTCAGGTTGTCTCTGGCTAAGAGCCAGTGCTATTTCTATGTTGCCTCTCACAATAGCTTTGTGGTCTTGGAAAGCAGTCCACAATATGCACAAAACTCCAGTTTACCTACATTTTATGGCACTGTTATGGACAATATTTGAAAGTGCAATTAATTTTTATTGGCATCTGGCATTTCTTGAAGATGTATGCACTTCCAAATGGAGGAAGTAACACGTTTTAATTTGTAAGTTGATAGTCAATAAAATATTGATTGGAAAATATTACAAAGTTGACCTCCCACAGTATGCAAAGAACTGGGGTGGGATGAGAACCGAAGAAAAGTCCTCCTGGGACCCTCTGCCTGTTTCTACTTTGCCCACATTGACTTCTGGGCCCCATATGGCGACAGAGAGAGCAACCTTTAACCTCAGTGAGATTACATAGCTGAAGAGCTGTATTTTTAGACTTAGAGAACATGTCACAAAAAGGAAGAAGCTACGTTTATTTAGCACCCTAACAACATCACTAAAATGGGTCAATGAAATGTTTTACTTGGTGGAACATTGATGGACATATTGACTGTTGCTTTTTATTCCATTACAACAATCATTAAGTGCTTTGGCTGTAAAGATGTTGCAGTAAATGCAACACCCATTTAGTGCCAGCCACACCAACAAGCACTAGGTAGATGGTTTAAACTCAGTTTAATTTTGGTGTGTTCAGTAGGCAGACAAATTATCCAGTGATGCTCATCTAGGTGTGGATATATAAGATCTGCTATTGACAATTGCCCTTCTAATTTGCAATTGTTCTGAAAATTAATCCTGATCTTTCTTTCTTGTCATTTCACAGATAGTGGCCATTCAGCCCAATGATCCCCCAAACAGAGCTTTCCACAATTCCATTCTCTCTCTCCTTATTTACCCTTAGTTTATTTTCTATCCCCCCCTCTCTCTCTCTCTTTCACTCTCTCTCTCACACACACACACACACACACACACACACACACACACACACACACACACACACACACACACACACACACACACACACACACACACACACACACACACACACACACACACACACACACACACACACACAACTCATCCACACTGTCGAATTGTAGTCAAGGCTAATCCCATTTGCCTGCATTTGGTCTATATCTTTCTAAACTCTTCCTATCCATATATCTGTCCAAATGTCTTCAGAACATCATAATTGTGCCTTCTTCTATTGCTTCCTCTGGCAGGTGAACACAAGTAAATGGGACTCACTTGATTAGCAGAGATAAGATGGGCAAAATGGTTTGTGTCTGTGCTCTAAAACTCTTTGACAATCTTACTCTGTGACATGTTTCAAATATGGACCTCCCTATGTGTGAAAACATTGACCCTCCGACCCCTCTCACTTTAAACCGATGCCCTGTAGTTCTGGAATTGTCTACCCTGGGAAAAAGACTTTATTCACTAATTTTCCTTTTATTCTTTTGCACTTATCTATACCAAGAGGAAATTTATGATTGCCAATGAACTTATTGTGTGTTTGGATGTGGGAGGAAACCAGAGCACACAGAAGAACCTGCAGGAGAGAACATGCAAACTCCACATGTACAGGCAGAGGTTGAATCAAACCTGGGTGACTGGTACTGTGAGCAGCAATGCTACTTGTTGTGACACCATGCTGCCCTCACTGTTACTGTGTCTTCAATAACTTGCATCTGAAAAGTGCCTTTAAATGAATAATACGTTGCCAAGTGCTTCACTGGAGCCTAATGAGCCAATGTAAACACCAAATCACACAAAAAGGTATTAGAGCAGATGATCTAAGGCAGGGTTGGGCAACCTAAGGCCCACATTCCAAATTTATACGGCCTACAACCCAATGGGTTTGCCCGATCACCCTCAGCCTCTCCAATATAAACTGTTCATTACACTAAACTATCAGCTTTTGTCATCGGTAGCATCGGGAACTGTGTGCGTGGATTAAACGTCCCTCAGAAAAGGAAATACTTTGTTGCTGTATAAATGCTGCCCGTTCCTTCAGGGTCGTGAACTGGCCAGTGAAATTACTGCGTTCATGCGGAATGGTCACTGAAGTCTCTCCACATCATTAGAACCAGGAATCGATCATCAACTGCATCACTTTCTGCCTCTGGAAAAATAACTCATCCAGGGACCATGGGAACATGCTTTGCCCTCAAGATACACCTGAGACAAGCTGTGCAACAGTGGCCAACTGTCCTGCTCTTGGTCCCAGGCCACTCATCCACCGGTGAAATTGGAGTCGGGCAACCAACGAGGTGAACCTTTTGGAGCAACCCTGAAGCACCCCCTCCCCTGAGCCACCACCACTCTCCCCATCTCCCTGCTCCCCTGAGCCACCCCCTCTCCCCACTCCTTCTCTCTCTGCTCCCCTGAGCCACCCCTGTCGTATTGGGTTCAAACACACTCATAATAAAAACTACCTTGAGCGTTCATAGCTTGCTTTATTTTACCATACTTTCAGTGAACATCTACATGCGCTGGGTTTCCCTGCTGATCCCAAGCCTCCCTCCCAGAAATCCTCCCATGATGTCATCGGCCCGCTCGACATCCCACCAATAATGTTACACCACATCCCCTTTATTTTGCATTTGAAGCCCCCCTTCTCTGTGGCTTTGCCCGCTACAGTTACCTTTACGTATTCCAGTATAAATAAACATAAAACATTTACAAGTCCTTCTTGGCTCTGGGTGTTTTACCATCTCTACAAATTCAGTCTCTGCGGTCTCTTTACTTCTCGACCTGACCTTGTTCTTATTATGCCAGGCAAACTCTATGTCTCAGTCGGCAGAGTCTCTGGACCTGCCTTTTCAGGAGTGTCCATTTCCAGCCAGTGCTCTTGTCGCTTTTCACCTCGAGTCTCTAGTATGGGAAGGAGATGTTGGTGATTCCGTCTCAGTGTCCCTTGTGATCCACTAACCATGTACGCCCATGGGGTGTGCTGCATGGAAGTTACTGTACCTTGCTGTCTTATCGTGAAAGTCGACGTTGGAGGTGCCACCACTACCATTCGGGGTGCCTTTAAATGTTCATGCCCATCCTCCATCTTAGCTCATCTCTTTCACTTTTACCCTTTCGCAGCCTGTCCTTCTCTCTGTGGCTCAAAGGTCCACTTCTGACACCATGTCTTGTTGGGCTTAAACACGCTCGTAAGCAAAACTAACTTGAGCCTGGAGTCGCGTTCGTAGCTTGCTTTATTTTACCATACGCTTAGTGAACATCGACATGCGCAGGCTTTTCCTGCTGATCCTGAGCCTCCCTCCCCGGATGTGGAAGTCCCGCACCGTGACGTCTTCGACTCACTCGACATTCCATCAATAGTGTTACACCATAACCCCCTCTCTCAGCTCCCCTGAGCTGGCCCCTCTCCCCGGTCACCTGAGCCAATCTCTCTCCCTGTTCCCCGAGCTGCCTCCCTCTCCCTGCTCCCAAGCCGCACCCTCTCCCAACTCCTGAGCCAACCCTCTCCCTGCTCCCCCCTCTCCCCGCTCCCCTGAGCCACTCAAAAAGGTGCAAAGCCAGATGTCCGTGTGTGGAATGCTGCGATGTTCCTTCATCCAACTCTGGCTGCAAGCAAAACTCATTTAGCACAAAGCAAATTTTGTTCACTCAGAAATGGGATATACCTCACATGCTCATAGTTCAAAACACACCTTAGAGTGCAGAGAAATTAAAATAAATACAGGAGATCTGGATCAATGGCAGAAGTTAAGAAGAATAGACAATAGCTTCTGCTGAGAAAGATTCAAGATGCTGTATTCAACAAATGTATTTATGTCCACAGTTATGCAACAAAAATAATTGTTATTGATTATTTTTAAAACTCCTGAACTATTTGAAGAATTATTTAAAAGTAACCAAGTTTAAATGACAGTTTGTAGCACTCCAAACGCTTGTCTGAAATATTTATATCCAGCAAGGCATGATTTTATCACTTCTGCTAAGCAGTTTGTTAATGGTGCTAAGATTGATAGCGCAACTCCTTGAGATGATGTCTTGCTATTGGCATCAACAACTATGTCACCCAATATGGAAATGCTTTCAAACAACAAACAAAATCGAGTTTTCCACTGATTGAGCTGCTGTCTGTTTTGGGGTTAGTTATTTTGTTTTCATTGTGTCTAATTTTTCTATTTTTTTACTTTTACATTCTATTGTGTCATTTTAATGACTAACTTAGGATCTTTTGGGGCATTTCCAGATTTGAAGATGCCTTCTCTGAACTGAAATGCATCACCGTATTCATTCCATTTATTTATTTCGCTTATGGTAAGCGTCAGTGCAGCCTGGCATTCAACCACTGACACAGCATCCGACCCACACATGGTAAAAGGTTGCCCGCCCCTGATCTAAGGGAATCCGAACAGACCTCAATGTTTTTTTTACCATTTTTTATGGATGCATAGAATGTATCCTGTTGAGGTGCACAACAGCTTGGCACATAAACTACTCTGTCCAAGACCACAAGAACCTAAAAAGAGTTGGGAACGCAGCCTAGGGTATCACACAATCCTACCCCTCCATCGACTTCGTCTATCCTCCCTACTATATCGGAAAGTAGTCAATATATTACCAAACCCATCCCACACCAGTCACACTCTCTTCTCCCCCTTTCCTTCAGTCAGAAGATACATGAATTTGAAAGCAGTTTCAAGGACAATTTCCTTCCTGCTGTTATCAGCCTTTTGAATGGTTCTCTCGTTGATAAAAGATGATGCCCCTGCAATGTTTAACTGTACTTTTCTCTATACCCTACATGTTGGCCTAGTAATGCTATATCTGTACTTTTTGACTTCCTGAAATAATACAGCTTACTCTTTTGTTTTATTATTGCATTATCCACTAAACTTAAGTATAGGGTCAGTTTCCTGAATTGCACTCAAAACATGGCTTTTCACTATATCTTTGACAATAAGCAGTTCAGTTCAATAAGCAAAAACTTGGTTTGAGAGGAACATTTTAACAATATTTTAAATGGGGCAAAGGGAATACAGGTGCATAATCTTTTATCTGGGGTTCCAAACATCAGCAACCTCCAAAAACCGGCATTCTTTTTGGTAGATGATACGTGCTCATAAAATAAGGTTTTTACACATATGTAACATTAATTTCTCATAATAAATTAGCATACTTCCCTCCTGAATGGCTGTTCACATAGGCAGGGTGTTTACATTAAATAAGGTTGAGTTATGGTGAATTTTGAGTTGTGATGATTTTGGAGGCTGGACGTTTGAGGCGAGGGTAGGTTGAATTAAATATAACTGAGTTTTAAAAATGTGGTGCAAATAGTCTCCATTTTCAGAGGGAGACACATCCCAGACCCTGTCCCCTGTCCCCATCATCCCTGGTCTTAACTTAACTTACCCTCTCTTAACTTCTGCGTATCCCTGGTCCTGGCAGAGCAGTTCCAGCTCGGTGGGTGATTATGGGTAACGAAGACGGCCATTGCTCCCCTAAGGATCCATCACCACGATCCAGTGTGGCACTCTGTAACTCCAAGCTCTACAGCACTATACCCCTGTTGCCGCGTCAGGAGTTTGATGGGGGGGGGGGCTACTCCAGAGCTGCGTCCACCATTGTGAACGCCATCATTCCATCCTGCGGCTCCGCTCTCTGGGGCCAAGACTCCATGTGATAGTATGGATTCTATCACCAATGTGTATTTATGTATATATTGTAGTATAGTATGGTTGTGATTGGCTGAGAGTGTAGCCACACCTACTGGCAGCTCTTAAAGGATTGGTACTAGCCAGACCCAGATTATTCTGGACTGGTCAACCCACATGTGATACACTCCAGTCTTCTGGTTAATAAAAGCCTTGGTTTGGATCAACAAGCCTTTGATTCTTTCAACGTGCACTACAATTTTATTAACTAGAAAGTCCAAAGGATGAAGTGTATGCTGCGACCGGAACGCCTCAACGTCAACCCGCAGTCGACTACAGCTCCAAAAGACTTTAATCACTGGGTGAGGTGTTTTGAAGCTTACCTACAACTCTCTGACCCTGCGGTGGTGGAGAACGGCCATCAACTACTAGTTTTGATGTCTATGGTGTCCCCGAGAGTCTATGAGAGCATCCAAGACGCAGCCACTTATGGCGCAGCCATGAAGGTGCTGAAAGGACTACGAGTAACAGGGTCTACGCCCAGTACAAACTAGCAACCAGGAGGCAACCGCCCAGTGAGTCCTGTAGAGTTTAGTTCCAAGCACTAAGAGCACTGGGCAGAGCCTGTGCCTGCACAGACAGAACTGATGCTGAGACCACCGACGATCTCATTCGGGATGGTTATGTGGCCGGGGTCCGATCAAATGAGGTGAGGCAGCACCTGCTAGAGCATGGGGGAGAAAACCTAGAGGACGCAACCTGGATCGCAGAGACAATGGAGGCTGCGGTCTTAAGTATGGACGCTTACTCTCAGGGCTGGACCCCATGCTATGAAGTGAGTAGGATGCCCTCCCTCAATCCTACTACCCCACGGCCCACTGATGGCCTGTTGGCCGCTGCTACACTGCCTTATGCGACCCTGAAATGCTACTTCTGCGGGAGGAACAAGCACAGCAGGTCCCAGTGTCCAGCGAGGAGAGCCAGGTGCTAGAAGTGCCTTAAAAATGACCACTTTGCTGTAGTCTGTTGCTCCAAAATAGCCGCCGTCAAACACAGGGCCTCATGTGAGGCCCAACCGTCACCCTCCCATTCAAACATCTCTTCTCCAGAGCTCTCTTTCAATGAGAGTGAGGGCTCCATCACGCGGCAGCGCCTGACGTCACGGGGCAGGCGCCGAACGCGGAAGATACACTTCACCCTCGCCACGATGACGTTGGCCTGCTTGGACCTCCCACACAGGGCAACGACCGCCCAGGCCCCGGCCCCGACTTCAGTGACCACTGCCACCAACCTGAGAACTGCTGCCACTGGTACTATTGCTGCCTCTGCCGACCAGGGACCTATCGCCACCTCCGCCGCTGCCAAACAGGGACCCACCATCGCCACCGACACTGCCAACCTGGTACCCGCCGACGCTTCCGACCCGGTACCCACCACTGCTACTGCCAACGACTGCCCGACTGACTGCCCCCGCCGACTGCAAGCAGCGACCCCCAGCACTTACCGTTGGCAGGCTGACGCCCCCAGCAGGCTGTAGACAGCAGCCCCAGCTACTCAATGCTGACAGCTCCAGCCCGACTGCTTCTGTGATGTCATCATGCACACGTAGTGCACTTCAGGCCTGACGCTGCGTGACGTCATCACGCAAGACTTCACTGTTCCCAGCACAGGTCGCTGCATTAGTGACTCTGGTCCAGGACTGCCCCCATCCATCACAAAAGCAATGGAACTGATTAAAGTGCTTGGACACCATAGTAATTGCTTATTTGACTCGGGGTCAACCGGGAGTTTTATCAGTCCAGACCTGGCCCACTGTTGCGGACTGGTCATTCTCCCCACTGGCCAGAAGATTTCACTGGCGACCAGATCACACTCGACTGGGGTAAAGGGGTATTGCATGGTGACCCTGAAAGTCCAGGGTATCACATTTACCAATTTTAAACTGTTAGTCCTCCCTCAACTGTGCGCTCCCGTATTGCTGGGACTGGATTTTCAGTGCCAGTTCCGAACTGTTTCCTTGCACTATGGGGGGCCCCATGCCCCACTCTCTATCTGTAACCACTCCACAACGGAGGCCTCCTGCCAGCGACAGCCCAAGCCACGCGCCCTGGCACCCCACTTGTAGCCTCTCCACCCTCCTGGTCGCTCATCCGGCATTCTTCGCAAACCTCACCCCTGGCTGGAAACCAGTGGCCACCAAATGTCGGCAATAGAGTTAAGAAGACAGGACATTCATCACAAGCGAGGTGCGTAGACTGCTGGATGAGGGCATTATCGAACCCAGCTCGTCCCTGGAGAGCCCAGGTGCTGGTTGTTAAAAACCGGGAGAAGTTGTGGATGGTGGTTGACTACAGCCAGACAGTCAACCGCTTCACGCTTCTGGATGCGTACCCCCTCCCATAGATCACGGATGTGGTGAATCAGATCACCCAATACCATGTGTTCTCCACCATTGACTTACATTCAGCCTATCACCAGCTCCCGATCTGCCAAGAAGACCAACATTTCACGGCCTTCGAAGCGAACAGACGGCTGTATCAATTCCTCAGGGTGTCCTTTGGGGTCACGAAAGGGGTTGTGGTTTCCAGCGGGAAATGGACCGGATGATAGACTAGAACGGGCTAACAGCTACTTTCCCGTATCTGGACAACGTCACCATCTGCGGCCATGACACGCAGGATCATGATGCCAACCCGAGAAATTTTTTCAGACTGCGATTCGGCTGAACTTAACCTACAATTTCGACAAGTGTGTCTTTCGGACCACTCGGCTTGCAATTCTAGGTTGCGTAGTGGAGAACGCGGTGGTAATGCCGAACCCTGACCGCATGCATCCCCTCATGGACTTGCCACCCCCCTACACCCAAAAGGCACTCAGACGCTGCCTGGGTTTCTTTTCATATTACGCCCAATGGGTTCCAAACTATGTCGACAAGGCACGGCCACTTATCAAGACCACCTCCTTCCCCCGTCAACCGAAGCCAGAGCGGCCTTCGACCGCATCAAATTGGACATCACCGCTGCAATGCTGCATGCCATTGACGAGTCCGTTCCATTCCAAGTAGAGAGTGATGCATCCGATTTTGCACTGGTGGCCACTTTGAACCAGGCCGGTCGGCCAGTAGCCTTCTTCTCCAGGACCCTCCAGGTCTCTGAGAGCCGACACTCCTCTGTTGAGAAGGAGGCCCAGGCCATAGTCGAAGCAGTACATCGTTGGAGGCACTTCCTCATTGGCAGGCACTTTACACTGCTGACCGACCAACGCGTGGTCTCATTCATTTTTAGCAGCACCCAGCGAGGTAAGATCAAGAACGACAAGATCGCTAGGTGGAGAATCGAACTCTCCACCTTCAATTACGACATACTGTACCGGCCTGGTAAGCTCAACGACCCACCAGACGCGCACTCCAGGGGGACTTGCACCAACATACAACTGGACAGGCTGCAGAGACTCCATGAGGAGCTCTGTCATCTGGGAGTCACTAGGTTCATGCACTTCATTAAGGCTTGCAACCTGCCCTACACGGTCAAGGAGATTCGCTCCATGACCCGAGCCTGCCCGGTGTGCGCTGAGTGCAAGCCTCACTTCCTTCATCCAGAGAACACCCACGTCATCAAAGCCACCTGGCCATTTGAACGTCCAAGTGTGGACTTCAAGGAGCCCCTACTGTCAACCATCCTTAACACCTACATTCTTACAGTGATCGACGAGTATTCTTGCTTCCCGTTCGCTGTGCCCTGCTCAGACATGACTGCCTCCTCAGTCATAGAGGCCTTGCACAGCATCTTTGCCATCTTCGGGTACCCCAGTTACATCCACAGTGACCGGGGGTCCTCGTTTATGAGTGCTGAGCTGCGGCAGTACCTCCTGGAGTGTAGTATTGCTTCGAGTAGGACCACCAGCTATAACCCACGCGGTAAAGGGCAGGTCGAAAGAGAGAATGCCTTCTCTTTCCCGAGGAAATCCGAATTGGGAACAATGGCTCACAGTTCCTGGACCTGTCCTCCTGCAATGCCACGTCCAGTACTCAAAAGGACGACCCTTTGGTTGACCGAGTGACGCTGCTCCATGCGAACCCTCATTATGCATACGTTGAGTACCCAGATGGGCAGGAGGACACAGTCTCGGTAAGAAACCTAGCCCAAGGCGGATCGGACCCGGCATTGCTCCCAACCCAACCTCTTCCAAATCCTTCTCCCCTAGGTCACGTGCTTGAACAGAGCGATCAGCACCACCCCACCAACTTAGGCCAGCCTATCGTCAACGCCTTTGGGGAATTGAGCGAGGTGGTGGCCGCACCCAATGAGCCCGTCAGTGACACGACTCCAGCGACCCTAATCCCAGCACAACGGTGGTCACGCCGGACGATCAGGCCCCCCGACCGTTACACCCCCTAACCTCCCACCAGCCTTTACCCCCCCCACCCCCCCTTTTTTTTTAACACCTCTCCATTCACCCCAGGATCAGTTCTCAAAGAAGAGGTGAATGTGATAGTACGGATTCTATCACCAATGGGTATCTGTATACATTGTAGTATAGGATGGTTGTGATTGGCTGAGAGCATAGCCACGCCTACTGGCAGGACTTAAAGGGTTGCTCCTAGCCAGACCTAGATCATTCTGGACTGGTCAACTCACATGTGATACGCTCCAGTCTTCTGGTTAATAAAAGCCTTGGTTTGGATCAACAAGCCTTTGATTCTTTCGACGTGCTCTACACTCCGACATCATCAAGGCACTGACCATGTGCCTGCAGTGGATGGTGGGAGAGCAGGCTAGATTCTCCCTCATCCACTTCATCTCCATGCTTGCTGCACACAATACAGCTGAGAGTCTCCTGCCTCCTCTTCTCCCTGCTGCCCTTTAATGCCAACACCCACCATATCTGGCACTCGATGGCCAGTGACACCGGCTTCATGCACTGTGATTTATCACCAGTGGGTATTGCTCATTTTTTTTAACCACTTAAGAGCTTTCCTTGGCAACCTTACCATAATTTAATCTGCCCTGTTGTTTGCATTTACTTATCTGAAATTTATAAGATGTAGTAATAGGAGCACATGGCAAGCCATCTTGAAGAGTTTATCCAGCAGTGTCCTTAATGAAATTATGCATGCATGTGCACTTAAATATAAAACCGCATGTATTCATGTATCTGAGGGACATATTTGAAAGTAGTGTGAAATACTTGTACAAGATGTTTATACGCTGTGTGTGGAGTATATGAAGCAATGCTTTTATTACTGTGTGTGTAAGATGACTTAAATGGAATTGAAGTATATGCAGCATATTTTGTGTATGTGGCTTACATGTTTATGTGACTGAAAGATGTGTGCACATTAGTGTATATGTGGAATATTTGCAACAATGTAGCACACGTGCTAACCGAGTGAAAGAACAAGGCCAGCAGTTGGTGGGCTCATTGGAACTCGTGAGCTTTATTTTGACCAGTGCGCTGCTGCTTTTAAGGCATTCGAAGCTCCTTCCTTGCACTCCAGAAACTACATTATCGTGACATAAGTGCACTAGGTCAACCTTGGAGAAGATGCGAGCTCTATGTAGGTTGGCGGCCAATCCTGGATGTGGGGAACAGGGTAGCGGTCTGGAGCAATGGTGTCGTTCAGGCCTCTGTAGTCCCCACATGGTCTCCAGCCACTGGAGACCTTTGGGACCATGTGTAATGGTAAGGTCCGGGGATTATCGATCTGCGGACCATGCCCAATTCCTCCATGCGCTTAAATTCTTCTTTTGCCATTTGCAGTTTTATCTGGTGGCAACTGTCAGGCATGTGCATGGAGGGGTGGTCCCTGGGGTGTTGCTCCCCTTGCTTCGGCATGGTAGAGGTGAATTGCAGCCTGAGGATGGACAGGAACTCAGCCAGGATGCAGCTGCATTCGTCAATGGAAGGTGTGACCGAGGCAAGTTGAGGGGCTGGCATTCCAGCCTCTCCGAGAAGGAATGTTTGAAAAGTCTCGGCATGGATCAGTCTTTTGGCTTTGAAGTCTACCAGGAGGCTCTACACCCTCAAGAAATCTGCCTCCAGGAGTGGTTTTTCCACTGAGGCGAGTGTGAAAACCCAGTTGAGTGTCTCACTTCCTAACTGATCTGCTACCCGTCACTTTCTGAAGGTTGTTTTGGAGCTGTTGTTGACAGGTCACAGGATGGGGCTTTGAGTGCCTTTGGCGGAATGATGCTGATTTCTGTGCCTGTGTCAATGAGAAACCTGTGGCCCAAGATCTTATTGCAAACATAAAGTAGGCTGTCTGGTTGGCCAGCCACTGAAGCCATCAGCGACAGCTGGCCATGGGTTTTCCCAGAAATGAGCAGGGTTGTCGGCATTTGCGGGCATCTGCTCTCTGCCTTTGATGGTAGAAACATCATTTGCTGTCTATTCCCTTGGTCATCTCCCGAGGCCATTGTTGGTCTGCAGCTCATTCTGAGGTTTTGTCAGCTGACTGATGACAGTCTTGTTTTCTTATTTGGTATGCCAGAGGATGTCTGCTTTGGCTGTGACTTTTCTAGGGCTGCTGAAATATGCATCTGCCAGCAGTACCTGAATGTCGTCGGGCAGCTGCTCTAGGAAAGCATGTTCGAACATGAGGCAGGGTTTGTGTCCTTTTGCCAACAGGAGCATCTCGGCCATGAGGACAAATGGTCTTCTGTCCCCCAAGCCGTCCAAGTGCACAAGCCTGGCTGCCCTCTCATGTCAAGAGAGCCCATATGTGCTGATAAGTAATGCTTTCAGCGCATTGTATTTACCTTCCTCCGGTGGGGACTGGATGAGGTCGACTACCCTGGCCGCAGTCTTCTGGTCCAAGGAGTTGACCATGTGTTAGGTCTGCTTTGTTCATGAATGAGTGAGACAAACACCAGGCTGAGTCGAAATCAGGGTTCTTTGTTCTTTATTACCGGGTTGTAACACTTGCGACTAACCATGTTAGTCGGAGAATGCATTCTGCCGTTATCAGCAAAATGGTGATTTTTTATACCCTTGGATACATGCTTAGAACATCATCATATCATTACTTGTCCAATGACTAAAACTGTTGCTATCCTTTCCCTGCTAGCTTCCTGCCTCTCAATCCATCAATGTCTCTCTTATCTTGTAAGTACAAGGATGCATTCACATCTTGTTACAGCCCTGTACAGGGTAACTCCTTACACATTCCCATCTCATGATGTTTTACCTTACACATGTGGTAATACTTGGTAGAGTCGGAAACAATTTGTTTCATCTAGAGGTGTTCCTCCGCTTGTCCAAACCATGTGTAGAGTTGTAATGTCCAGAAGGCAAGTAGTTTCAGCACAATTGTGTTTACTGCTGAGGCGTCCATGTTGATTAGTCCAGTAAAATGTTTGGACTCACTGGGGTCACCAATGTAGCACGCGTGCTAACCAAGTGAAAGAACAAAGCCAGCAGTCTTTGGGCTCATTGGAACTCGTGAGCATTATTTTGACTAGCTCGCTGCCTCTTTTAAGACATTTGATGCTCCCGCCTCTGTGCACCGGAAACTATGTTATCATGACATAAGCATGCTACCTGTGCACATGAGGACCCTGAGCTTCTACCGGAAAAGAAGGCCGTGCGATGCCATCTTTGATGTGACTGCTCCGATGGCGCACGCATCGCCACAACAAGATCTTTATGACAATTGTGTGTGGATTACATAAAGCAAAATGTCAGTATTGGGAGCCAATGTATTTATTTTGTTTTCATATTACAATTATTATTTTGTGTGCGTGTAATCAATTAAGAAGTTAATTTTCATGTGTGAGTGTGTGTTCCTATACTGTCTACCTCAGGCTCACTTTATAGAGTTATTAAGCTGTGTAGCATAGAAACTGACCCATGTCCATCTGTACTTATACTAATCCTACTTGTTTGCATATCCCTCTATGCCTTGCTCAATCAAGTACTTGTTGAGATTCTTCTTTAAATGTCACTGTTCCTGCCTCCATCACCTCCTCTGGAAGCTCATTTCAGACACCACCACCCTGAGATTGCCTTTAAATATCTTCCCTCTCACCTTAAACCTATGTCCTCCAGTTTTAGACACCCCCACCACAGGCAACTTGGTAGAGGTTAGTGCAACGTTATTACAGTGCCAGCACCCTGGGTTAGAATCCCCATGCTCTCTCTATTTGTACGTTCTCCCCATGACCTGTATAGGTTTTTTCTAGGTGCTTAGGTTTCCACCCATCCTCCAAAACATATGGGATTGGTAGGTTAATTGGGTTAAAGGGTTTCATGGGTCAGAAGGGCCACTACTGTGCTGTATCGTTAAGATTAAATTTAAATTTAAAGACTCTGGCTATCTACCCTATCTCTACCTCTCATAAGTTTATATTCCTCTGTCAAAACACCTCTCAGCCTTCTTTACTCTAGGGAAAGCAATACTCCCAACATTTTTAACGCATCATCATACTAGTGCTTTGGTCAATGAAGTCAAGTATTCCATATTCTATGCTCACCAGCTGGCTAGCTGGGTTGCTACTTTCACAGAACCAGTATAGTACTTATACCCCAAGGTCTCTCCATTCAACAGCACAACCAGGGCCATGCCATTTGTTGTGTATGTCCTGCGCTGGTTTAATTTCCAAAAATAAATCTCCTCACACTTGTCTGAGTTAAATTCCATGATACTTGTACTCATTAGGAAATCATACATCTGTGCATTGCTCTGGTGTAATTAACTACCTTTTAATGGTGTACCGATCAATCACCATTGGAACACTCGTACCTACAAAAGCAACTAAACATCTGATAAATAAGAGATGAAGCTATCAATGCTGTGAATTCCACTGCTTAGTGCAAGTGGAATAGAGCTTTGAAAGTAAAACTTGTATAATAAGAACCACTTCTTGCAGGGGTCCCCTGGAGTTTTAAGTTAATGAGATTCTCCTGAATAACCTCACAAAAATGTATTTGTGGACACAATTACTGAGACTTTTACTTCAAATTGGAAACCATACAATTTACAGTAAAGAGAAGCACGCTAATTATCCTGAACTCAAGGGACAACTGTGTAATGGTTACAGCATCATCAATAAAAGTTTCCCCTAAATGTTTCTTCATGGTTTCCTGAGAAATTTTACTTTGTAGTTCTTCAACTGTTTAATTTAATCAGCCCAGCTGTTTTAGTATGTGAAACTTTGCTTAATTCATAACAAGTGCTTGGTTCTTGGTTCTTGATCCTCCAAAATATTCCATATGTAATTTAAACTGGAGGTGGGGGAGGGGGTGTTTAAGGAGAAGATTTTGATAAAATTGCTGATCAATTTTAATAGGCAAATAAAATTCAATTAAAGCTATGCAGGTTCCTAGCCTTCTCATTTACAGATCTACACAAAGAAAATGACTGCTTAAAATAAAAATGAAATATTATAAAATACACTGGAATCTTGCCTTCAGTATCCACTACACCTGATATTACACAACCACAAAAAAAAATCAGTAATGGAGAAAATAGTGATTTCTCTGATATACACCTACACACTCATAATGTTGTCTTTGCTCTTTTCTGATTGATCTTCCTCTGTAACTCTACACTGTTTTGCTGCTGAACAATGGGCGGATTGACGAGATAGACTGCTCGCAAATTGAATTTTCACACTGTACCTTACTACAAATGATATTAAACTTGAACTCAGCAAACCATGAGGAGAGATGGGAACAAAGATGCTAGTTCAGTGATCAGTTAACTTGCTGCATGTTTCTTTTGAAAATGGAATGGTAGAGAATTCTTTCTGAGAGAGTTAATGGGTGAAGTTGGCAGTGTGGAACATTCCAAGAAGCAAGTTCTTCGAACATAAATGGTCACCTCAACCAACCAATATTGCTATGAAGTTTAAAGCAACAATAATAAGAATCACCCTAGAGATCCTCAATAAATATCTGCCATTGAATCCCTGGGGGAATTATATAATAATTCAGGCTCTCATTCATTGCAACACGAGATAGTAGAGACTGTAAAAGATTGTAATCCAATCAAAGGATATTGATGGTTTGAATTAATCTCTTTGCTAGAGAGTTTTTCATCTTCTGCGATACCTGATTAGTCTGCAGTTCTTGCTGTCATTTTGTCATCCAGCAAATTATGTACTGTATCATAACTATAAAATATATTTCATAAATATAAAATAAGATAACTTGCCCAAGGTGTCACCATCCCGTTATTAGGGTTTGACGTCTCTGGGACATTTTGTTCCCTTATCTTGGATGTTCATCATCACCTAATTGGAACTCTGTGGTACAGATGATCAACAGATGATGGTTCTTAAGAAATTGAACTTGAAAATAAAATGGTGGAAGATCCGAATAATTGAATCGCCAGAGTTCACTCAGCATTTGAAGGCACTAACCTGTGCCAAATCACAAATTTGATTTTATACCTTACAAATTAATCAGAGCAACAAACTTGCTACCTTAAAGTAGAGGCTCCGAGGGTTGAAAAGTCTCACATCTAAATTCAAAGTTATTGAGATTGAGTCACAGTTGAAGAACTTAAGCACAAGAAATCCAGGGAAATGCTCCCAAATAACAATGAGTCAGCACAAAAAAAAACAACACAGGAGGAAATCTGGTCGAGCAGCATCTGTGAGGGGAGAAGGAATTCTCGATGTTTCGGGTCAAAACCTTTCATCTGGAGGTATTCCAATAAAAAGGTCTGACATGGTGGTCTGTTAACTACTATGTTATCCAGAGGATTGTACTGTACTGTGCTACCTAGTGGACACTGTGGGCACAATGGTACCTTGGGATTCTGTGGGATTGAGGCCAAGGTCTCCATAGTTTAATTGGTTGATAAATGAGGATTTGGAGGTTATGGAATAATGTGGGTGGGAGGCAAAGTTTAAGGGGAAATATTACCAAACATAACATTTCAAGAAGTGATTATTCATATATATATATATATATTTAACACACGAAGTTAAGGATGTTATTCACTTCAGCTGAGAGTCCTAGAAAATTATGTTGATTCTGGCATCCTCAATGAGAAAGAGAAATTAAAACAACAAAGAAAGGAGTGTAGTTCTGTCTCATCATTGAGAGGACTTTTTAAAAAAATCCCTTCTGTTGAATTATTGCAATCTTGCCCTTTTGCTTATGGGTGGGCTGTAGGCAAAAGCAAAGAATTCTGAAACAAGGTTTTACAAGCAGGGCGGCACAGTTAGCGTAGCAGTTAGCGCAAGGCTATTACAGTGTCAGTGAACCGGTTTCAAATCTGGCATTGTCTGTGGGGAGTTTGTATGTTCTCCCCTGACCTGCCTGGATTTCCTTGGGTGACCTTGTTTCCTCCCACGTTCCAAAGGTGTATGAGTTTTCAGGTTAATTGGTGTATTTGGACTGCATGAGCTCATCAGCTGGAAGAGCATGTTATCCTGCTGTATGTCTAATTTTTTTTTAATATTGGTGGGTCGAGGTGTTTACTCTTCCTTTACTTCCCCCTCTCTCTCATCATGTGTATGTGTGTTAATTAAAAGCAGCTAACCAGGGCTTTAAATTGCCTGCCGTGTTGTTCACCCATATTTGAGATGAGCCAAAGAAACTGTAATTATAAACACACTACTTAATGATGTACTTTCTTAAAACAATTTTGATTCTTTCTCTGGATATGTCAGAGACCTTGTTAAGATTTGAGAAAACTAAGAATTCTTCAAAAAAATCAAAGCTTATAACTCCTCTTCATATATCTTAGCTTATTGGGCGGGGGGGGGGGTGGTGTGGGTGGGGAGAGCTAGAATATTAGATTAGTAAATTCCCTAGCAATGGAAAGAGAGGTTTAGCAGCCATCTGCATTGATAACACATCTTTAATGAAGAAAATAGAAGTAAAGAGGCTGCCTTTATATTTGGGCTTTCATAACTTCAGTGTGCTCTACAATCTACATCCAGTGAGGCAGAGCACAGAGTTGTCTACAGCATGCTCTCACAAGCAGCAATGTGAAAACAACTGAGGTAAACAAGAGAGATTTCAAATGCTGGAAAACCAGAGCAACACACAAAATGCTGGAGGAACTCAGCTGGTCAAGCATCATTCATGGAAGGCAATAGACAGTCAACATTTCCGGCTGAAACCCATCATAGGAATCCGTCATCATTCCTCAAGAAGGGTTGCGGACTAAAGCATCGACTGTGTATTGCCCTTCATGGATACTACCTGACCCACTGAGTTATCTTATTTTAAATTTATTTTTTTGAATCTGGGAATCTTTGGCAAAGCTAACAGTTCATTGACCTCTTCCAACTGCCCTCTAATTGAATGTTAGGCTGAGTTGGCTGCTAAGTGGACATTAAAGAGTCAACCACATTGGTGGATTTGTGGCCCTTGTAGATCAAGCTGGTAAGGAAAGCAGATGCCCTTCCCTGAGAGACATTGGATAACTGGATGGGTTTTTATAATGATTAGGTTGTTTTGTGGTCATTATTTAGTCCTATGGGAGATCATACAATTCTTTGAACTAGTCAGCTTAGATTTATGTACTTTAATTCCTGGAGATGGACATGGCCCACAACCTTCTCACTCGGAGGAGAAGGTTACCCACTGAACCATGGCAGTCATGTAGCAAAGGGAAAGGGAAAACTGCATCACTGAAAGGGCTCCTAGCCAGTGTGTAAGATCTAAGAGAAGAGGAGAGGTGACAGAAAATTTTGTCAGTCATTTCGGTTATGAAAGGTTTTTCAGTTGAATTGAGTGATAAGGAGGCAGCGTTTTGGTGGGACTGCCCATTGATGGTGGAGTTAAGGCAGGAATAACGCTAGCTAGCTTAGTCAGATGATCAAAAATTATGACATTGCTTCAAAACTTGAGGTGGATTTACAGTCTCCTGTGTCTCCATTTCCTAACTCTGTTTTGAAAGCTACTGCTGTGTTGAAATACAAACCCAATTGTTGCATCAAAAAGATACCTTTAAATCTGTGCTCTCTGATTACCAATCCTTCATCTCTGGAAAAACTCTCTCATACTAATGTTATTTAAATTATTTTTATTATTTTAATAGCTCTGTCAAGCCTTCTTTTAACCTTCCACATTCTGAAGAGAGCAGTTCCAGTCCATCCCTAGGAAGGCCCTTCTGCCCAACTGATCTCACAGCACTGAGCAGCCCAAGTTTGATCCTGGCCTTTGACACTGACTGTGTGGAGTTTGCACATTCTCCCCGTGATCCTGGGTGCTCCAACATCCCAAAGATTTATGGGTTGGCAGGTTAACTGTAAATTTCATCCCCTCCGCCCAATGTGTGGGTGAGAGGTAAAATCCTGGGGGATGGGAGGTGGGGTTGAAGTAAATTTGAGCTGAATAAAGTGGAATTAATATACCTGGGCTCTTGATGGTCAGGTACAACCTTTTTCCATGCTGTGATTCTGTCAAGGCAGCAGTAGTAGTTAACAATGGAAAACATCACAAACCATCACACCAGAGGTCACATACATCATCAATTCACCAGAACTGCTTTCTATCTTTTAGCCAATTTGTAGTTATGTTCCTGTGGCCTCTCATCTCCCAAGGGCTTCAGTTTTGCTAACAAGACAAATTAGTTGTACTTTATCAAACTCCTTTTGAAATCCAACATTAATAATATCAAAGCACTGTTAACACTGTTCTCATCCGCATCAAAAAAAACTTCCAACTCTTCACCAAATACAACCTCAACAACTTTGATTTTGTGCTATTTTAACTCTATGTTTGCCCAACTGATCTTCCACAAATCATTGTTTAAAAAAAAAATCCCACTGACGGCAGGCAGCCCATATGGCTATCGGTGCAGCCGACCGCTACAAAGAAACACACACACACACACACACACACGCACACTGTGGCAGGTTACGCTCACTCACTTTATTAGGGCTGGAAAGGCTGCTTTTATACTGTTCAAGTTCCCGCCGTTTTTGCTGATTGACTGAGTCAGCCATATGAATAATAATAGCCTGTTTCTGCTGAATTAACTGGGCAGCCATTTTAGGGCTGTTGATCTGATGCTGCCTCGGTTTGTTGTCCTGGGAATCGCTGTAATGACCTCTGTCCGTGTCTGCTGCCGCACGATGTGCTGGCCCAATCTTCGCAATTGTGGGCCGCCACATCAGTATGATATGATGCACGCCAGCATCAACATCCCATCATTCTCTTTGCAAAAGGAGATGACAAACCTCTTCTGTCCTCATAACCAGCCACAACATCTCACAAAAGAGTGCTTTGATAAGAGATGGTGATTAGAGGTGATTGTGTCCATAGGAGGGAGAACACCCTGATCAATCGATGTAAGAAAATAAAAGGTTTCTGGTGTGAGATGGGGAATAATTAGATCCCTTGAGAAAGAGTTGCTGAAAGTTGCACCATCTAGGACAGGAGGCCACAACTTCAAGATTGAAGAGAACCCGCTAGGAACAAAGGTGTGTGGCATTATTTTTCAGTCATAGGATGGTAAATCTGTGGAATTTGTTGCCACAGCCAGTTGTGGAAGCCAGGTAATTGGGTGTATTTAAGGCAGCGATTGATAGGTTCTTGATTAGCCAGGTCATTAAAGGTTATGGGGAGAAGACTCGATGGGCTGAAAAGCTTTTTTCTGCTCCAATGTTTATGGTCTTATGAAAGGGTAAATTGTGCATTTGGAAATGAGTACTTATTTTCTATTTTTTAATTTTTATTATTTCTAATTCTTATTTATATATTTTCAATTTTTTAAATATCCATTGAATTTTGTGATCTTTGGCTCATTAGCTGGCTGTGCTTTATTTGCATTCCTGATTACGTGTTGACCCTGAATTTCACAAACTAGGAACATCTCTGTGTAACATTGTTGACTTGTTTCTCACAATATAAAAATATTCATTCAAAATGAACAACTTCATATTTTTCAAAAATTCACAAGAATGATACTTGGACTCGTGAACTTAATTTATAGAGGCTGGAGCTTTTTTCTCTGGAGTGCAGGAGGCTTAGAGGTGATCTTACAGAGGTTTATAAATCATGAGGGCCATCGAGGGTAACGAGGCACTTTTTTACAAGAGAAAAAAGTAGAGGGCAAAGATTTCAGGTAAGAGGGGAAAGATTTAAAAGGGACCTGAGGAACACATTTTCTGCACAGTGGGTCTGTGAACCAAGCTGCTGGAGGAAGTGGGAGAGGTGTGTTCAATTATATCATTTAAAAATATTTGGACACATACATGGATAGAAAGGATTTAGAGGGATATGGGCTAAATGCAGGCAAATGGGACTGGCTTGGATGTACAATTTGGTCAGCTTGGACAAGAGGGAGCAAGGGGCTGTTTCTGTGCTGCATAACTCGAGGACTACTTTATGTTCCATCTTCAAAGTTATCACCCCCTTCTTTAACCTGAATATATCACTTTTTAGCTCCTTTATATCTTTCCAAAGCTCAACTTCCATCTGTCCTTTCATTGACAGTGAGTTTGGACCAATGTTATACTGTGTATTTTCAACTAAGTCAATAAAATGTAATGATAAGCTGAGGAACCAATATTGATACCTATGATTTTCAGTTGCAACTGTATGACTTTTCTGAAATTACCTCTTTATTCCTATTCTGTTTACTGTCCGTTAACTAATCCAATATCCAAGCCAATATCACCCCCTCCCCCCTATCCTGTGAGCTTTTATTTTATGTTATAGTGGTTCATTATCAAAAGCCTTTTGGAGATCTAGATATAGTATACTGCTGCCTCTTAGTTACTAAAAAAAACTATTCGATTGTCAAACCCAATTTCCCTTTAACAAAAAAAACCACATTAACTGTCTAATCAAATTATGATTTTCTAAAAGTCCAGTTACCATGTCTTTCACAATGAATTCCAGCATTTTCCTGACATGCCAGAGTAACTCAATGTGGTTCTGTATTTTCTCTCCCCTTCCTTCCTTGCAGATATTACTGTTAGATTTACTTCCTTCCAACCTGAGAAGGCTGTCCTCGAACCCGGGGAATCTCACCAAGACTTTCTCTTTGATGTTATTCACTACCTTTGAACCTTGAGTTCTCCACAAACGCTGAAATGTTTCATGATGGATACAAAAAATTTCATTAATGTCACAACCATTTTGCTGATTCCCATTATAATTTCACTTCCTTTTAAAGATGCATTCTTCCTTTTATGCACAATCGAATAAGCATACAACCTTAACATTCAGGCCTCATTTTAGTCACTCCTGATGAAGGGCCCAAATGTCATCTGTCTTTCACTTCTGGTGATGCTTTCTCCAGCAGTTTTGTCTAATGCACTAGACCCCAGCATCTGCAGACTTTCCTGTTTATCTCCTTTAAGCATACAATCTTCTGAATTTCTTGCTAATTTTATTTTCATCTTTTTTTTATTGTGTTTAACATATAAACTTACATTCAAAATTTTTGGGAAGTCATTTCATATACATACAAGTATTAAAAAAATTGGTGGAACTACATTAGTCAGACAAATTGATGGAACTACATTAAACTGTCGTCTAAAGGAGTTCGATCAATTTGTTTTCATCTTCTTTGTCAATTTTTTGACCATTCATTGCCATTTTGCGCACTCTCCGATATCTTCTGATTTAACAATCTTCTAACCAATATTATAAGTAATTTCCTTTTAATCTTTGTCATCTTTAGTGAGGTATGTATGGATTGCTTTTCAATTTCTAGAGTATGATCAAATGCTTCTTTAAATATTTGCCATTGTTTACCCATTGGTGAACATTTTAACCTGATTTCTCAATATTATATATTCATTTCATAGTAAGGCCATGTAATTGCCCTTATTTGAGTTCAAGACTGAACTATGCCCCTCTCAAAAAGGGATTTAAAATACTTCACTCAAGAGGAAATAAACACAAAGTGCTGGAAACGCGCAACAGGTCAGACAGCATCAGTTAAAGTAGGCAATGGGTTCCAAGCTATCACTTCAAGGTCATTTGCTCTCCCCTTATCAGAGTGATTCCCTTCTCTCCCCTGGCATTCTCTGCTGCTGACAACTTATACACTTTCTTTTGTTTTTGCAATTTTGCAGTAAGGTGTAGGACCTGAAATGTTAGTTCTTTTTGTTTCCATTGATACTGGCGAGAAAGTTCAGTCTTTCCAGTGTTTACTATTTTGATTTCAGATTTCCAACATCTGCAGTTTTTTTTCTCAGAGGATCTTTTACCATGAGATGAAAATTATATCTGTTGTATTATATATCTCATGGCCAAAAATAACCTGTCTGTTAGTTGATGCCATGATATCTTGCCTTATAAACTTTGTCAAACACATTCTGTGAACTTATCTTCCAAGCAACTTTTGCCAATTGGATTTCCGTAGTTTAGATGTAGATTAAAATCACTGATGATTAATGTATTCTTTTTGCTACAAGCTCTTCTTATTTCCTGATTTGTGCTCCATTAAAGTTACTGTACTTAGAGGATCTGTAAATTATTCTCTCCAGTGTTTATGTCCCTTGTCATCTCTCCTCACCAATCATATTGGTTTCTTTGAGAAACTTGATAGTGCTGTGTGTTAGAACATATATTTATTGTTCTAATCTTTTTATTGAAAATTAGTTATGATCAATGGGATATGAAATGTATTAACCGTTTCAATATATTGAAACCAAACTGAAATGTTGCCTAACCAATGGAAACCTGGTTACGTTGAACTATGTACTCCTGGAATTACCTGATCTAACTAGTGTTAACACCAACAAGGGGCCAGCCCAAGTAAGATTAGGATTCTGGCCCACTGAGTTGCTTCGGCCACAATATCTTTGCCAACCATGATGCCAATCTAACTCCCATCAGCCTGGGCATTGTTGTTCCCTTTATTCCCTCCCTGTTCATGTGCCCATGTAAATGTGTCTTAAATGTTGCTAATGCATCTGTTTCCACCTCCTCCCTGAGCAGGCACCTACACTCTCTGCTTCAAAAATCTCCTTTACACCACCTTTCTCTCAACTTAAACCTACCCCCTCTAATATCTGACAGTTCCACCTTGGGAATAAGACTCTGGCTACATCCCCTATCTGTGCCTCTCGTACTTTTTACACTCAAATCTACTTGGTCAATTCCAGAGTAAAGGGGCTTATAATCTGTGGTCTCTTTACCATCTTGTTTTTCATGGGCAATTAACCCAGGCTGTGTGTGAGAACCCAGGCTGATGATAAACTTAGGGAGCAACTTTGTGTATTGTCCTGGTTCCATAATCTAGTGTTCAAAATAAACCAGAAAGATACATTCCTCTGTTATAACAATGAAAAGAAGCACAGATGCATTCATCTGTGGTGCGCTGGTGATGTTAAAACCTAAGTAATTTTCTTTAATTGCAGTTCAAAAGGTGGCATTTTGACATTTGCAAGTACCATGATAAGCAGGAGTAAACCTCTTTGATTGGAGCTGTCCCTTTAAGGACCAAGTTCTTTGATGTGGTTTTGTTTGATCTTTTTAAGACATCATAAGTAACAGTTTTCATCAAACAGCAATGCACTATTTTGGGATGTTTGCGTTATGCATTTCCTTTTTTAACATTCAGACAACTTGGGAGTAGATCATTTGAAAGAAATGCAAGACTTTGGGCTGTTTCCCTCTCTGAAACACAACTTCCGTTTAAGGGAGAGAGAGAGTCACAGAGAAAGATCAGAGAAAACAACATAAAAGGCCTTGTCCTCTTGAAGAGGCAGGTCACATTGAAAACTGTTTGTCAAAATTTTGATGTCAGATGATTTTCTAAATGTTCAAAATTTAATAACTTGAAAACAAAAAGTGAATTAGGAGATGAGTCAAAGATTCCAATTTGATTTGTTCAGGTTGGGGAAGAATGATCAGACATGACTGTTGAAATAACTTCCTCTTAATATGTTTTTCTGCATTGTTTTCATTTTTATTACTTCACTGTGCTGAAGGTTCTTCTAAAAACAAAAACTAGATCTTTAATGTAATAAACTTTTCTGAAGCACTTTGCAGTAGTGTTATCAAGGAAAATATTGTCACTGTGGTTCACAGAGAATCTTCTTAGAGAATGAATAGAAAGATACAGAGGAACTTAGGGAGAGAAATACTTTACTTGGGGCCTTGGCACATAAAGGTATAGCAGTATTAGTGGAGTGAGCAACATGGGGATCCACAAGAGACCAGAGGTATTGGCTACTGGAGGTTGCTAGTCTTGACAATTTTCTTTCCATCTGAAGCTCCAATCCTAGAGGGTGGTGAATCTGTGAAATTCATTGCCTTGGACATCTGTGAAAGCCAATTTGGGATAGATTTAAGACAGATTAAGAAGGGAACCATGGATAATGGATTGAAGGAAGGATAATGGGATTGAAAAGGATAGTAAATAAGCTATGATGGAATGATGGGGTAGGTATGGCCTTCTGCATTTGCTCTATTCTGTACACCTCTTATGAGGTCTTTGGCTCAAACTTCTAAGAGATTGAAAGACTCCCTTCAAATTTTCCCAAAGGATTTCAATATTGACATGTTCCAGCATTGTCCTGTCGGGTGAACACGCATATAAAGTGGTGCTCGTTCACATGAGACAGCTAGAATGGAGGAAGCAAAGAGGAGAAAGAGAACCTCTCTCTGGGTAGTCGAGCTAAGTTAATTGACCCCTGTACGTCGTAGAGTTGTATAGCATAGAATTCACATCTATGCCCATTATGCCTAACTGTATTAATCCCATGTCTCTTCTTTCTTTCTTTGACGTGGCTTCGCAGATGAAGATTTACAGAGGGGTAAATGTCCACGTCAGCTGCAGGCTCGTTTGTGGCTGACAAGTCCGATGTGGGACAGGCAGACACGGTTGCAGCGGTTGCAGGGGAAAATTGGTGGGTTGGGGTTGGGTGTTGGGTTTTTCCTCCTTTGTCTTTTGTCAGTGAGGTGGGCTCTGTGGTCTTCTTCAAAGGAGGTTGCTGCCCGCAGAACTGTGAAGCGCCAAGATGCACGGTTTGAGGCGATATCAGCCCACTGGCAGTGGTCAATGTGGCAGGCACCAAGAGATTTCTTTAGGCAGTCCTTGTACCTCTTCTTTGGTGCACCTCTGTCATGGTGGCCAGTGGAGAGCTCGCCATATAACACGATTTGGGAAGGCGATGGTCCTCCATTCTGGAGACGTGACCTACCCAGCACAGTTGGATATTCAGCAGCGTGGATTCGATGCTGTCGGCCTCTGCCATCTCGAGTACTTCGATGTTAGGGATGAAGTCGCTCCAATGAATGTTGAGGATGGAGCGGAGACAACACTGGTAGAAGCATTCTAGGAGCTGTAGGTGATGCCGGTAGAGGAACCATAATTCGGAGCCGAACAGGAGTGTGGGTATGACAACGGCTCTGTATACGCTTATCTTTGTGAGGTTTTTCAGTTGGTTGTTTTTCCAGACTCTTTTGTGTAGTCTTCCAAAGGCGCTATTTGCCTTGGCGAGTCTGTTGTCTATCTCGTTGTCGATCCTTGCATCCGATGAAATGGTGCAGCCGAGATAGGTAAACTGGTTGACCGTTTTGAGTTTTGTGTGCCCGATGGAGATGTGGGGGGGCTGGTAGTCATGGTGGGGAGCTGGCTGATGGAGGACCACAGTTTTCTTCAGGCTGACTTCCAGGCCAAACATTTTGGCAGTTTCCGCAAAACAGGATGTCAAGCGCTGAAGAGCTGGCTCTGAATGGGCAACTAAAGCGGCATCGTCTGCAAAGAGTAGTTCACGGACAAGTTGCTCTTGTGTCTTGGTGTGAGCTTGCAGGCGCCTCAGATTGAAGAGACTGCCATCCATGTGGTACCGGATGTAAACAGCGCCTTCATTGTTGAGGTCTTTCATGGCTTGGTTCAGCATCATGCTGAAGAAGATTGAAAAGAGGGTTGGTGCGAGAACGCAGCCTTGCTTCACGCCATTGTTAATGGAGAAGGGTTCAGAGAGCTCATTGCTGTATCTGACCCGACCTTGTTGGTTTTCGTGCAGTTGGATAACCATGTTGAGGAACTTTGGGGGGCATCCGAGGCGCTCTAGTATTTGCCAAAGCCCTTTCCTACTTACGTTGTCGAAGGCTTTGGTGAGGTCAACAAAGGTGATGTAGAGTCCTTTGTTTTGTTCTCTGCACTTTTCTTGGAGCTGTCTGAGGGCAAAGACCATGTCAGTAGTTCCTCTGTTTGCGCGAAAGCCGCACTGTGATTCTGGGAGAACATTCTCGGCGACACTAGGTATTATTCTATTTAGGAGAATCCTAGTGAAGATTTTGCCTGCAATGGAGAGCAGCGTGATTCCCCTGTAGTTTGAGCAGTCTGATTTCTCGCCTTTGTTTTTGTACAGGATGATGATGATGGCATCACGAAGGTACTGAGGCAGCTTTCCTTGGTCCCAGCAGAGCTTGAAAAACTCATGCAGTTTGGCATGCAGAGTTTTGCCGCCAGCCTTCCAGACCTCTGGGGGGGATTCCATCCATACCTGCTGCTTTGCCACTTTTCAGTTGTTCAATTGCCTTATATGTCTCTTCCCGGGTGAGGACCTCATCCAGCTCTAGCCTTAGGGGCTGTTGAGGGAGCTGGAGCAGGGCGGAATCTTGGACTGAGCGTTTGGCACTGAAAAGAGATTGGAAGTGTTCTGACCATCGGTTGAGGATGGAGATCTTGTCGCTGAGGAGGACTTTGCCGTCTGAGTTGCGCAGCGAGCTTTGGACTTGTGGTGAGGGGCCGTACACAGCCTTTAAAGCCTCATAAAAACCCCTGAAGTCGCCAATGTCCGCGGACAATCCCATGTCTATGTCCTTCCCAAATGTCTCTTAAATGGTGGTGTCTCTACCACCCCCTCTTTCCAGACACCAACTACTCTTTGTGTGAAAACCTTACCTCTCAGATTTGCTTTACACCTCCTCCTTTTCACTGTAAATCAATGCGCTCTAATTTTAGACACAGCTATGGAAAGCAGACGCTGACGATCTATCTATGCTTCTTTTAATGTTATACACTCCATTATGTCACTTCTCCACTTCCTTTGCTCCAGAGAAAACAGATGCAACCTATGAAGTCTTTTCTGATCATTCAAGCCTTCCAATCCAGAATAACTGTAGATGAGTGATGGAATCTGCATGGTGAGAGGGGGCGGAGGGTGGGGGAAATTGATGTGGGGGGAATATTAAATGGGATTAATGTGGGATTAGTGTAAATGGGAGGACTCAATGGTCCAAAGGGCCTGTTTCTATACTGAATCTCTTTATGATGCTATAACTCAATGTGACTTGAAACACTGGAACTCCTGGTTCCTCCAACAATCAACAGGCTTCAATACGCAATACTCATTCAAACTCTTGAGTACCCTTCCGCTTCTCTCCTGCTCTTCTCTGAATTGAATATGACCCACAACAAAGACTGAAATTTTCTTTGCTAAGACCAAGATATCTTCTCTTTAGTATTTTGACATGAACGAAGGTGGTTGATTGAACCAATCTGGACTCAAAAGTTCCTTTCACACAGGTGGCAAAGGTGTGGAAATGTTATTTTTTGAGGTTCTCTTTCACCTCCTTACATCCTCCATTCTAGGTGACTCATGTGAACGAGCACCATTTTTTATTTGTGTTTGCCTAAATGCTTCGGGAACGTTCGAAGGGAGTCTTTGAATTTCTTAGAAGTTTGAGTCAAAGAGCTCATAACAGTTGTCAACCTTCAGAACACCATAATCTAATGACAGAAGGCCAGCTTCAGTGTCATCAAGGCCCATGTATAATTCTGGCTACAGTATATCATCACCCTGCTGTCCATTGCAAGCAAAATCTTCACTAGGATTCTCCTAAATAGAATAATACCTAGTGTCGCCGAAAATATTCTCCCAGAATTACAGTGCGGCTTTCGCGCAAACAGAGGAACTACAGACATGGTTTTTGCCCTCAGACAGCTCCAAGAAAAGTGCAGAGAACAAAACAAAGGACTCTACATCACCTTTGTTGACCTCACCAAAGCCTTCAACACCGTGAGTAGGAAAGGGCTTTGGCAAATACTAGAGCACCTCGGATGCCCCCCAAAGTTCCTCAACATGGTTATCCAACTGCACGAAAACCAACAAGGTCGGGTCAGATACAGCAATGAGCTCTCTGAACCCTTCTCCATTAACAATGGTGTGAAGCAAGGCTGCGTTCTCACACCAACCCTCTTTTCAATCTTCTTCAGCATGATGCTGAACCAAGCCATGAAAGACCTCAACAATGAAGGCGCTGTTTACATCCGGTACCGCACGGATGGCAGTCTCTTCAATCTGAGGCGCCTGCAAGCTCACACCAAGACACAAGAGCAACTTGTCCGTGAACTACTCTTTGCAGATGATGCCGCTTTAGTTGCCCATTCAGAGCCAGCTCTTCAGCGCTTGACGTCCTGTTTTGCGGAAACTGCCAAAATGTTTGGCCTGGAAGTCAGCCTGAAGAAAACTGAAGTCCTCCATCAGCCAGCTCCCCACCATGACTACCAGCCCCCCCACATCTCCATCGGGCACACAAAACTCAAAACGGTCAACTAGTTTACCTATCTCGGCTGCACCATTTCATTGGATGTAAGGATCGACAACGAGATAGACAACAGACTCGCCAAGGCAAATAGCGCCTTTGGAAAACTACACAAAAGAGTCTGGAAAAACAACCAACTGAAAAACCTCACAAAGATTAGCGTATACAGAGCCATTGTCATATCCACACTCCTGTTCGGCTCCGAATTATGGGTCCTTTACCGGCATCACCTACGGCTCCTAGAACGCTTCCACCAGTGTTGTCTCCGCTCCATCCTCAACATTCATTGGAGCGAGATGGCAGAGGCCGACAGCATCGAATCCACGCTGCTGAATATCCAACTGCGCTGGGTAGGTCACATCTCCAGAATGGAGGACCATCGCCTTCCCAAGATCGTGTTATATGGTGAGCTCTCCACTGGCCACCGAGACAGATGTGGACCAAAGAAGAGGTACAAGGACTGCCTAAAGAAACCTCTTGGTGCCTGCCACATTGACCACCGCCAGTGGGCTGATATCGCCTCAAACCATGCATCTTGGCGCCTCACAGTTCGGCGGGCAGCAGCCTCCTTTGAAGAAGACCGCAGAGCCCACCTCACTGTCAAAAGACAGAGGAAAAACCCAACACCCAACCCCAACCAACCAATTTTCCCTTGCAACCTCTGCAACCGTGTCTACCTGTCCCGCATCGGACTTGTCAGCCACAAACGAGCCTGCAGCTGATGTGGACATTACCCCTCCATAAATCTTCGTCCGCGAAGCCAAGCCAAAGATATCACCATCCCCACACCATTGGTAAGCAGAAGAAGATACACACTTTCCACTACTGTCGCTGTAGTAATGCTGCTTTTATCTTAGCCTGAATTTAACAGAAAAAGCCTCCATGTGAAAGTATTTCACATTTGGGTATTTACTTAACAAAGTTCAGTAACCAACAATGTGCTGCCTTGGTCAAATAAACATTCCTTAGACTTATTTCTCTGTATTTCAGATTAAAATTGTGAATATTCCAAATCAGATTATTGTGGTCATAAACGCAGTGGCAGTGTAAATTACACAATACCTTGTGTGGGACCTTGGAGTCCAAATCTATAGATCTCTCAAGGTTGCTGCACAGGTTGCTAGGATAGTTAAGAAGGCATATCTATGCTGTGTTTTTTATTAGTTGGAGGATTGAGTTCAGGAGTCGTGAGGGGATGTTGCAGCTGTATAAATCTCTGGTGAAACCACACTTAGAATATTATGTTCAGTTCTAGTCACCTCATTGCAGAAAGGATGTGGACGCTATGGAAAGGGTGCAGAGAAGATTTACCAAGATGTTGCCTAGATTGGAAAATATGTCTTATGAAGCAAGGTTAGCAGACCCAGGGCTATTCTCTATGGAGCAAAGAAGGGTGAGAGGTGACTTAATATGAGAGGCATAGATAAGGTAGACCTTTTTCTCAGAGCGAGAGTAGTAAACACCAGAGAACATCTACACAAACTGAAGGGATGAAGGAATAGGGGGACATCAAAGGTCAGCTATTTACTGAGAGAGTTTTGGGTGCATGGGTTGTTGTGGAGGCTGAAACATATGGGCCATTTAAGAAACTCTTGGAAGGCACATAGATGAAAGAAAAATAGAGAAGTAAGTAGTAGGGAAGGTTGAGTTTATTTTTAGATATATGTATATAGTTTGGCCATCATGGGCCAAAAGGCCTGCATTGGGCTGTAATGTTCTATGTTCTATGTTATGGAGCTGTACAGCAACTAAACAAGTCCTTCAGCGCAACTCCTCCATGCCAACCAAGTTACCCATCCAATTGCTAACCTTTGCATTCCATTAAAAAAAAACCTACTTTAAAATTAAATCCAATAGATTTGGATTTTCCATTTGCTACTTGTGTTGAGCACTAAAGTATTAGGCCTGACTGACACCAAGTCACTACTTGAAGCAAGCGTTTTTTATGGGAGGTGGCAGAAGCAGATAGGATAGCAACATTTTGGAGCCATTTAGATAGACAAGTGAACAGGGAAAGGACGGATACGGACCACGTGCAGGCAGATGTGTTGTTTAAATTTGGCACAGACGTATGTGGGCGACGAGGCCTATTCCCATGCTATACTATTTCTATGTTCTATTGCCTCGACAGAGATTTTGCTCACATGCTCGCATATATTCTTTTCTGTTTAATAAGGGATTATAATGCTGTGACCAGCATGCAGCTGTAGAATATCTGGACAAATGTTTAACCAAAGATTAAGGGTGACCCTATAGAGGTGTATAAAATAGATAAAGTAAATAATCATAGCACTTTTCCCAAGGTAGAAGAATCTTTAGTTGCTTTGTTCTCACCATGTAAGATGTTAAGAATCTTTGAAATTCTCTATCCCAGGAAGTACTCTACTGTTCTGGTCAGAATGGTCAATTATTTGGAAGGGGACTTGCAGATGATGACATCCCATCTAACTCCTGTCCTCAATCGTTTGATCATGGAGGTTATGGGTGGAAAATGGTGTGAAGAACCTTGGGTTAGTTATTGAATGTATTTTTTTTCTTAGTAGGGTCCTGGAGAGTGTTATAGAACAGAGATACCTTGGGATGCAGGATGTTCCAAAGATTGGAATTCTTGAGTTATAAGAAGCTCCTTCCTTTGAGAGTTAGAGATTGAGGGTGACCCTATAGAGGTGTATAAAATCATAAGGGGCATAGATAAAGTATGTAATCATAACACTTTTCCAAAGGTAGGAGAGACTAAAACTAGCAGACGTTAATTTAATTTGAGAGGAGAAAGATTTAAAGGGGACCTGGGGGACACCTTCTTTACATAAAGGGTGGTGTGTGTGTGGAATAAGCTGCCAGAGGAAATGAAAGTGAACAACTGCAGTGTTTAAAAAACATTAGGCAGTACATGGATATAAAAGGTTTTGAGGAATATAGACTGAACGCAGGTAAATGGAATTAATTTAGTTGGCATGGACGAGTTAGGCTGTAGGGCCTGTTTCCGTCCTTATACCAGGTTAATCAATGGCACATACTGTCAAGTGGGCATCAGTCTGCATTTACTGGAAATACAGTGGGAGACACAATTGTATCATATAGATTGTGTAAAGAGCATTGGGAAATGGCAGCGCAGTCGTTATGTTAAAGGACCAGTATCTAGAGACTTGAGCTATTAATTTGGAGTCACAAATTTCATCTGGGGAATTTAAATTCATGTAATTAAATAAATCTGGAATTTAAAAAAAAATACATCAATAATAGTGACCAACCAACTACTGGAATGACCTAAAAACAGGTCCTTAAAGACATTACTTGGTGATGTTGTAACATGACCTGAGATCTAAATCAATGCAATCAACTTCTGTGAGAGCAAGCAAGTTACTCAATTCAAGGACAATTTGGGATGGCCAGGACAAGAGCTGGGTTTCCCATAAAGAGAGGCACACTATCTGATAATTCAGAAGATTTCCACCATCCACAAACCATGGGATAGAATTATGATGGAGTTCCCTCTGCTTGTTCAAAGATAAATGCCATATCCACAACACTCAAAAAAAAAATTCAATACAATTCAGAGCAAAGCACCCCACACTAAAAGTGACTGGTTCTACCAGCCATTCACTGAGTCTGTACTTGAGTCATAGAATTTTAGAGCATAGAAGCAGGCCCTTCAGTCCCAGTTCTGACCATGAGCTTGTCCCATTTGCCTGTGTTTGGCCCATATCCCTCAAAATTTTTCCTATCCCAGTACATGCCTTTTAAACAATGGAATTGTACCCACCTCTACCAATTCTTCCGGTAGCTGGTCCCACATACCTACTACTCTTTGTGTGAAACATTCCAATTCAATCTCTCCTTATAATTCAAGTCCTCCAGTCCCAGCAGCGTCAAGGTTTATTTTAACCTTTAGCTTTACTGTAAGTGAAACAGCCCAGGGCTCCAGGCAAGATCTTCCCACATCTGCATTTCATATGTATAAATGACCACAGTTGACTGAAAGTCGTATTGGATTAGTGATGATTAAGAATGAGTTATGATTCACTTCAGCACCATGACCCAGGGGTTGTTTCCCACATACAATAGTTTCAGCTTTGCTTCTCCTCCAACTCAAAGCAGGTTGAGCTCCACTTCTCCACTGATCCCCAACTTTGGGTCTTTATTCCTTCAAGTGTGGGAAGCCAAGGAGTGACCTTATAGAGGTTTATAAAACCATGAGGAGCATGGATAAAGTGAATACACACAGCCCTTTTCACAGAGTAGATGATTCTAGGGCATAGGATTAAGGTGAGAAGAGAGAGTCTAAAGAAAGACCTGAGAAGTCACATTGGTGTATTTGGGCAGTGCTTACTCGTAGGCCAGAAAGGCCTGTTACCATGCTGTATCTATGAATTTTTTTAAAAAATAACAAATATTTTATTCCTTGTGTGCAGAAGATATGATTGTAGTATTGCAGTTGATTAAAGAATATGATCGGGTAATGAGAACTGTTTCTAAAGGAGGCTTAACCAGGCCCTCCAAAGGTGATAACAGGTAGTAGAGAACATTGGAATATTCCTACCCTTCCCCCCCCCCCCCCAATGAAATGTATTGTGGTGGAGCTGGATGTCATTTGTAAATTTGTAAATTTCAAAATTGAGATTGGTGAATATTAGGCAAGGATAGTCGAAGATCTGAAAGCAAGATGGATAAAAGACTCAGATCAGGCAGGGTTTATTTCTTCCCATTAATGCATATGGTAGTTCACCTGATCTGTTGCTTTCATGCCTTGCATTGCTTCATGGAAAAGGGTCCAATGCAAAAGGCCAGGCAATTTTTTCTTCTGAAGCGTTGAAGTCAACCAGACGATGCTTGTTGATGACAATAGTAGCGTGTCAGTGGCTCTGTGGGTTACGGTCTTTCTCAAGAAGAGTGTGTATAATCCATGTCAAAGACATCAACTTTCTGGTGGTTTTAAGCCAAGTCCTAGTTTATCCTTTCAGGTGGCTGTAAATGTTCTTATGCGACTGTTTTTTACAAGTGGGGGATGGGAACATCTATCCAATTCTGGCCAATGTTAACCTCTCAGCAGCTGTCTCTGAGAAACCAGAGGTAATGTCTTTGTCACCACGTTGTTGTTTGTGGGATCTAATTGTGTACATATTTTAGGAAGCATGCTCCCAGCATGTTACAAGGATCAGCAGGTCCGACCAGATTGCTATGTGCAGGAGGTCCGACAACACTGGAGTGTGCAGGAGGTGCTGTTGGTCCATTTGACTCTGAGATTTCCCCAACCCTGTTGCATAGATTGGCAGTTCTCAATTGTTTCACACACTTTCATAAGTTTAGATTTAGAGCTCTAGTTTATCACCATGTGTACCAAGATACAGAGAACAGCTTCGTTTTGCTATCAGGCATCACAGGTTAGAGAGAAAAGCAAGTGCAGGTGTAGGTAAAGATGGAAACAGTGGAACCAAATAGAGGTAGGTTACCAGAAATTAGAACAAAATCAATGTTTATGACATTAGGTTTGAGGCTGTCAGATGGATTATGATGCGTTTTTCCTCAAAGTTTACTCTTCTTCTCTTCCTAACAATGGATCAGCCCTAGCACTGACAAATCTGTGTAGGAATTATTGGGAGACTTAAAATGTTTGTCATTGGGAACATCAAGTTTAGACCCACCAACAGAGTGTAGATGTTCAGCAAAATGACCCCCAGATTGTGTTTGGTCTCATCAATGGAGAGAAGCCCACATGGAATACTCTTACTGACCTTGACTCTCAAGTTTATTTCCTCCTTTCCCTTTCTCTCCTCATTTTACCTCCTTTCCTTTTCCTCTCACTTTCCCTTTCTCTCGCTCTCATCCTTTTACTTCTCTCGTACACATTTTGACCACATTTCTCCTGCATTCCTGTCTCAGTTTCTTTCCCCATCTCCTCTAACCTTTCACGAGCTACTCTTCTTTGCCGTCTTTTTTGCACTGTCCCCTACCCCCAAATCTCTGCTCCATTCACTTTCAACTCTTCACTTCCAATCCCCCCCCCACCACCACCCATCTCCCTCATTTGAATCTAGCTGTCTATTTCACTTAAAAGGCATCAAATTCTGCAAACAGTTAATGATGGCAGCGACTTTATACAGAAAATAATCTCCCTTTACATAATGCTTATCAGCCACTGCACAGATAGGATGCCAAGTACAGTAATCCTTTTTGACTCTTAAGCTGCCTAAAATAGAATAGAACTGTTTTTATTTGTTGTGGATTGACGTAAGTGATGTTTTTTTGTTGACTAAAGTAGGCAGGAAAATAATCAGTGATGAAAATTATTGTAATTTAAGCAATAAATGAGAACTAAATTTCTTGAAAAAAAGCTAAAGATTAGGAAAAGAGATTGAAAATCATATAAAAATGAATCCGAGTGCTGAGCCAATGTCAGTGAATAAATATATGCAACAGATGATGGGAATTAAATTGGCTTTAAATAAATTCTGAGCTGTCACTGAAGTCCTTGCTTTATTTCCCATTTCTTGTGTCTTTGTCTATTATGCAAGGGTGGGGGGGGGGGGGGGGGGTTAAAGAAATGTGTTTTTTGGCAACATGCTCCCAAATATCTGGGCTGCAGATTAACAAGAGAAGGCGATATTTTTGTCTCCTACATTTTTCCACATCTAAAAAATTAGATTTAAAATTTGGGATCAAAGAGTAAGATTGAAATTAGTACTGAATTCCTTTGGAAGATTAAGGATTAAAGGACGACTAAAACTGAAATTGATGTTATTCCTGGGACTGGAACAATAATGACATCTGGAGAGGGAACTGGAGAAGCTACCTAATGCCTATCAGAATCAACTTGGAAAAGTAGCATTATCCCATCATTTTATCCACATGACATCTGGAGAGGGAACTGGAGAAGCTACCTAATGCCGATCAGAATCAACTTGGAAAAGTAGTATTATCCCATCATTTTATCCACATAACCCTTTTGTTCTCGAGCATGATTGTGAGGGCAGGGCACTCATCTGGTTGACTCTGTGGTCACACTGACAGACAGTGAAATGGTCAGATCCACTTGTGATAGGTTGCCTGATCGGGATCACTACAAGTAGGAGTTTCCACATGATATTAAAAAATATCAGCAGGAATAGGCCATATATGCCCCACACCTTGTCCTCTCCCAAGCTTGCCCCTTCATTCAATCAAGTCATGAATGAAATGAATCATAGCCTCATTCCATTTTCCTATTTGATTCCACCTAACTCTTGATTTGACTGCAATCCAGAAGTCTTCCTTAGGTTTAAAAATACCCAATAAATCACTCACAGCTCTGTCGGGTAAAAAAATACCAAAGATTTACAGCTGTCAGATGAGAAGAAAATAAATGTAGATGGGTTTTTGATGCTTGGTGGGCTGAAGGGCCTGTTTTTATGCTGTATGAATTGACAAAGTTCTTCTACTCAATCATAAACTGCTGTATGACTATACGTTCTTTGCCTCAATCATAAATGCACCTCCCTTTACTCTGAAACTTTACATGGTTGATTTCTAGGTTTTCACACAGGGGAAGCACCCTCACACAGCTTGCACCATCAAACCTTCCCAGATTCCTTTTTATTTGTTTCAGTGCAATCATCTCGTTCTTCTGAACTGCAGAGATTATTGGTCCTATTTGCATAGTTTTCCTTGTGCCAGTAATCATTGTAATCAACTCGTCTCCAGGGCAAGTAAATGAGATCAAAACTGTCTACAGTACACCAGGTGTGGTCTCTCCACTCTCTCCATTGCCCTGTACAGTTGTAATTAATTCTATGCTTTTTAAAAATGCTTCCCACCAAAGTGGGTAATCTTATATTTCCCCTCCTACACTCCAACTGTCTTCTATTAGCGACTCGCTTAAACTGCCTATATTCCTTTAAAGAATTGCAACTTATTCCCCCCTCTCCCCCAATATGGGCATGACCTTTGGTGATGCTCCCAGCATATAGGTAATGGGCACTCAAGTCTACCACACAGTGCACGTTCTGTGTCCTTATTTTTTTTTACTTCTCTTTCCAACAGTGTTCAACATGGAGGAACACTAAGATTTATTCCATTTTCTATGGGAAATTAATTTTTAAAGATTTGGCAACGTCATGGCATTTAGGTTGAAGATTGTTTTGAAGCAGGGAAATGTATTTCTTTTAGTAGAATGAAGGAGAAGTTTAAGGTATCTGAGAACATTCAACTGTTATTATCAGGTTACAATTTTTTTTTACATGAAACTTTTGGTCAAGATCTGTTATTGGCAGCGGAGACAGATGGAGTCATTGTATAATGGCAATACAAAGAAATTTATGTCAGTAATATAGAAGTTGTTACAAAAGAAAGCTCAGAAAATGGGGGTACATAAATCAAGACAAAGATGGGAAGTAGATTTGAATAAGGAAATAGATGAGTGCAATTGGATGGAATTATGTAGAGGAAGTATGAAAAGTATAATAAATGGGAGGTGTAAGTTAGTACAATATAATTTTATTCATCAGCTATATTTGACACCACAAAAGTTAAATATATTGGACCATTCCTTTTTGGATATATGTTTTAGATGTGGACAGGAAGTTAGTACATTTCTGCATTCTACTTGGCAGTGTCCTAAAATTAAACCTTTTTGGTTGGAAATAGGTAATTCATTAGAGCGAATAATGAGGGTTAAATTCCCACACAATCTAATGTTATTTTTACTAGGTGATATTAAAGGGATTAAGCCTAAATTAAATTGAATATGTATCAAGTGAAGTTTGTTCAAATTACTTTAGCAATAGCTAGAAAATGTATTGCTATAACTTGGAAGTCTGATATAGATTTGGGAATGGAGAGATGGGATGCAGATGTTTGGAGTTGTACACCACGAGAAAATTACATAATTTAAGATAAATATATATCTTGGAAAATATGTTGCTTTAGCGGTAGCAACCAACTCTGAAACACACCACAGGACACTGAAGGATTTCACTTGAACTGATTTATTTGAAATTCGCGCACGCCCTTTAAGGTTAGCGTGAGCTCTGCCCTGCACTGGTGATGATATCATCACATTTGCTCGAGGCGCATGCTGTGGCCTGAGCCACGAGGCACTGAGATACCCCCGACAGCGCCATCTTCCTGCAGCTGCCCCACCGACGTGGCGATACAAGCGGGGGCTGGTTCACCACAAGAGATTGCGCCACCACAGTGCCCATATTTACAAAGAGTTGGTATGAATATTTAAATGAAGCTCAGATATTCCTTTTCTCCTAAAATAAGTCTCCGTATATAATGTAAAACCTTATAGTAAGGAGTCCACAAACGAGCCTGCAGCTGACATCGACATTTACCCCCTCCATAAATCTTCGTCCGCGAAGCCAAGCCAAAGAAAAGAATAGTAAGGAGTACTTCTGTTAAAAATCGCTTGTCCTATATTTTTCTATTTTTCTTTTTTCTTTTTCTTGTTTTTGTAGGGGGTTAGAGGGGAGGAGGGGTTAAATAGGAGCCCGTTCTTCTTTTTTCTTTCTTTTTTTCTTATATACATGTGCTGTAAACGTTTATATGGTTATGTATTTGTAATGGATTTATAATAATGTAAAATAAGAGATTTTTTTTGTGGTTTTAAAATTTCTAATTTTTTTTTTAAACATGTAGGCTCCTTACAACCAATTAAGTGTTTCCAAAATGTTTATTTCCAACAAGCCTTCCGTCGCGCATGCAGCCATCTTCAGCGCAAACTCCGGGAGATCCGAAATGAGTGGTGGACTAGCCTCGCCAAGCAAACCCAGCTCAGCGCGGACATTGGCGACTTCAGGGGTTTTAACAAGGCTCTAAAGGCTGTGTACGGCCCCTCACCCCAAGTCCAAAGCCCGTTGCGCAGCTCAGACGGCAAAGTCCACCTCAGCGACAAGATCTCCATCCTCAACCGATGGTCAGAACACTTCCAATCTCTTTTCAGTGCCAACCGCTCAGTCCAAGATTCCGCCCTGCTCCAGCTCCCTCAACAGCCCCTAAGGCTAGAGCTGGATGAGGTCCTCACCCGGGAAGAGACATATAAGACAATTGAACAACTGAAACGTGGCAAAGCAGCAGGTATGGATGGAATCCCCCCCCAGAGGTCTGGAAGGCTGGCAGCAAAATTCTGCATGTCAAACTGCATGAGTTTTTCAAGCTTTGTTGGGACCAAGGAAAACTGCCTCAGGACCTTCGTGATGCCATCATCATCACCCTGTACAAAAACAAAGGCGAGAAATCAGACTGCTCAAACTACAGGGGAATCACGCTGCTCTCCATTGCAGGCAAAATCTTCGCTAGGATTCTCCTAAATAGAATAATACCTAGTGTCGCCGAGAATGTTCTCCCAGAATCACAGTGCGGCTTACGCGCAAACAGAGGAACTACTGACATGGTCTTTGCCCTCAGACAGCTCCAAGAAAAGTGCAGAGAACAAAACAAAGGACTCTACATCACCTTTGTTGACCTCACAAAAGCCTTCGACACCGTGAGCAGGAAAGGGCTTTGGCAAATACTAGAGGTCATCGGATGCCCCCCAAAGTTCCTCAACATGATTATCCAACTGCACGAAAACCAACAAGGTCGGGTCAGATACAGCAATGAGCTCTCTGAACCCTTCTCCATTAACAATGGCGTGAAGCAAGGCTGCGTTCTCGCACCAACCCTCTTTTCAATCTTCTTCAGCATGATGCTGAACCAAGCCATGAAAGACCTCAACAATGAAGATGCTGTTTACATCCGGTACCGCATGGATGGCAGTCTCTTCAATCTGCAAGCTCACACCAAGACACAAGAGCAACTTGTCCGTGAACTACTCTTTGCAGACGATGCCACTTTAGTTGCCCATTCAGAGCCACCACTTCAGCGCTTGACGTCCTGTTTTGCGGAAACTGCCAAAATGTTTGGCCTGGAAGTCAGCCTGAAGAAAACTGAAGTCCTCCATCAGCCAGCTCCCCACCATGACTACCAGCCCCACCACTTCTCCATCGGGCACACAAAACTCAAAACGGTCAACCAGTTTACCTATCTTGGCTGCACCATTTCATCAGATGCAAGGATCGACAACGAGATAGACAACAGACTCGCCAAGGCAAATAGCGCCTTTGGAAGACTACACAAAAGAGTCTGGAAAAACAACCAACTGAAAAACCTCACAAAGATAAGCGTATACAGAGCCGTTGTCATACCCACACTCCTGTTCGGCTCCGAATCATGGGTCCTCTACCGGCATCACCTACGACTCCTAGAACGCTTCCACCAGCGTTGTCTCCGCTCCATCCTCAACATTCATTGGAGTGACTTCATCCCTAACATCGAAGTACTCGAGATGGCAGAGGCCGACAGCATCGAATCCACGCTGCTGAAGATCCAACTGCGCTGAGTAGGTCACGTCTCCAGAATGGAGGACCATCGCCTTCCCAAGATCGTGTTATATGGCGAGCTCTCCACTGGCCACCGTGACAGAGGTGCACCAAAGAAGAGGTACAAGGACTGCCTAAAGAAATCTCTTAGTGCCTGCCACATTGACCACCGCCAGTGGGCTGATATCGCCTCAAACCGTGCATCTTGGCGTCTCACAGTTCGGCGGGCAGCAACCTCCTTTGAAGAAGACCGCAGAGCCCACCTCACTCACAAAAGACAAAGGAGGAAAAACCCAACACCCAACCCCAACCAACCAATTTTCCCCTGCAACCGCTGCAACCGTGTCTGCCTGTCCCGCATCGGACTTGTCAGCCACAAACGAGCCTGCAGCTGATGTGGACATTTACCCCCTCCATAAATCTTCGTCCGCGAAGCCAAGCCATAGACAAACATAGGCAATTGTCTCCAGTCAGTTAACAGAGACAAAATCAAGGAACTAACCTTGGTGTGATTATGGTGGTATTGAGAGCGGCCTGCAAGGTCGACATAAACAACACAAAAAAATATTGAGAAACTGGAGGATTTACTGTGTCAGGTAACATCCATGGGAGGAAATGATCACTTAGTGTTTCAGGTCAGGATTCCTTTATCAAGACGAACATAGAAAAGGGTGATATCAACGGAAAAGAAAAGGGAGAAGGGAAAGAAGGTGAAAGGGTAATGGGCAGAAGGTGGGAGAGACATGTAGGTGGAGAAGCCATGGGGGAACTGGACAGGGAAAATTAGAGAGTAAAGTAAGAACAGGAGTAGGCAAAGAAGAAATGGAAATAGTGGCACCAGGTGGGGGTCACCTAAAATTATAAAAATCAATGTTCATGCTATTGGGTTTAAGGCTGTCCAGGGGAATATGATGTGTTATTCATCATTTAAGTTTGTCCTCACACTGGCAATGTATGAGACTAGAAAACAATAGATACCCTTTAAATACTCCGTGTCACTTGATCCTTGCTTCTAGTGCTTGATCCTGGTTGACCCTTTGTTGCACTGTTGACAGGTTACTGCACTGCCGGAGCAGAGATATTAATAAGTCTCTTCAAGGTCAAGTGGATATTAAATACAGCATTGGAAGGGAACGAGAGACCTTTTGGAGTCTGAATCGTTATTCTTTCCTCAACCGTCAAAAGGCATGTGCAGATGAGTGCCCTGAATCACTGATGTGTGCAAAGTAGCTGCTCAATTTGCCACTGTAGCAACTGTCAATGCATCAGATTAATGAGAAGGAAGGTCACAGAGAATAAGGGATCTCCCTTTGGGCTGGGGTTAAGATTGGCTCATTCACCTTTGTAGATCAAGAAAAGAGTGCACCAGGAAGTCATGACAGTTAGATTCTTAACCACAGACCGATTAATATTGGGCAAAAGTCAGGATGGGAAAGAATTCCATTTTTGATAACTAAAAAGGGAGTGGGAATCACATTGTAATAGAAAAGAACAAAGACCACATGTATACGGTGTAAAAAAATCTGACTCAAATCTTTTCAAGTATTAAGTAATTACAAACAAAGCAGTGAGTATGGGAGCGTTTGTTGCTGTCAACCTTCCAGTACCAAAAGCACGTTCTGTATCTTGGCTTTCATTTTGGGTAATCACACAAGAATGCATGAAAACAAAACTGTTTCCCAAGTGCTGTTTGTTGATGCCATGATTAATTTAATCTTCAAACAGTTCAGCAAATTACTTCCAATTGCTGGCGTCACTTTTATGTGGAAGACCAGACTTGGTGAATTCCTCCATCCAGCAATGAATGGATCTGCTGCTCGGCAGTGGGAATGAAGCTGCTACCACACAGCTCAGTGCCTGTAATTGCTGCATTCATGAATCCTGGCCTTAATGTGTACATTTCTACCAAAGATCTCTTCTTTTTTTCCTCTTGATTCCCCTTTCACCTATTAAAGGGCATCTTGTTGAATACAAATTTCTGCTTTCTAACAGTTACATTTTTACTGCAACAGGGAGCTGCAGGAGGAACGCGATGGGTCAAACCCCATCTGTGGGTAGAAATTGTCAGTTACTGTTTCAGGTCTGGGTCCCCTTATCAAGACTAAGATTAAAAAAAGAGGTGAAGTGAGGGATAAGCTGGGTGATGGGCCTAGAGGTGATAGGCTCGAGGACAGAAGGTGTAAGAGGTGGAAGGACAAGTAAAGGGAGAGACTACTGGGTATACTTGACCCGAGAAGTTGACTGAACACTCTCTCCACAGATGCTGCCTGACTTGTTGAGTTTCTCTAGCAGCTCATTATTTGTTCAAGATTCCAGCATCTGCAGCATTTGTTCCTGCATTTTCACTGTGCTTCAGTTTGACTTGTCCAGAGAATATCCCACCTTTGTATTCCACTATCTTGTAAATTCAGTGTCTTTAACTGAAAAGATAACAGCCTGGATCTCACTGGAGCAGGCTAGAGGTGAAGAACACACTTAACCTTCCCAATTAGACCACCAAGGAAACCTTACAGCTTGTACCATCTACTAAAACACGAAAATCTATTGACACCGTGGTTGAAGTAAAAGCACAAAGCTGGAGAAACTCAGTAGGTCAAACAGTGTCCTTTATATAGCAAAGGTAAAATTGACGTTTCGGGCTTGACCCCTTCATCAAGGTATGGAAAAATGTCAGCAGGTGTCCGAACAAAAGAGTAGAGAGGGGGAGGTGCAAAGGCAGGAATGAGAAGGGAGGGAGGGGATAGCAGTGATCAAGGGGAGGAGGGATGGCTCAGTGAATAAAGAGGGAAGAGAACTGAAAAGGGGAAGGGAAGAGAGAAGGAGGAAGAGGAGAGCAGATTAACAGAAACCGGAAAAGTCGACGTTAATGCCATCTGGCTGGAGAGTGCCCAGTCGGAAAATCAGGTGTTGTTCCTCCAATTTGTAGGTGGCCTTGATTTTTAGCTTGTACCATCTTATCAGCCAAATAGTTTGTTTATTTCTCACATTATCAAATTCATTATTATCATACAGTTGTATAAGTCCAACTGGATGAAATAGTGTTCTTCAGTCCTCTATAAAAACATGTAAACACATATATAGACATAGTGCACAAATTTACAAGTGCTTTATATGCAGTAGATATATAAAAATAAGTAAATATTGTTAAATAAATAGGAGAATCTCAGAGGGATTGTATGAGCAGTTCATCAGTCATTCAGCATTCGCAATGCCTGTGGGAAGAAACTGTTTCTCAGCCTGGTGGTTCTGGCTCTGATACTCCTGTATCTCTTTCCCAACAGGAGTAGCTGAAAAATGCTGTGTGCAAGGTGGTAGGGGTCCTTAACAATTTTGCAAGCACTCTTCAGACATTGATCCTGATAGATCACATTGATGGGGAGGGGTTGGGAGACCCCAGTGATCCTTTTTGCCATTCATGTGGTCCTGTAGATTGACCTCAAATCCAATGCTCTGCAACTGTACCACACTGTGATGCAAGCAGTCAGGATGCTCTTGATAGAAATCCTATAGAAATTTGACAGGATGGTGGCCAGTAGCCTTGCCCACTTCAGTGTTCTCAGAAAGTACAGTCGTTGTTGCAGGATAAGTCACTACTTAAGTCAGTGGTTCTCAACCTTTTTCTTTCCACTCACGTTCCACTTTAAGTATTCCCTATGCCATAGATGCTCTGTGATTAGTAAGGGATTGCTTAAGGTGGTATGTGGTGGAAAGAAAAAGTTTGAAAACCACTGTTTTAATTGTATCTAATTGACTCGTTATGTGCACAGTTTCATAACTCCAAAGGAAATGGGCCTATGACAATTTTTCTCAAGCAAAATATTTCAGTAAAAATTGAGTCTAGAGCAGTGATTCTCAACCTTCCCTTCCCATTCACATACCATCTTGAGCAATCCCTTACTAAACACAGAGCACTTGTGACATAGGGAATACTTAAAGTGGTATGTGAGTGGAAAGAAAAAGGTTGAGAACCACTGACTTAAATGGACTCCAAGGAACTTGGTGCTCTCTTTTCTCTAATTATACTTAGTACAGTGAGAAAGGTTTTTCTGCAGGCAGTTTAACAAGGCAACTCTAACATTCAGACAGCTGCCCAAAGCAGAAGAACAAGAGCACAAAGATACAAAAAGATCAGTGAGTACAAAACAAGAGCAACATGAGACCACTGTTATGAGATTCATTCAGGAGCCTGATGGCTCTGGGATATAAACCGTATTTAAGCCTGTTGATGTGCAGTTCCACTCTTGACCCTTCTCCTCAACAGAAAGGTGGAGAAGAGATTGTGTCTGGGGTGTGATGGGTCTTTCAGCGGGAAATGTAGATGGAGTAAATGGTAGGGTGTGGTGACCCACTTACCAGCTCCCAAAATGGCGGACATGCTGTGGAAAATGCAGGAAATTGACCTGCATCCAACACAGGTTTTTATCTGAGCTGATGATGTCACTGTTGATGTGACTTCCCATCTATGTGACAGAAGCTGTGATGTATATAAGCCCAACGTGAAAGCCTGGAGGTGTCAGTTTTGCACGAGACTCCATAGTGTATATATCGACTGTCCTGCATATACATCAATTCGACAATTGGTACAGCAATTCTACAACATGTACACCAACATCTATAGTAGCTCAGTATAGAACATACATTGTGACCTTGACGGTCCAAGCAATATTTGGCCCCCAACATGGAAAATTTTTCTTCGGTGCATGCCATAGCTCTGAAACTGCCAATGTTTTGGACTTCACAACCACATGTATGGTTTGGCCAAGCAGAAGTCCAATTCCAGTTGGGGTAGATAACCTCTGATTCCACGCAGTACTACTATTTAGTAAGTGCCCTGGATCAAGAATCGGCATGCCGAGTTTCTGATTTTCTGCAACAGCCTCTGGAGGAGGGAATGTATATGATGCTCAGGAGTCTGCTCTTCATACCTTTGGCCTCTCATGACATGAGCGAGCGGCCCGTTTACTTCACTGGATGGCTTGGGAGGCAGGACCCCTTCCACACTCATGAATAAAATACTGGTACTGGCGGAAGGGCATAGGCCCTGCTTCATGTTCGAGCAGGCTTTCTTGGAGCAGTTGCCAGAATATATCCACATACTGCTGGCCAATGAGGATTTCAGTGACCCACGGAGAGCTGCGGCCCGAGCTGACATTCTATAGCAGGCTACGCAAGAAAGCGTGACATCCATAGGACAGGTCACCAGATCCCGCTCACAGCAGCGGGACCATTCACCTGCAACTAGACTGGCAGCAGGGTCAATTAAATCCATTGTCAGACCGCTAGATGGCCAGGAGACCACAGGATGAAGATAGCACCCATTGGTGTTTCTACCATCAACAATGGGGCGTAGAATCTCGCTGCTGCTGACCTCTCTGTACATTCCAGGGAAATGATGGAGTCGGCCGTCACTAATGGCTGCGGTGGCTGGCCATCGAGACAGCCTTTTTTATGTCTAAGATAGACATTCTTGGTGGATACAGGGACTGAGGTCAGCAATGACCACAGGGTTGATGTAAATTGGACACCCTGGTCTGACGAGATGTGTGCTGGCAGACTGAAATGTGCTATCAAGGTGGAAATGAGGGCCCTGGCCCTTTGGGCTGTGACACAAGTAACAGAAAACCCAGGCCATCATTGAAAGCTGCAAACTGCAGTACTATCCAGACATTTGGCACGCGTAGAATCCCACTTCAGTTCAACGATACTAAGTTTACATGGACGTTCTCATTGGCTGCGGTTGCACAACTGCTACTGAGAGCTGATTTTCTTAGAGCACATGGCCTGCTGGTTGATCTAGAGGGGTGAAGACTTGTTCATACCAACACTTTCTAGACCTTCACCTTAGGTGAGGCCAAGCTGCCAGCCCTGCATTTAGACTTCGTTACTCTTTTGGAGAATGAATTTGCCAAGTTGTTGGCAGAATTCCCCACAATAATTATGCCACAAATCACCCCGGCGATGCCGAAACATAGCATTCAGCACCTCATGCTTACCGAAGGGCCACCACTGCATGCCCAAGCTCGCAGGTTCCCTCCAGATAAACTTAATCTGGCCAAAGAGGAGTTTGAAAGGATGGAGGTCATGTACAACAGTCTGATAGCTCCTGGGCCTCCCGGTCAACATGGTACCCAAGGCCGCAGGCGGATCATGTCTCCGTGGTGAACGACGTTACTGCACCAGATCGCATCCCGGTACCACATTTACAGGACTTCACGTCCATCCTGCAGGGAGCCACATCTTTTCCAAGGTGGACCTGTTCCGGGGGAATCATTAGATCCAGGTCCACCCGGATGACATTCCAAAAACAGCTATCATTACACCCTTTGGCCTTTTTGAATTCTGAAGGATGCCTTTTGGACTGAAGAATGTCGCGTGGACTTTCCATCTTCTATTGGACAGAGTGAGACGTGATCTCAACTTTACCTTCATATACCTAGACGACATACTTATCACTAGCCGCAGTCATCAGGAACATATGTCCCACCTGTGCAAGCTTTTCACTCATTTGAATGAGTTCGGGCTGAACATCGACTTTCTGGGCCATACAATCGAAACACGGAGCAAAGCCACTACCGGCAAAGGTTGAGGTGATCCAGGAATTCGCTAAGCCCCAGCACAGTTAAAGGCCTCCAGGAATGGTGAACTTTTATCACCGGTTTCTACCAACAGCGGCTCGCATTATGTGCTCCCTCTTCGCCCTGGTGTCAGGCAAGGCAAAGGATGTCACTTGGGATGAAGAATCGTTGGCAGCATTCGAGAAAGCCAAGGAAGCACTGGCTAATGTTGCATTGCTGGTCCACTCAAGAATGGATGTCCTGACAGCCCTGACAGTGGATGTGTCCATATAACAGTAGGAGGGGGTGCTTGAACAGTACATTGCTGGGCATTGGAAACCGTTGGCTTCCTCTAGCAAGCACCTGAGACCACCAGAACTAAAGTACAGTGCTTTTGATCAGGAATTGTTGGCACTGTACCTAGCTATCAGACATTTCAGGTACTTCCTAGAAGGCAGCCATTTCACGGCTTTTACGGAGCACAAGTCCCTTACATTTGCCTTTATTAAGGTAGCAGATCCATGGTCGGCTCATCAACAGAGACATTTATCATATATCTCTGAGTTCACGACAACCATCGAACACATCTTAGGAAAGGCCAACATAGTGGCAGATGTGCTGTCTTGCCTAGCCATGCAATCTGAGCAGAACTAAGCCCAAGAGGTAGACTATGATGCGCATGCGAAAGCACAACAGGCAGTCGAAATTCCACGTTATGGAACAGGAGACTCGAACCTGCAGCTGGAAGAAATTCCAGTTGGCCTGAGGGAACTTAAACTCCTGTGTGATGTATCTACAGGTCATCCTTGGCCAATTGTTTCAGTGGCCTGTAGGCAGCAAGTATTTGATGCAGTACACGGGTTGGCACATCCATCGATCATAATGACTGTCCAGATGGTAGCCAACAGATTTGTGTGGCATTGCCTTTGAAAACGAGTCAGCAATTGGGTGAAGACGTGTGCTTGTTGCCAGACATCCAAAGTCCAGCAACACACGAAAGCCCCACTAAAATCTTTTGAGCCAATGTATCGGACGTTTGACCACATACACATGGATATTGTAGCCCTCCTGCCCGTGTCACATAGTTCCTGTTTTCTTCTCACTATAGTGGATTGGGCCACATATGGCCAGAGGTGGTTCCACTGGCAGGCATGTCTACCAGCACATATGCCAGGGCCCTCATTTCCACCTTGATAGCATGTTTCAGTCTGCCAGCACACATCACGTCAGACAGGGGTGTCCAATTTACGTCAAGCCTGTGGTCAGCATCGGCCATCTTGCTTGGAACCAACTTGCACCACACAACTGCGTAACACCCACAATCCAATGGTCTAGTAGAAAGGTTCCACAGGTATTTGAAATCAGCCCTTAAGGCACATCTGCAGGGACCTAACTGGGTTGACAAATTGCCATGGGTAATCTTGGGCATACGAACAGCACCTAAGGACAATATAGGTGACTCATTGGCAGAGCAGGTTTACAGCGCGCTCCTAATGGTACCAAGAGAATTTGCATCAGACTCATGAGGTCAGGAGGAGATGCCTGCAGCAGTCCTAAGCAAGCTCCATGAGAAGCTCGGTTTTTTAGCACCCATACCGACACCTCAACAAGGTCAGGCCAGGTCCTATGTACCCCAGAACTTGCAGGACTGCAAGGAAAGGAGCACACCAAGCACCATTCCAGCATCTATATGAAGGTCTCTTCGAAGTACTAAGATGCAATGATTCAACTACATTTTGAACATCGGAGGTAAAGAGGAACTTTTGCAATGAACTTCCTCAAACTTGCCCATCTGGATTTGGATGAACCAGTCGTAGTTCAGGTGCCTTGGCGAAGAGGAAGTCCGCCAAAACAAAAAAATATATAGACTTTTGGGTGTCTGTAGCGGGATTGCCAGTTCGGAGTGGGGGGTGTCATGTGGCAAGCAAGCCAGCTCCCAAAATGGTGACATACTGTGGAAAATGTGGGAAATTGACCTGTATCCAACACAGTTTTTTATCTGGGCTGATGACATCATGTGACAGAAGCAGTGATGTGTATAATCCCAGTGTGCAAGCCTGGAGGTGTCAGTCTGGCACTAGACTCCACTTCCCTGCGTATACATTAACTCGACAACATGTACAGCAATTCTACAGTAGTAGCTCAGTATAGAGTACTTCACTGTAGGGGAAGGAAATTACAACTGGAATTAATGCAATAGAGGGGGAAGGAGAGAGAATTTTGTAAATGAGAAAACCATGAGAAATTTATAATCTGTGCATTTCAATCCCCTTGGTTCACCCTAGTGGTGTTCTTAGGTGTCACAATAACCTATCACAGTGATGGATAGCCTATTGCTGACCTCTTCTTGGGGCCCCCTCCATGTCCTTTCCCCTAACAGGAGGAGGTACCTACCCCCCACCCTCCTTGCTCTGTGCTCTCCTGTGGGTCCCTATCCCCTCACCTGGGGTACATACTCCCTGCCCTATCATGGGTCAGGGTTGGTAAATATATAATCCTCAATTTTTAAATGGAATGTCTCCACACACCACTCTCTGGCCCTTCACTATGGGGGGGTCCTTACTCCCTGCCCACTCACTGTGGGGAGTCTCCACTCCATGCCTCATCACTGTGGGGTGGGGGGGGGGGGTCTCCGCTCCATGCCCCATCACTGTGGGGTGTTCACAGTCCCTGTTCCTTAACTGTGGGTGTGGGGGTTTAAATCCCAGTCCTCCACCATGGGGTAGATCCCCCTTTCTGAGCCCCAATCATCTCCCCCTTGCTAGAGAAGACTGCACTATACCTGGAAGTTTTTATTGCTTTTGTAAACAGTTGGAGTCCAGATTCAAAAAAGCAACACAAGATAAAGCAAGATGAAAAAGAAATTATGGTAATAATGGGTAAATCAATGAGATTACATTATTGTGAATGCAGTGAAAAGGAAGTCATTGTTGAGACTGATGAGATTGCATTTAATTCCTGGTCTCACATCATTAAGTACCAGATTTCCAAAGTCAACTAGAATAGCAGCAAAGTCTTCCCTGCAACCATCAGGCTTCTGAATGAACCCCTAACATGCTCTCATGCTGATCTTGCTTGGTACTGAACGCACAGAACCATTTAAGTTTTGTTTGTGGACCTTGGAATGGTTTAGGGTACCATGGTTTGAGACTGAAAGATTTGCTGGGAACATCTCAGTGGCTGCTCAGTCAATGGGTGTTGTGATCAGGCCTTTTCAGATTCAAATTTCAGATTTATTGTCAGAATACATACAATCCTGAGATTTTTGTCCTGCAGGCGAGACGGTATTACCACTTATTGGTTGTGCAAAAAAAAACTACTCAGCGTACTCATATAGACAAATAAAGAAATGTAAACAAACTGACATGCAATACAGAGGGAAAAAAATAAGGTGCAAAGGTAATAGTCCTTAAATGAGTCCTTAATTGAGTTTGTTGTTGAGGAGTCTGATGGTGGAGGGAGAGCAGCTGTTCTTGAACCTGGTGACGCGAGTCTTGTGTCATCTATACCCCTTCCCTAATGGTAGCAGCGAGAATAGAGCATGTGTTGGGTGACATCTACCCTTGATGATTGCTCCTACTCTCCGAATTCAGCATTCCCTGTAGAAAGGTCATGAAAATTTTCATGGAGGTCTCACTATTGTGCATGTAATTATTTCATTGGACACAGTTCTTGGCAGGTGTACAGGAAAATAAAAAGGTTCCTTCATGGATAATATTCATATACTGGAATGAACAATTAATCAGTTTTTTCTCCCTCACTTGACCCTAAATCTGAAGATTGGTGTTCGCAGTTCCATGCTGAAAATTTGAGCATAAAATTGAGACTGACACTCCAGTGAAGTACTCAGTAATTGCTACACTATCAGAACTGCTGTCTTTTGAATATTTTAGAATAAGCTGCCTGAAAAAATTAAAAAGTGGTTACAATTATGGTATTCAAAAAACATTTGGACAGATTTTTGGAATCGGATGATTATAGGAGGCTGTGTCTCAATACAACTAAATTGGACTAGCCCAGAATGCCAACTTGGTCAGCATGGATGAATTGAGCAGAAGGATCTGTTCCTTGCTGTGTGACTGCAAGACATTCATATAAAATCCATTCTTCTCTCCCACATGGTTATAGAAGAGTTAACACTAGGGATATTTTTTTTTCTCTCCCAGAAAAAATTATCTCCCCAGTGTTCAGACCAATATCTTTCAATCAACAACCACTTGGTCAATATACCATATGTACAGTAGCTATTACTTGGAGAGTGTTGCCTGCCATGTTTACTGCATTACAACAATTACACTTAAAAAGGCAAGTCAAAGAGTCCTACAACGTGGAACAGGCCCTTTGGCCCAACTCGTCCATGCTGACCAAGTTGGCATTCTGACCTTGTCCCATTTGCCTGCATTTGGTCGATATCCTTCTAAGCCCTTCCTATCTATATTTATGCCCAAATGTATTTTGGATGCCAGAATTGAGCCTGCTTCCCTAGCTTCCTCTGCCACCCCATTCCAGATATGGACCACTCTCTCAGTGAAAATGTAATTTTGCTTAGATCCCTCTTAAATCTCTTTCCTCTCACCGTAATCCTATCTTCTCTAGTTATAGAATCATATACCTTGTGAAAAAGACTAAGAATTCACTTTATCTGTGGCCTTCAGGATTTTATAAACCTCTATAAGATCACCCTCAAGCTTTTAACATTCAAAGGAATAAAGATCCTGCCTATCTCACCTGTCCCTATCACTCTCCAATCCTTGCAACATTCAAGTGAATCTCCTGTGCACCCCAAGCCATTGACTGTAAGTTGCTTGTGAACCTCCTGGGATCACAGAAGCCTCCTAAAATTGCAAGACTTCCTCTCTCAATATCACCTCTGCCTCATTCCTCTTCATCAAATCAGCTCTCCCTAATGGAACATGAATCCCATCTTGCTTCATTGACCAGCTGTACATCAGAAAAACTCTCTATTTGCGCCATGTGCCCACTGCAGGAAGGGCATGTGGTGTGTATGAATATTCAATATGTGGCTTCATTGATGGAATGATCCTCGTAGACTTAAGTGAGTTTGTGTCAATCCATTTGGAGTGTAGGAAATCTTATGAACTTTTGCTTATATTTCCAGGAACCATTGGTGTTCCCTTTGCAAAAATCTTTTAATTTAGGTCCACATAGCAGAGGTTTATCATAGTCCTTGGAATCAGATAAGGTTGGCCAAAAAATTCAAAGAAAAATTTAACAGATGCCCATTAGTGGAGCTGTATTGTGATGGGTATTCAAGCTGGCTTCCTCAGGGCTCAGAGTTGGATCTACCCTAGACTTTCTGTTTGGACCCATGACTTGGAGAATCCAACTCAGTGCAAATGGGTTAAAGGTGCAGATATGCCATGTGGCAGGATTAATCAAAGACAGGTCAGAAGTTGCAAAGCAGTTTAGAAAAAGTGTTTGCCCTCCAGCAGAAGATGATGTAGTGCAACAGATAAAAGTATGGAATTGAAGTCAGGATGGTTTGATCACACAACAGGATCATCCCAGTCCTGACTCCAATATTGGTCAGGTTGTTGAACAACAACTTCAATTCAGTTCAGATCCATCCTTCGTTGAGCTCTGGGTCCATTTCAAGCAAATCCCATTTGAACTTGAACATCTCAACTACCATGGTAGGATTCAAATGCCTATTATTGTTTCAATTGACCAGAAACTTAGCCGCCAGCAATACTCATACCATTGCACTTCCACGCTCCATAATATGAGACCCTTGAGACCACCCCCTAATGTCAGTGGTCCAAGTTAGAAGCCCACTCCCACAATATCTGTACTGATGACTTCATTTATTCACAGAACATCAGTTCAACTCTTCAACACCTGTTTGCCTTTCTCCATCTTTGTTGACCTATATTCACTGAGCTTTGAGTTTTTCACTACAAAGAACAGTTATTGTCGATCATCTCCGATCATAGCCTTGAAAGCTTCAATTGGGTGTCTATGGGGTATGTGTGCCAATTGTAGCTTTGGGCTGTGCTTTTACACAATTTACAAAAATGTTGAGCAAATGTTGAGCTGCTCTATGCTTGTGATATACAGCTATTTCTTATAACTCCTCAGAACAAAATATTAACCCAGGGCCTGAGAAATGCTTCAGAATTTCCTCTCTGAAACCCTCAATCCCAAGAAAATCCAAAGGGCAAGTATTGGTGCTGTAATGAACTGGGGCATTTATCTTCTTAAACTTCATTATTTCTCTTCTAGGAGAGACTGGATCATTCCTGAGTAATAAAATTAGATCAGCCTTGAATGTACATCAACAAAACGTACAGAGGGGTGTAGATTAATTGGGTGTAAATTGGGCAGCACAGACTTGTGGGCCAAAATGGCCTATTACCGTGCTGTATGACTAAATTTTTTAAAAACTCTGATGTATAGATTTCAAAAGTTTCACATAAATATTGACTTTTTTCCAATGATCCTACAGCCCTTCATTATTGACTCTGAAAGATTTCAATTAATTACTTATCATGCAAACTTTATTTCAGATAGTTCTTTGAAGAAAAATGTTTCTCCCTATATTCCCTTTCTGATTTCAGTGCCCTTCCTAAATTTATACTCCAATCTTTCCCCTCATATTCTAAAACACAGGAATGCCAACGATATAGAGCTGACCCATATAAACCTCCACAATCAATCTAACCCTTTCCTCCCTCAAAGCCCTTCCACTTTGCTTACATCCATAATTAATCAATAATATAATAGGGACATTTATGTATTCCTATGGTACCAGCCTCCATCACCACCCCGGCAAAGCATTCCAGGCACCCACCACTCTCTGTGTAAAAAACTTACCCCTGACATTTCCCCTAAACTTTCCTCCACTCACCTTAAACAGATGACCTCTGCCATTGCCGTTCTTGGAAAAGGGTGCTGGATACCAACTCTGTCTATACCTCTCTTGGTCTTATAAACCTCTATTAAGTCTTTACATTTAAATTAATTTAGTTTAATTTAGAGATACAGCACAGTAACAGGGCCTTCCAGCCCATAAACCCATGCCATCTATTACACCAATTAACCTACAAATATTGTACTTTTTTGGAGGGTGGGAGGAAGCCAGGGCACCCAGAGTAAACCCATGTGGACTCAAGGAGAACATAAAAATTCCTTACAGACACCAATGGTTTTGAACCCGGGTCACAGGTGCTGTAATAACTTTGGACTAATTGCTATGGTGACCGTGCCACCTTAGTTTGTACAGTTTTGAAGCCCCTCTATATTATCTTTTCCTTTATGGAATATTGTGCATCAAATTTAACTTTATAAAACATTTATCAATCCTCAACTAGAGACTGTGGTCACCAAGCTTTGGGAAAGATGTGACAGTGCATAGGAATTTCATCAAGATATTCTATGGGATGGAGCACTTCAGTTATGAGAGATTGGAGAAGCTGGCTCTGGTCTCTCTGAAGCAGGGCAAATGAAGAGGGGAGATGACTGAAGCATATAAAATTACAAATGGTACAGTAGTTTGTGGGAAACTTTTCTCCATATCAAAGCCAGTTAGAACTAGGGGACATAGATTTAGGATAAGGGGAAGAGATTTATTAGATATGAAAAAGAACTTCTTTACCCAAAAAGTGGTGAGTACCTTGAATGTATGTCTTCGAAAACCTTAGCAAACCTCTACAGATGTGTAGTGGAATGCATGCTGACCAGCTGCATCAAGGCCTAGTAAGGGGGCACCAATACCTCTAAGCTCTCCACACCATCGAGAACATCTATATGAAAAACTGCAGTCGGAGAGCAGCACCCAAGTCATGCTCTGTTCTCACTGCTCTGTTCTCACTGCTTCCATCAGGAAATAGGTGTAGGTGCCACAGGATTCATACAGGTTCAGGAACAGTTGCTACCCCTCCACCATCAGACTCTTCAACAACAAACTCAATCAGGGACTCATTTAAGGATTCCGACTTTGTACATTATTTATTACTGAATGTTTATTTTTTTATTTGCACAGACAATTTGTTTACATTTCTTTCTGATCACAGTTCCCTGTTAGCGATAATTAGAAATTCAGCCTGGCCCACAGGAAAAATAATTTCAGAGTTGTATGTGATGTCAGGTCTGTACTCTGAAAAGAGAAATGAACTTTGAAATCAACGCTTGAGAGAGCGGTGGAAGCAGGGTCTATGACAACATTTAAGAGTGTCTAGTAAAAAACTTGAAGGCTATTGACAAGGAGTTAAGCAATGGGATTAATATGGAAAGATGCCATTGGTTGGCATGGACAAGCTTGGCCAAATGTTCTGTTTCCATGCTGTATGACACCATGAGCAAAGGAGGGCTTTCTAACCAAGGTGTCACTGATCACAAACATAGAAACATAGAAACATAGAAGATAGGAGCAGGAGTAGGTCATTCGACCCTTCGAGCCTGCTCCGCCATTCAACGAGATCATGGCTGATCTTAAAGTTCAGCACCCCGTCCCCGCCTTCTCTCCGTAACCTTTAATACCCTTATACTGAAGAAATATACCTAATTCCCTCTTAAATATATTCAATGAACCTGCCTCTACTGCCCTCTGTGGCAATGAATTCCACAGATTCACCACCCTCTGGGTAAAGAAATTCCTCCTCATCTCAGTCCTAAATGGTTTGCCTATTATCCTCAAACCATGGCCCCGGGTTCTGGATTTTCCCATCATTGGAAACATCCCATCTGCATCCATTCTGTCCAATCCTGCCAGAATTTTATATGTCTCTATGAGATCCCCTCTCAATCTTCTAAACTCCAGCAAGTACAATCCCAATTTGTGCAATCTTTCCTCATAAGTCATTCCTGCCATTGCAGGTATCAGCCTGGTGAATCGCCTCTGCACTCCCTCCATTGCAAGAACATACTTCCTTAGATAAGGTGACCAAAACTGCACACAATACTCCAGGTGTGGTCTCATCAAGGCCCTGTACAGCTGCAGTAAGGTATCCTTGTTCTTATACTCAAACCCTCTTGATATGAAGGCCAACATACCATTTGCCTTTTTAACCGCCTGCTGCACCTGCATGCTCGCCTTCAGAGACTGGTGTACAAGTACCCCTAGGTCTCTCTGCACTTCCCCATCTCTTAATCTATTGCCATTCAAATAGTAATCTGCCATCCGGTTTGTATTACCAAAGTGGATAACCTCACATTTATCCACATTGTGGTGTATTTGCCATGTATCTGCCCAGTCCCTCAATTTATCCAAATCACACTGGAGCTTCCTGACCCCCTCTTCCGTGCACACAACCCCTCCTAGCTTAGTGTCATCTGCAAATTTGGAGATATTACATCCAATCCCTTCATCCAGATCATTAATGTAAATTGTTAACAGCTGGGGTCCCAGTACAGATCCCTGTGGCACCCCACTGGTCACCGCCAGCCACTCAGAAAACGAGCCATTTATCCCAACTCTCTGACTTCTACCTGCCAGCCAGTTCTCAATCCACATCAATACTTTGCCCCCAATCCCATGAGCCTTGATTTTGTAAGCCAGTCGTTTATGCGGGACCTTATTGAAGGCCTTTTGGAAGTCCAGGTACACCACATCCACTGGCTCTCCCCCATCTATTTTACCTGTCACCATCTCAACGAATTCCAATAGATTTGTCAAGCACAATTTACCTTTTGTAAATCCATGTTGACTCTGTCCGATCCCTTTAATTCTGCTCTTTTATATTTCTCTCACTTAAAGTGAAACCAGTAAATGGAACTAACATTGGAGGGCATGGATGAGATGAATAAAAGCAGTCCTGTTCCAAGGGTAGGGGAGCCTAAAACTAGATGCCAGAGATTTAAGATGAGAAAGGTAAAATGTAAAAGGGAACTTAGAGGCTTCCTTTTCACATTACGTATATGGAACCAGCTGCCAGAGGAAGTGATAGAGGGAGGAACATTTGCTTATATTATGTACCTTAGTGGCAGCAGCAGAAAGTAAGAATTTTGGTGTTTCTGTCAATTGTAATTATATATAGTAAAACTCCTGGTATCTGGTACCTGTGGGGGACTGTTAGATGCCGGATAAGTGTATTTTCCAGTTGCTTGAGACTTACAGTGCCTAACTAATACACCTGTATTAAGAATAAACAGTTTAAAAGACAAAAATACTATACTGAACAAACTTCACTTGTATGAGTATATAAATCTCAAAGCATTTTACTTTATTTTCAGTCCCATTCTTTGAAAACATTTAGCCATCGCTGCATCTGCAGGTTCCTCTCCCTCCCTGGAGCTTCCCAAAAGATGAACAATAACATTATAGATAATAATTCCTCCTCCCCAAGTTTACAGATAAAACCACTGACTAGGGTACTCCCTCTAAGCAGGGATAACAAGACACTTTAAGAGAGTCACCCCAACGATGAGCGACATAAGCCAGCTCTTCATCCTGGGTAATGCCATTTTATTCAAACACAACTTAATTCAAACAGCTGCTACGAACAAAGTGCAATCAAAGTATTCCACTGCCTGAATATTTGCTCCCATCTTCACCAAAGATTTATGTGTTACTTCAGAGAACATTTACTTTTACAACTTTAAACTTGCCGATTGCTTGAGGCTACCGGCTGCTTGAATTCCATATGCCAGAAGTTTTACAATAAACTCTTGTACTCGTGCATTTACAACATTTAAAAGATATTTGTACAGATATATGGATAGAAAAGATTTAGAGGGTGATGGGCCAAATACAAGCAAATGGGACTACCTCAAGTAGGCAACTTGGTTAGCATGAGCGGGTTGGGGCAAATAACCTGTTTCCATGCTATGTACCTCTATGACTCTGAACGCTGGTGTGACAGGACACTCATGAGCAGCATGTGTCACTAGCTTGTTTCCATACTGCAGGTGTGAAGCACAAAAGTCTGCAGACACTGTGATTGTAGATACATTGTAATTATAAAAACAGAAAAATGCTGAAAGAACTGAAGCGCCTGCCTGCTTTTTGCTCATATCTTGAAGAAGGGCTGAAATGTTGGTTATGTCTCTTTATCTTCTGTGGATGTTGCGAGACCTACTGAATTCCTCCAACATTTCTGTGTTTTTACTACAATCTGCTACAATTTCCATGCTGTAGGTTTTGCTTAGTTCTGTTGAAAAGATTTCCAAAGTCAGAGCAGACTTGGTGCGCTGCCAACAAATGGGGAGCCGCAGACTATGGATGGTTTTTGTTTTGAAGGCTTTCCTGGCAGGTTGAATCAGATGCCTTAGTTTCTTTCCCTCAGCTGTTTACATGCAGGTTGTGTCAAAATAAGGGCTGGAGCACAAAAGAAGGGCCTGCAGGCATCTTCTGCGCCCACAGCCTGTTTTGTTTTGGCTGCGGGTATTTTGCCTGCCATAATCTAGTCTGCCGCCAGTTTAGGCGTTGTTGTTGAGATCGGCCACGCCGATTGCTAGTGTCACGCTGCCAGTGACTGTGGCCACTGTCTTATCTCCCCCACAGCAATCCAAAGGCTGTGGAGCAGAGACAGTGCCTTGTATCAGCAGGTGAGTCAGCTTTGCACAAAGGCAAGAATGCAAATAAAACAGCACTTCATCAAATCACATGGTCATGACAAAAGGAAAGTAGGATTTCAACCGCACTGTTGTGGGAAAAAGAAAAAAACCACAGCATTTCACTTATTTGTTCCTCTTTCCGTTTACTCCCTTCAAATTTCTTTAAAGGTGGCAACACAGGTAGACAGAGTAGTGAAGGGAGCACGTAGGACACTTGCCTTCATCACTCATGGCACTGAATACAACCATTGATGTTTTAATACACAAATGTGCTGGAACAGCTCAGCAAGTGACGTAGCATCCATTGAGAAGTAAAGAGTAGCCAGTGTTTCAAGCCGGGGCCTTTGGTCAGGTATGGATGCTGCATAACCTGCTGAGTGTCTCCAACATGCTTGTGTATTGCAGATTTTCTTGTTCAGCTCCACTGATATCATAGAAGACATTGGTGAGGCCACACTTGAAATATTGTGTGCAGTTTTGGTCATTTAGCTAAAAGAAGAATATTATAAAGTTGGAAGGAGTACTAGGTGAGGTTTACAAAGGTGTCAGGAAGCTGAGTTATCTTGAAAGACTGGAGAAACCTGGCCTGTTTTCCTTCGAGCATAGGAGGTTGAGACTGAATCTTTTTGATGACTATAAAATCATGAGGGGCATGGATAAGGTAAACAGTGACAGTCTGTTTCCTAGATTAGGAGAATCTAAGATGAGAGGGCATAATGGGAAGTTGAGGAGTGGGGTTGTGACTTAGAAGGGATGTGAACATTTCACATTCGGTGCCCTTTGAAAGAACTAGGGAGAGAAAGAAATCAAATTGGTTTTAGGTAGCAACAGATCCAATGATCAGTTGACTACAGAGTGATGGGGGTGGAGGGTGAGGAATCTGAAACTAATTGTTTCTTTCTTTCCATAGAATTCTACTGCACAGAAACAGGCCCTTGAGTCCTTCTAGTCCATGCCAAACTCTTTATTCCACCTTGCCCCATCAATCTGATCCTGGGCCATAGCCCTCCATACCTCTCCAATCCATGTACTTATCCAATCTTCACTTAAATGTCAAGATCCAACCCCCATCCAACACATCCACTGGCAGGTTATTCCACAGTCTCACCACCATCTGAGTGAAGAAATTCCCCCTAATGCTTCCCATGAACATTTCACTTTTCACCCTGAGACTACAGAACATTACAGCACAGAACAGGACCTTTGGCCCATGATGTTGTGCCCACCTATATATACCTCCCTATCTCATAATCCTCTATTTTTCTTTCATCCATGTGCCTGTCTAAGATACTCTTAAATCCCCCTATTGTTCCAGCCTCCACCACCATCCCTGGCAATGCATTTCAGGTACCCAACTCTGTGTAAAAAAAACTTTCCCATGATGTCTTCCCTTCATTTTGTACAGATATCCTTTAGTATTTGCTACTCCCACCTTAGGTAAAAGGAGCTTGCTGTCTATCTTATCTATGCCTCTCAATCGTATAAGCCTCAATTAAGTCACCTCCATCTTCACTCCAAAGAAAAAAGCACTAGCTCTGCTAACCTTGCCTCATAAGACATCTTTTCCAATCCAGGCAACATCCTGGTAAATCTCCTCTGCAACCTCTCCATAGCTCTACATCCTTCCTATAATGAGGTGACCAGAACTGAACACAATATTCCAAGTGTGGACTCACCAGAGATTTATAGAGTTGCAACATTACCTCAATACTACTGAACTCAATCCCCTGACTAATGAAGCCCAGTATTCCCATAGGCTTTCTTAACTATAGTATCCTATCAACCTGCGCAGCATCCTTGAGAGATGTATGGATTTCGACCCCAAGTATCTCTGTCCTTCCACACTGTTAAGAATACTACCATTAACCTTGTACTCTGCCTTCAAGTTTGACCATCCAAAATGTATCATGTCACACTTATCCAGATTAAATCCCACCTGCCACATCCCCCCCCCCCCCAACTCTGCATCCTGTCTATATCTTGTTATAACTTAAGACAACCTTCGTACCAACAACACCTCCACCCTTAGATCATCCACAAACTTACTGACCCATCCTCTACTTCTTCTTCCAGGTCATTTATAAAAATCACAAAGAGCAGGGGTCCCAGAACAGATCCCTGTGGAACTCCACTAGTCACTGACCTCCAGACAGAATACTTTTGTCCACTATTACCCTTTGCTTTCTACAGGCAAACCAACTCCAAATTCACACAATCAATTTTCCATGGACCATGACTTTCTGAATGTGTCTCCCAGGGTGGACCTTGTCAAATTCCTTACTGAAATCCAGATACACCACATTTACTGCTCTACCTTCATCATTTTCTTTTGTTAACTCCCCAAAAACTCAATTAGGCTCATGAAACATGACCTTCCCCTCACAAAGCCATGCTGACCATTCCTGAGATGACTGTACTTCTCTACATCCTCATAAATACTGTCTTTAAGAATCCTCTCCAATAGTTTGCCCACCACTGATGTAAGACTCACTGGTCTATAATTCCCAGGATTCTCCCCATGACCTTTTTTAAAGGGGACCACATTTTGGACTCTCCAATCCTCTGGCATCTCCTCTGTGGCCGTGGAGGACACAAAGATCATTGCTAACACCCCACCAATCTCTTCTTTCCCTTCCCATATAACCTGGGGTATATCTCGTCTGGTCTTATCAATCCTAATGTTTTTAAGAAGATTCAGCACTTCCTCTTTCTTAATCTCAATATCGTCCAGGATGTAAGCTTGCTCTATTCTACCTCAGCTTGTTCTATTCTGATCCTCACCATTTCTCTGGTGAATACTGAAGCAAAATATTCATTTATGACCTCCCCAACCTCCTCCAGATTGTTGCCTCCTTTTGCCTTAAGCTCACACAACCTTCTGTTCTTCATGTATTCATAGAATGCCTTCAGGTTTTCCTTAATCCTACTTGCCAAGGGCTTCTCATGAGCCTTTCCTTTTTTTTCCACAATCAACCTTAACCCATGACCTCTTGTTCTTGTCGCACCCAACCATAGAGGGGGGAAAAAACCTCTTTGCATTTACTCTCACTATACCATTCATAATTTTGAATAGCTCTGTCAAATCTTCCCATATCCTCTAATATTCCAGGCAATAAAGACCTAACCCCTCCATGCAGCTCAGCTCCTCAAGTCCCTGCAATGTACTTGTAAATTTTATCTGCATTCATTCAATCTTATTCATATCTTTCCTGTAGGTAGATGACCAAAACTGCACACAATACTCCAAATTTGGCCTGACCAGTACACAAAAATGCTGGAGAAACTCAGCAGATCACACAGCAACATACTTGATGAATGGGTCAAGCCCAAAATGTTAGTTACCCTTAACTTCCTATAGATGTTGCATGACTTGCTGAGTTTCTCCAGCACTTCTGTGCATTACACTTGATCCCAGCATTTAGAAACTTTCATGTTTAACTACTTAGCCTCACAAATGTCTTGTATAACTTTAACATAACATCCCAACTCCTGTACTCAATACTTTGATTTATGAAAACCAATGTGCCAAATGCTTTCCTATTCATTTATCTCTGGGAATGACACATACGATTTTTAAACTGCTCTCAGAGGCTATTGACCAATCATATTTATTTGCATAAGACACACAGGAGACTGCAGATGCTCAACTCTGAAAAGCTAAACACAATCTACTGAACCCTTTCTGGCTCACAATGTTCCCCATCACTGATCCTACTCCATTCACTGAGTTCCTCCAGCAGATTGCGTTTTGCTTGGCATTTATTTGCAGAGCTGGCAGATGGTGGTAAATTTTAATATGAACTTTAATGTACATGGACTGAGGTTGGTCACAGTTTCAATATAACAGCAGAAAGTTGATGCATCTCTTCTTAACAACCTAGATACCCAACCTTGCTGAATACTAATAAAAATAATAATTTTTAAAAACATAATAATAAAAACACTCCCAAGCTGAAGCAAAAAAAATCTGAAAATCAAAGTATTTTTGATCATATGAGTTGCTATCTAAATAATTATTCCAGGCATTAATTTTAGGCTAATCAATTCTGAAGCAAAATGTTCAATAAACTACTGGAGATGATATGTGAGTAAGTTGTCAAGAATCCCTTGAGCACTGAGTCCATTTTTCTTAAGTAGAGTCAGCTGCTTCCCTTGATGACAATTGACCTTTAATCCAGAAAGAGTTAAATTGGGCTTATGTTCAAGAGCTTTAAATGAAGATCCAGTTGCTAGAAGTTAGTACAGAGAAGCACAGAAATGGTTTCCTATTTTTTGCCCTGTTAATGCATGTTCCTTGTTTAATATGATCATGGGGATATTTTGACCTGTTTTCCCAGTTGCCCTTAAAGTGAAAGGGAGTATGTTTTGTGTAACTAGAGAAATCCATAGAGGTGGATAGATGTGACTGTGAGATTAGGCAGAGATCTGTCTGCCATAGTTTGTACAAGCGTAGCAATCAGTGATGAAGTTGCTCTAATCTGTAGACCTCCCGGCACCAAAGTCCTCTTGATGGAACCCCTTCACCATTCGTTCGAGACAGCAGCCCACCCTACAACAATCTGTTTTGGGCATGAGGGCAAAATTGGTTATCTGATTCATTGCTTTAAGATAAGGTGAGACTCCACATATTTAGAATGCCTGCAAGGGTCTTGTCAACTGGCATACCTGCTCCCTCACCTCTCAATTCCATCTTGTGGCAATGCAGTGCCTTGTACCACATTATCCCTACTCCCTGTTCATCTTTGTTACAATGTGAGCAATGCCACAGTGTCTGTTCCTTGAATTCCACAGCAACACATAAGTATTTGGACAGAGAGTTGTTAGCTCTTTCACAGCTTATTGCTTTGGAAAAAGACAGGGTTTTTAACCACAAGTTCTGGAAGAAGCAGAAACAGTTCTGTCTGCACTATTGAAACATCACTTTTGTTTCCTTGCACTAACCACAATTGTGAATATTTATCCATCTTTTTTATATTTATTATCTCTTTCTTGGCATATTGTGATAATTTTAATATATATTATTGGAGTTGCTGAATCTTACATACCAGTTTGGCTGCAGCAAGTTAGAATTTCAGTGCATTTGTACATTGACTTATGTAGACAAACTCTCATTATTTGAGAAAAAACACAGCCAATGGATTTTATTTAGATTAGATTCAGATGAGATTAGATTTACTTGTGCCAAGTAAAATACAAAGCCAATGAGATACAATTAGCATCCAACCAGAAGTTAAAAAATAGTGCTATATACAATAACTACATGCAAATAAAAGCAAGTGCATTCAGCAAGCAAACAATTATAAAAGTACTGACAGTACAATGTGAGTGCAGTAACACTCAGTGCTGTGATTTAAGGTTCAGCAGAGTCACAGCCTCAGGGGAAAAAAGCTCTTCTTGAGCCTGCTGGTTCAAGAGCAAAGGCTCCTGTAGCACCTATCAGATGGGAGAAGAATAAAAAGTCCATAGTTTGGGTGTGATGCATCCTTGAGTATGCTCTTTGCCCTGCCCAGACAGCATTCCTGATAGATGTTCTCAATGGTGAGCAATTGAATGCCAATAATCCGCTGAGTAGTTTTCACCACCCACTGAAATGCTTTACGGTCTGATACGAGACAATTACCATACCACATTGAGATGCCATAGGTAAGAATGCTCTCAATGATATAATGGTAAAAATCCATCAATATCCTGGGACAGAAGTGTACTTTCTTCGTGCTCCGCAGAAAATAAAGACGCTGTTACACCTTTTTGATCAGAATAGAGGAGTTCAGGGACCAGGTGAGATCATAGGAAATGTGGACACCAAGGAACTTAAAGCTTGATACATGTTCCACCACAACTCCATTAATGTAAATAGGGGCATGAGTGTGGCTTCCAGCATGCCTGGTCCATAATGATCTCCTTGGAATTCTGAGTGTTAAGTTCCAAGTTGTTGTCAGCACACCACACATCCAAGTGCTGGACCTAGTCCCTATAGACTGCCATCATCCCCTCTGACCAGGCCAACCACTGTGTTGTCATCTGTGAACTTGATTATGGAATTAGATTCATATACAGGAACACAGTCATAGGTGAAAAGAGAATACAGGAGAGAGCTCAGCGCACGGCCCTGGGCCATACCAGTGTTCAAGGTGAGAATGGAAGAGAAGAAATTGCCTAACTTAACAGATTGGGGACTGTTAGAAAGTCCAAGTTCAATTACAGAGGGATGAGCTGATACCAAGCTGATGAAGTTTGGGGATCATCTTGGAGGGAATCACAGTACTGAATGCCGAACTAAAGTCATTGAACAGCATTCTGACATAAGAATTGGAGATGTCCAAGTGGGTCAAGGCAGAGTGAAATGCTGTGGAAATGGCATCCTCAGTCGACTTGTTGATACGATAGGTAAATTGAAGAGAGTCTAGGGTGATGGCCAAACAGAATTTCAAATGTGATAAAACCAGTCTCTCAAAGCACTTGGATGAAAGTCATTCAGACTTGTGATGGTGAGGTGCTTTGGCACTGGCACGATGGTGGCAATCTTGAAACTTATGGGAACAACTGCCTGGGCCAGGTACAGATTGAAAATGTCTGTGAAGACCCCGGCCAATTGTTCTGCACAGAATCTTAAGTGCACAGCCAGGTATATCAACCAGACCAGCTGCCTTCTGTACATTCACCCTACATAGGATGGCTCAAACATCAGATATGGAAAGTGAGAGAGGCAGTTCATCAGGTGGAAGATCCACGTTGAAGACAACTTCCTTGTTCTCTCGATCAAAGTGAGCATAGAAATAATTAAGCTCCTCAGAGACGGAGACACAGCTGGAAGGGGGCACAGTACTAATGGTTTATAGTCTGTAATGATCTATATGTCATGCCACATGCGCAGGGGTCCGAAGAGTTGAAATGCTCTTCGATCTTTTGTTTGTATGCATGTTTAGCAGGAGAGATTCCCCTCCTTAGATTGGCCCTGGCTGAGCCATAAGTCTCTCAGTCTCCAGATCGGATGGCTAAATCTCTGTCTTTGAGCAGACGGCGAACCTTACTGTTGATCCATGGTTTTTGATTAGCAAGTTTTTTTTTAATGTCTGCCCATCCATGTACTTGTTGATATACTCGAGGACAGAGTTGGTATATAAATCAATATCAATCTGAGAATCTGTGGTAGCATGAGTAGCAAACACACTCCAATCTGGATGTTGAAAATGTTGCTGAGAACAAAGGCAGCTCCCTCAACCCAGATCTTAATAGTCTTCATTGTGGGAATGCTGCCAACTAACACATTTCAGACTGCAAGAGTATGTGCTGAGAGACCCACTGGGGCTTGGTGCAGCCAACTTGAGGGCATTGTGGGAAAGCACCACAGCCTAGAGAAAACACTGAGCATTGAGAGGCTGAGACCAAAGAGAAGCCCATCAACAACAGGTGGGAGAAATTACAAGGTGCCACAGTGGTGACAATACTGCTGAATAGAAATTAATGTAGTAATGTACAGTGATGAAAATTTATGGATACGGTACTAAGGTGTGAAGAGACTTTGAAGTTTTCTTTTTGTAATTTAATGTGAATAAAGTCTATTTTTGGTTTGCAAAAAGTAGCTGAGATTCTCAGAATATTGACAAAGCTTGAAGACAATCTCCAGAAAAGGCCATAGGACAGATAAATAGGACTTGTGTACAACAGGTAGCATGGATATGATGAGTCAAAGGGCCCATTTCTTCCACTCTATATCCTGACAATAGCTGTCCTTTCCCCACAGATGGGCTCAGTCCAGAAACCAAGCAGCAGCTTGCACAGACCGGCAAGAAAAGAATGAAGGGAACAAAGGGTGACGCATCTAAAGTGGACGAAGAGAAGCGTGATTCGCAGCCTGTAACCATCAGCTTAGACTTCAAGAGATATCTATTCGACCCACAGAAAAAGATGGTTCAATCTTAAAGTGTTTGTTCTCAAAGGATGAACTGGGTTCTTAAAAAATGCTGCCTTAAAACTGGTTTCAGGGGTGGGCTCCACCATCTCGAAAATAATAAAATCAAAATGAACACTTTTTGATTGCTGGAAGAAATTTTTCTGTTTTAAAATGCACTATTATTTTCTGAAGGGTAGATTTTTATTTCAGAGGAAATTGCTGGGTACTCAGTTCACAGACAATGCCTGCTGTAGACAGTTGAAGTCCTGCCTGGTCAGCTGTCACAGCACAGACTCAGTCAATGACCAAACACCTTCACATGGAGATGGTTACAGACCTAAACTGGCAGAGAAGGATGGAATGCAGGAAATGTCTAGCAGATCAGGCAGCATTCAGAGAGAGAAAAACAGAGTTAACACTGCAGCCCATTAGCAAAAAAACTAAGTACAATTACAGGAAAGGGTGTGAAAGGATAAAATGGAAATATCTGCGATAGGGTGGGAGATAGATAAAAGGGTTAATGATGGGAAGCCAGAGGGATGGCCAGGGGATGAATACTGAAGTCAGAGATGGCTCAAGAAGAGATGTAGATTGGAATGGCAGAACCTTTGGTATCGGCTGGAGTGGTAGTTACTGATTGTTGAACTGGATGTAAAGCCAGGAAGGTGCTTCATTAAGTGGTGAAGTGTGTTGAGCTTCATTGGAACAGGGTACCAGTGAGATGACTAGATGCCCTGCCTGAGGATTGTGGACACATGTAATACTTGTACAGATAATGGGAAATATTGACCTGTGTCTGAAAGAGAAATGGCAGATTGATGGTGAGGCTGGAGCTCATAACAAGTTCACCTGCAAAATGGCGAGTTTGCTTTCTCTTTCTGTTGGAAACTCAGATCTCAGCCTGTAAATGTGCTGCTTTACCTCTCATTGTAAAAAACAATAGAGAGATACAGCAGGAAAACAATGCCTTCAGCCCAGGAAGTCTCTGCTGACCATCAAACATCATTTACATTAATGTACACATTGATCCTTTTTTTTTCTCCCTTGCACCCCTCACATTCTATCACTCATCAAGGCTATTTACAGCAGCCATTTAACCTACCAACCCACACAGGAGGAAGCCAGAGCACCCGGGGTAAACAGCAGTCAGAAGGCAGGATCAAACCTGGGTCACTAGAGCTTTGGGGGGGAGGTGGGGTTGTTGGTGCGGGGGAAATGGCTCTACTAGCCACACCACTATGTAGTCGCATAAGACCTTCCAAAGGTGATGCTAACCCAAACGAGGAGACATGAGGAAAGGCAACCAAAGAGTTTTGTGGATGTTACAAAGGAGAATTGAAAAGCATAGGGCAAAAGTAGCCAAATTGGAGGACAAAAAAAAAAATGACCACAATGGTAAGTGGAGGTGTATGAAACTGAGGATGGTTATAGCAAAGGAAGGGCACAGCCAGGGAGGAATTTGAACATGTGTCAATTCATTGTTTTGGCTGATCAAAGTACAGTATGGAGAAAGTTTTTCATTTGAAACCTCCGCCTATTTCAAGCATTCTTGCACAATTGTAGATTCAAGTTGATCCAAACTCTGCAGTCACCTTGGGATAAGACCACAAGACATAGGACCAGAATTAAGCCATTCAGTCCATCAAATTATCTTACATTTGAATTATGGCTGATGTATTCTTCCTTCTATTCTGCCTTCTCCGCATGACCTTTGATGCCCTTACTAATCAAGGAAGTATCAATCTCCACTTTAAATGTGCCCAATGGCTTACTCACAGCCATGTGTGGCAACAAATTCCACAGATTCACCACCCCCTGACCAGATAAATGCCGCACAATGCCTGCTGTTCCAGTCTAACTGGTTGTGGTAAAGTGTATTGCCCTCCTGAAGGAGCTGTTGTGTGTATTGAGAGCACAATCTCCTTGAGACTGGCTCGCGTACCTTGATCAATACCAAAGAATTCAGTCTGCCCTGTACATTTTCTCGTGAATACCAATGATTATTAAGGGGATGTCAGAATTTAGTTGTGATTTGAGCATACAGGTAACGAGACTTGTACTAACCAGTCAGTGTGACCAGTGGCCATTACCTTGTGTGAATGCCGAAACAACCAGTTCTTTCCTTGAGTTGTGACTGACTCATTCTGCAACCTGGCTACCCACACCCCTTTCCTCAGTCAGTAATCAGGGAGCTTGCATCCGATTTTCACCATGTGCATTCACATCCAGTGGTCTGTAACCACTGACATTGTTTTGTCTGCCATGTGATGTTATGCAATAGACCTCTGAAGTATTCTTCACATCTTGCTAAATCTTTCACCAAATTTATTTCATCAATCTTATTCTCCCAACCTGTCGTTTAACCTTTCTAAAAAGTGCATTATTTTTTCTGGTGGCACCTGCCCCACAACTCCTCCAAAACCTGCTCTCTGCTCTGGCCCACTCTCCCTGCTTTGAGATCTCCATCCACTCTGTTGCTCAGTCCAGCCCATCTGCCGTTTCCTGGTAATTCACTGCCATTGCTTGGGTGCATCTCCAGACTGTCCTGGAGTACTACATGAGGTTCTGGTCTCCTTACTTGAGAAAAGATACACTGGCTTTGGAGGCAATGCAGAGGAGGTTAACCAGATTGATTCTGGAGATGAAGGAATTAACCAATGAGAAAAGTTTAAATTGCCTGGGACTGTACTTGCTGGAATTCAGAAGACTGAGAGAGAATTTTATCAAAATATCTAACATTATGAAAGAGATAGATAAGATAGAGACAGGGAAGTTGTTTCCACTTTTAGTTGAGACTAGAACCAGGGGACATAGTCTCAGAATTCATGAGAGCAGATTTAGGATAGAGATGAGGAGAAAATGCTTCTTCCAGAGAGTAGGAATTGTCAAAGAAAGCAGGCCAAACAGTGTACTTAGTATAGCAAAGATTTAAAAAAGTACGGAAAAATGTCAGCAGGTGCCTGATCGAGCCAGGTGGCTTAATCCTGCTCCTAATTCTATGTCCTTTCATCCCCTAACTCCATGTTTTCATCCTTCGTCCATACAGTGAAGAATTCAGAATACCTCTGGGCAGACCCCTCCAATGTCCTGTAATAGTGTGAAAGGCCCTGCCACCATCTGAACCATCATGATTTGAGCCTTTAATTTTTCTTTCTGATATGAGGCGTGCATTTGGGACTTTTGACTCATTGGGTCTCTCAGGATTCTTACCCCATGGTCTTGCACTGCTTGTGCCAAGTTTTCTTGGGTCTGAGGTTTAAAGGACCTGCACTGAAATATTATACAATTTGGAATCAATGCAATCCAAATTTTTGTTCACAATTAATAAAGTAAAATTGTATAAAATTATACTACTGTATAAATAAAAAATGACATATTATCAAATAGAATTCTGAAGTTTCTTTTCTCCACTTTCTAATTTCCTTTATCTTTGACAAGCCAGAGGACAATTATATAATTTCTAATTGCCCCCTTCTCTTTGTGTCAGGATACCAACTCTTGTGTGGATTTTAACACTGCCTCTATTTCAGTCTGTACTGTGGCAAAGCTGCCAACTTATTAAGGGGCCCATCCTACCCTGGTCACACTCTTTTCTTCATGCCTCACCCCTTCTGTCAGGCAGAAGACACATGAGCTTGGAAACATAGGTGCATGGACAGTTTCTTTCAGACTCATAAATGGACTTCTCACCAGCAGAAGATGATGGATGCCCTTGTACTATACTCTATACCGAGGGTGAGCAACCTTTTAATTATGAATCAGGGAATAGGTTAATTGGGTGGCATGGACTCGTGGGCTGAAATGGCCTATTACTGTGCTGAATGTCTAAATTAAAAATTAAAAGGTTGCCCACCCATGCTCTATACCCTGCACTCTCTGACTTACTATAACACTACATCCTATATTTGTTTCTTTACTGCACTCCCTGCTGTACTTAAGTAGAAGTCGACAATGAGGAAGCGTACAGAAGGGAGACAGATCAGCTCGTTGAATGGTGTAATGCCAACAACCTTGCACTGAACATCAGCAAAACCAAGGAGATGATTGTGGACTTCAGGAGGAAGTCAGGGGAACACGACCCAGTCCTCATCAAGGTCTCAGTAGTGGAAAGGATCAAGAATTTCAAATTCCTGGGTGTCAACATCTCCGAGGATCTGTCCTGGAGCTTCCATGTTGATACAATGACAGAGAAAGCTCATCACTGCCTATACTTTGTGAGGTGTCTGAGGCAATTCAGGATGTCCTCAAAATCTCTTGTAAACTTCTACAGGTGTACCATAGAGAGCATTCTGGCTGCATCACTGCCTGGTATGGAGGTGCCATCTTTCAGGACAAGAATAAATTCCATAGCATTGTTAACTCAGCCTGTGACATCACAACCAGACCTCACTCCATTGAGGACATCTACATGAGATGATGTCTTAAAAAATCAGCCTCTATCCTCCAAGACCCCACCACCACCCAGGCCATGTCCTCATCAGGTAAGAAGTACAGGAGCCTAAAGATGAACACTCAATGGCACAAGGACAGCTTCTTCCCCACTGCCATCAGGTTCCCGAATAATCAACGCCTTAATTTTCATACTCTATTATTTTTATTTTTTTTTATATATATATAGTAATGTTGTAAGATGGTTATAATATGAATGTTTTCACTATGCTGGTGCCACAAAACACCGGACTTCATGAGTTGTTCACGATGATAAATTCTGATTCTGATTCTGACTTGCCCGGATAGCATGCAAAACAAAGCTTTACACTGTATCTCAGTACCTATGATGTAAACAATTGAATTCATTTTCACAGTGTCAATTTCCTGTGTGAGTTTGCTCTGCTGTTCTTGGGATATTCTCCCACTTTTCCTGGGATACTCTCCTGCTTTACTTGGTAGTTATGATCCAAAATGAAATGTACACAGACATCACTAAAGGAGGGTTGCACTGTTCACTGATAATTCTCTCCCCAGTTTAAAAGGTGCAATTTTACTGATCATTTGCTGATCATTTTCACTGAAATATTGACAGGGGGGGTTTCTGTAGCATTAAGTTGCTGAACCAGAGACGTGAACATTAATTCAGAGCTATGTTCAAGTCAGGAAATTTAAGTTCAGGTACAGTAATTAAATAAACTGTGAAATATTAAGCTCATTTATTGTCACGTGTACCGAGATTCAGCGATGAAGTATGTTTTGCGAGCATTCCAGCCAGATGTTGGAAACATAGAGACTAATGCAAGGGAGGAGCTGAAAGAAATCAGTATCTCTAAGGACATGGTCTTGGGGAAATTGAAGGGATTGAAGACAGATAAATCCCAAGGGCCTGATAATCTACATCCTAGGGTACTAAAAGAAGTGGACATTCAGATAGCAGATGCTTTAAGAATTATTTTCCAGAACTCAATAGACTCAGGATTAGTACCCATGGATTGGAGGGTAGCTAATGTTACCCCACTATTTAAAAAGGGAGAAGAGAAAAAGCAGGGAATTATAGGCCGGTGAGCCTTCATCAGTAGTGGGCAAAATAATGGAATCCATTATTAAGGATGTAATAGCGGAGCATATGACTAGCAGAGAAGGGATCGGACAGAGTCAGCATGGATTTACAAAAGGTAAATCGTGCTTGATAAATCTATTGGAATTCTTTGAGATGGTGACAGGTAAAATGGATGGGGGAGAGCCAGTGGATGTGGTGTACCTGGATTTCCAAAAGGCCTTAGATAAGGTCCCACATAAACGACTGGCATGCAAAATCAAGGCTCATGGGATTGGGGGCAAGGTATTGATGTGGATTGAGAACTGGCTGGCAGATAGAAGTCAGAGAGTTGGGATAAACGGCTCGTTTTCTGAATGGCTGGCGGTGACCAGTGGGGTGCCACAGGGATCTGTACTGGAACCCCAGCATTCACAATTTACATTAATGATCTAGATGAGGGGATTGGATATAATATCTCCAAATTTGCAGACGACACTAAGCTCAGAGGGGTTGTGTGCACTGAAGAGGGGGTCAGGAAGCTCCAGTGTGATTTGGATAAATTGGGGGACTGGGCGGATACATGGCAAATGCACTACAATGTGGGTAAATGTGAGGTTATCCACTTTGGTAATACAAACCGGAGGGCAGATTACTATTTGAATGGCAATAGATTGGGAGATGGGGAAGTGCAGAGAGACCTAGGGGTTCTTGTGCACCAGTCACTGAAGGCGAGCATGCAGGTACAGCAGGCGGTTAAGAAGGCAAATGGCATGTTGGCCTTCATATCAAGAAGGTTTGAGTATAGGAATAAGGATACCTTACTGCAGCTGTACAGAGTCTTGGTGAGACCACACCTGGAGTATTGTGTCCAGTTTTGGTCTCCTTATCTGAGGAAGGATGTTCTTGCAATAGAGGGAGTGCAGAGGCGATTCACCAGGCTGATACCTGGAATGGCAGGAATGACTTATGAGGAAAGATTGCGGAATTTGGGATTGTACTCGCTGGAGTTTAGAAGATTGAGAGGAGATCTCATAGAGACATATGAAATTCTGGCAGGACTGGACAGAATGGATGCGGAAGGGATGTTTCCAATGGTGGGGGAGTCCAGAACCCGGGGCCATGGTTCGAAGATAATAGGCAAACCATTTAGAACCGAGATGAGGAGGAATTTCTTTAGCCAGAGGGTGGTGAATCTGTGGAATTTATTGCCACAGAGAGCAGTAGAGGCAGGTTCATTGAATATATTTAAGAGGGAATTAGATATATTTACTTCAGTATAAGGGAATTAGGGGTTATGGAGAGAAGGCAGGGATGGGGTACTGAACTTTAAGATCAGCCATGATCTCATTGAATGGCGGAGCAGGCTCGAAGGGCCAAATGACCTACTCATGCTCCTATCTTCTATGTTTCTATGTTTCTACATAGTACAAGTAAGACACAGTACAGTCAGAGAGTTAGATCAGTTGGTACAGAGCAGGAGTCTGATAATGCCAGGAACGAAACTCGTTGAATTTGGTGATCTCATGCTCGGGAATCTTCTTCCTGATAGGAGGGGGATGAAGAGAATGTGCCCAAGGTGGGATGGATATTTTAATATGTTGGCTGCTTTTCCAAGGTAGTAAAATCAAAAGGAGTTTTTCCCTCACCATTGCTGAAACCTGGAATTGAACAGGAATGATGTTCAGTCGAAACACTCTCACTGAGCTATTCCAATAGACAGCTATTTTGGCAGAAAAAGTAATATATGCTCATCCACAAGATACACTTTCCACTGAATCAGGACGTGTGCAGAAATCTGAATACTGAAACATCTGGAAGCCTGCATCATATGAATATTTATTGAGGAACACACTGACTAAATAGTCAGGCTGGGTGATGATTCTTCATCTGAACTGCAAAAGGATATGCTACATTCCAGAGAAAAGGAACATGGAGAGAATGGGGGAAATGTCTGTGATAAAGTGTGGACCAAAGTTGTCCAGGTAACAGTTGCTTAAAATAGAGATACAGAAAAAAAAAGAACAAATTAAAACAGAAAGATACTATGCCAAAAAACCAGAGGAGTGAAACATGAAAGACTGCAGACTGGGGAGTCGGGTCAAGAACTGAGCATCATCCTGGAAAAAATTGAGCTTTTGAATAACTGATTCATGAGTGTGGAAACAGTGATGAGAGATATGACAGAGAAAATAGCCAAAATAAAAGAGGTTGTTGAAGACCTGATGGAAAGAATGGGTCAAGCAGAGAGTGAATTGGTGAAAACGCAAGAAAAACTTAAGGTTTTGTAAAAAGAGCCAAAGAACGGGAGTCAGATAAACGAGGCCTGCTTGCCAGAATTGACCATATGGAGAACTTTAGTTGATGGAGCAATGTCCAAATTATTGGACCAAAGGAAGGAATTAAGGGAAGAGACCCAATGAACCTTTTTAAAAAATGGATCCCACAATTGTTGGGAAAAGACAAATTTGGAGGGAAACCTCATATCAAGAGAGCTCACCAAACACTCGGACCTAGAAGAAATAGTGATCAGAGACCAAGACCAGTTCTAGTGAGACTTTTAAGGTACTGAGAATGGGTGATAATTCTGGGAGCAGTATATGATTACTCTAGGCAGAATAATGGCCCGCCCGAGGTTGATCATGGAAAGGGGCTATTTTTTTTCAAGACTTTAGCCTGACCTTGATTAAACAAAGAAAAAAATGTAAAGATTGAAAAGACAACTACATGCTAAAAATGTGAAATACTCAATGATAAACCCTGCAACTTTGAGGGTCGATGTAGTGGAAGGGAACTGGCAATTTTTCAAGACCAAGAATGAAGTGGAAGACTTTCTGTGAAGTTTGTTTAAAAAAAAGAGATTGAGGTTGCTGAGGGAGAAGGTTGTGAAAATATTTATAATGGAACTAAGTAAAAGTAGTATTTTTTAAAATTTTTGTTAAACAATCTTGTATTTATTCTTTAAATGTAAAGTGTATAGAAATGCTGACAGAGAGCTCAGTGAAAGGAAAAAAATCTGGGAAAAGTAGTAGCAGGGTGGAGACTCCAGTCTAAGGGGGAGCCTGAAAAGGAGCAGCAAAAAAGTGTGGTGACAAAGGGAGGGGTCCTTCTTCCTCGAGAGGTTCTGTGGGCTTTATTCGGGCTTTTGGGGCTCTACGTATATGACACCATCATGGCAGGGATATTGTGTGTTTTTCTTAAAGGGAAAGGATCATTTTATTATTTAAAGAGTCAAAGATATTTTACTGTTAAAAAATGTTGTTTTAAAGAAGAATATGGATTGAACATTTTAATGTTAATGGAATTAATAAACCGGTGACGAGAAAATGGGTCTTGGCATACCTAAAAAAATTAAAGGCAGATGTAGTCTTTTTACGAAACATACCTTACCAAATTGGAACACACAAAATTAAAAAGAGGATGGGTGGGGCAAGAAATATCATCTTCATTTGGATCAAAAGCAAAAGGTGTTGTGATTTAAAAATACACCAATAATAATAAAAGAGACATTAACCAATCAAGCTGGAAGATTTATAATGGCACACTGCAAAATTTATGCAGAATCATGGACATTTTTGAACATTTAGGCCCCAAAGTATGATAATAAAGTCTTTATGAAGGATTTTTTTAAACCACAGGGGGAAGACAAAATATATTGATTGGAAGAGATTTCAATTTTTGTTTAGATCCAATATTGGACAAATCATCAAGAACAATAACAAGGGGGAAATTTGCAAAAACACCTTTATCTTTTATGAAAGATTTAAATTTAAATGATTTATCACAGCAGCTCAATCCCTTAGAAAGAGTCTATTCATTCTACTCAAAGGTACATGACTCACATACAAGGATTGACCAATTTTTAATGTCTCCCCAGTTACAAAGTAGAGTGGTAAAAACAAAATATTTGGCAAGACCACTCGCCATTAACATTAACTATTACAATAATGAAAAAGCAAGAATGTATGTATAGATGATGCCTTAATGCTACATTATTAAAGAGGAAGGATTTTTGTGAATTTATTAAGAGACAGATAAAAACAATCTTCCTTCCACTGACAATAGTTTTCTAATATTGGATACACTTAAAGCCTATTTGAGGGGACAAATTATTTCTTATTGTAAAAAGAGAGAATATGCAAGAGATTTAGAAGGCCTAGAGAAGGATATAACAAAATTGGAAAAAAATATCAGATATCAGGAACACAAGAAAAATATAGAATATTAAATGACAAAAAGTTACAATATAATGCTCTAAAAACACAGAACAAAAAAATGATGTTAAAAACTAAACAAAAATATTATGAATTTGGAGAACGGGCACACAATTTGTTATCTTGGCAGGTTAAAGCAGAGAAGTTATCCAGGATGATAATCCCATAGAAACAGAAGCTGATACTAAAAGAAAGTACTTTTAGACAATACTATATAAAACTATACAAATCAGAATTAGTAGAAAATGAAAATGAGAAGGAAGAATTTTTAACAAATGTTGAACTTCCTACACTAGAAAAGAGAAAAAGATGACTTAAATGCACCTTTTTACAAGGGAAGAAATAGAGAAAGCTCTGGGTACTTTAAAACCTAACAAGTCCCTGGGGGAAAATGGTTCCCTCCTGCGTTCTAGAGACAATTTAAAGATTTGCTGATGCCCCTTTTGATGGATGTGTTAGACCAGGCGGTGGAGACCCAAACCCTCCCAGACATTTTTTTCAACTGCTATAATTATAGTACTACTGAAGAAAGGTGGAGACCCATTAAAAACCTCATCACTCAGACCAATATAATTTCTGAATGCAGACAATAACATTCTAGCAAAGGCATCAGCCAACAGACTGGGTGAGTAATTACCAAAATTAATACATCTGGATCAGGTGGGATTTGTTCAAGGAAGATGTTCTTCAAATAGTCTAGGTAGATTATTCAATATAATACAAATGGCAAAATCAAGGCTGAATCCAAACATAACTATTTCTTTAGATGCAGAAAAGGCATTTGACTGAATAGAATGGTCTTTCTTACATAAAACGTTGGAAAAATTTGGTGGAGGTAGAAAATTTATAAATTGTATAAAAACTCTTTATCATAAGCCACAAGATAAAATTATAATTAATAACCAAATGTCATCTATCTTTTCCTTGAAAAGATTGAGTAGATGGGTGTCCCCTATCACCTGCATTATTCATCCTAGCTATTGAACCTCTGGCAGAGATTACAAGCAGAGATCCAGATATTAAGGGCTTCAAAGTTGGACAGGAAGAACATAAAATTAGTTTATTTTCTGATAATGTGCTATTATATATGTCTGACCCAGCTGAATCACTGATAAGCTTACAAACAATATTAGAAAAATATAGAAGAATATCAGGATATAAAATAAATATGGAGAAAAGTGAAAATGCCATTGCAAAATTTTGATTATGAAAGATACTAAAAAGGTAAGTAGATTTAAATGGAAGAAAGATGGAGTTAAATACCTAGGAATATTGACATAATAATTTACAGAATTTATATAAGCCTAATTATACCCTCTATTAGAATTTTTTTTAATTACAGAAATGGAAAGATCAGCCGATAGGAAGGGTAAATTGTATAAAAATGAAGGCAATGCCAGACTACAGTATCTCTGTGCTTATTGTACTAACTAAAAATTTCTTTAAACTATTATGTAATCATATAAGACAATTCCTATGAAATAACAAAGTACAGGCACACAATCCTTTATCCGGACATCTAAAATCTGGAAAGCTCCAAAATCCAGAATTTTTTTCCTGGTGCTGGTACAGCAGAGGGAGGGAGAAAGAGAGAGCAGCGCGACTAGGTTGGGCGGGTGGGGGGGAGAGACGGCAGCCAACTCGGGTGAGTGGGGTGAGAGAGATGGCAGCACAACTCAGGTGGGCAAGGGGGGGAGCGAGACGTGAGCACAACTTGGGCGGGCAGTGGGGAGAGAGATGGCAGGATGACTCGGGTGGGCAGGGGGGAGAAGAGAGAAACGGCAGCGCAACTTGGGTGGGCGGGGCAGGGGGGAAGAGACGGCAGTGTGACTTGGGTGGGCGAGGGGGAGAGAGCTGCCAGTGCGACTGGAAGGGGGTGGATACAGCAGCACAATTCAAGTGGGCTTAAATCTGGGGCAGCTGGCTTTTGTTCTGAAATCTGGAAAAATCCGAAATTCGGAACACACTGTCCCCCAAGGGTTTCAGATAAAGGATTGTGTACCTGGACCAAGAATTGCACTGGAAAAGTTAACATGGGGCTATAAATTGGGAGGACAGACTCCTGGAATTTAAGAAGTAGTATCTATCAGCATAAGCAAGATGTATATCATCTTTCTTTGAAGAAAACAGTCCCCCTTCATGGATTTGAAATGGACTGAATCCAATAAAAGAGGAGAGAATTATTTATAAGTAGAATGTTAAATCATTAACAAAAAAACCAGATAATCCTATATTAATACACATGATTAGATATGGTAAGAAATAAATGAATGTATCGAGGGAAAAAGCAGGTATATCATTATGTAAAAATGGACTGCTGCCTATGAATCTGGGTAACAAAATATTGAATTCATGGTATGACAAAGGAATAAGATATGTTGATGATTATTATATGGAAGGATCTCATGTCTTTTGAACAATTAAGAAATAAGTATGGAATAGCTAATGGGACCTCCTTTCGCTTTCTTCAGTTGGAATCATTCTTAAGAGAAAGATGTGGACCAAACTTGGCCCCACCTGAAATTAGAGAGATGGAACAAATGAATACACTTAAATTTATATCAAAGATGTACCTTGCTCTCCAAAATGCAAGTGCAAAACCAGGCTTACAGAGATCAAGAAAGAGATGGGAGTCAGATTTAGGAATTGGAATAATGGAAAGATGTTGGTCTGAATTGTGTTTGGACAGCATGACGTCAATTATAAATGCAAAACACAGATTAGTGCAATATAATTTTCTACATCAATTATACCTCACACCACAGAAATTATATAAATCAAAATTTGAAATATCAGAGATGTGTTTTAGATGTGGAATAGAAATAGGAATGTTTGTACAAGCTACATGGCTGTGTGTGAAGGTGAGACCTTTCTGACAGGATATTACATAAACAGATGAGCCGGAGCTTTATCTTTTGGGAAATTTTATTGAAATAACTAATAAATTAACTAAATTCCAAATTTCATTTGTTAAAATAGCTTTAGTTGTGGCTAAGAAATGTATTGCAATTACTTGGAAATCCAACTCCCCTCTATAGATGGCATGATGGAAGACAGAGATGAATAGTTGTATACATATGGAAAAAAAATCACATATAATCTAAAGAACAAATATGATGTATTTATAAAAATATGGCAACCATATTTGTATTATATTTGGGCCCAAGTATAAAATAAAAGCTGCCACTATTATAAAACTATAACACCTCCCCAATGAAGACTTTCTTTTTTAAATGCAACTGTAAGCCCTGACAATGCATGGATTTATACTGTGAAGGGGGTGGGAGGTTGTGTTTTGTAAGAAAAAGTTTTATATATATTGTTCACACACACACACACACACACACACACACACACACACACACACACACACACACACACACACACACACACACACACACTAATATTTAAATGTATTAATATCTAGATATCTTGAAAAAGGTAAATTTTGATATGTATATTTATGGAAAAAAAACAAAAATAAAATAATCAAAAAAGAGAATGGAACAGAAAATTAAACTGAGAAGGCAGATTGAATGAAGATGGTCTGTGTCTGGTTTCTACAGTGCAGAAGAGAGAGGATGGAATACTTGATCTCTTATTAGGGAACCAGACAGGTCGGGTGACAGAAGTATGTGTAGGTGAACATTTCTGGTCGAGTGACCACAATGTCATTAGTTTCAAGTTAATTATGGATAAGGATAGGTCTGGTTCTTGAGTTGAGATTCTAAATTGGAGAAAGGCCAATTTTGTGGGAAGGAGAAAGGATGTAGGAGGAGGGGATTGGGATAAGCTGTATTCTGGCAAGGACGTGTTCAGTAAGTGGAAGGCCTTCAAAGGTGAAATTTTGAGAATGCAGAGCTTGCATGTTCCTGTCAGGATTAAAGGCAAAGTTAACAGGCATAGGGATCCTTGGTTTTCAAGGGATATTAGCAATCTGGTTAAGAAGATGAGAGAGGTATATAGCAGGTATAGGCAACAAGAAGGAAATGAGGTACTAGAAGAGTATAGAAAATGTAAGCAAATACTTAAGAAGGAAGTCAGGAAGGCAAAAAGAAGACATGAGGTTTCTACGGATATGTTAAGAGTGAAAGGATAGTAAGGGACAAAATTAGTCCCCTGGAAGATCAATGGTCATCTGTGTGTGGAGCCTAACAGAAGAGGGAGATCTAAAAAGTTTTTTTTTGCATCAATATTTACTCAGGAAACTGGCATGGTGTATAGGGAAGGAAGGGAAACAAGTAGGAGTGGCATGGAATGTATAGAGATTAAAGAGGAAGAGGTGCTTGCTGCCTTACAATGAATAAAGGTAGACAAATCCCTCAGGCCTGACACGATATTCCCTCAGACCTTGAGGGAGGCTAGTGCAGAAATTGCAGGGGACTTGGCAGAAATATTTATAACATCCTTATTCATGGATGAGGTGCCAGAGGATTGGAAAGTAGCTCATGTTCTTCCATTGTTTTAAAAAGGCTCCAAAAGTAAACCAGGAAATTACAGGCTGATGAACCTGACAACAGTAGTTGGTAAATTATTGGAGGGTATTCTGAGAGATTGGATATATAAGTATTTTGGACAGTCAAGTGCTGATTAAGGATAGTCACCATGGCTTTGTGAGTGGCAGATCATGTTTAACAAACCTTAGAGTTTTTTGAGGTTACCAAGAAAGTAGATGAAGGAAAGGCTGTGGATGTTGTCTACAGGGACTTCAATAAGGTCTTTGACAAGGTCCCACATGGGAGGTTAGTCAGGAAGGTTCAGATGTTAAGTATTCATGGTAAAGTGGTAAACTAGATTTGACAATGGCTGGACGGTAGAAGCCAGAGAGAGGTGATGGATGATTGCTTCTCAGACTGGAGGCCTGTGACTAGTGGTGTGCCTCAGGAATCGGTGCTGGGACCATTGCTGTTTGACATCTATAGCAATGATCTGGATGATAACGTGGTAAAATAGATCAGCAAGTTTGCTTATGACGAAACATCATTCCGCTAATCCCACTGACCCTCCAGACCTCTCCCATCCATGTATCTATCCAATTTAATCTTTAAACTTAAGAGTGAGCCCACATTTACCATGTCAGATAGCAGCTCATTCCACACTCCCACCACTCTCTGAGTGAAAGAATTCCCCCTAAACTTTTCCCCTTTCTCCATAAAGCCATGTTCTCTCGTATTTATCTCTCCCAATCAAAGTGGAAAGAGCCTACTTACATTTACTCTGTCTATACCCCTCATAATTTTGGAGGCATTGTGGACAGAGAGGAAGCCTTTCAAAGCTTGCAGAGGAATCAGGACCAACTCAGAGAATGGGCCAGTAAATGGCAGATGGAATTCAATGCAGACAATTGTGAGGTGTTGCATTTTAGAAAGATAAACAAAGGTAGGACATACTCAGTAAATGGCAGGGCACTGAGGAGTGTGGAAGAACAAAGGGATCTGGAAAACAGATACATAATTCCCTGACAGTGGTGTCACAGATGGACAAGGTTATAAAGAAAGCTTTTGGCATCCTGGCTTTCATAAATCAAAGTATTGAGTACAGGAGTTGGGATGTTATGGTGAGGTTGAATAAGACATTGGAGAGGACAAATTTGGAGTATTTGCATGCATTTCTGGTCGCCAAACTACAGGAGGGATATCAGTAAGATTTAAAGAGCACAGATTTGCCAGGTCTTCAGGAGTTGAGTTACACAGAAAGATTAAACTGGTTAGGACTTTATTCCTTGGAGTGTAAAAGAATGAGAGGAGATTTGATAGAGGTTTACAAAATTAAGAGGGGTATAGACAGAATAAATGTGAATAGGCTATTTCCACTTAATAAGTGGAATTCCAACAGCTCAAGGTATTTAGTACCATTCAGCACCCACATAGCTGACAATTGCATTGCATGGATCATAGAACATGGAACAGTACAACACAGGAAAAAGTCCTTCAGCCTACGTGTCTGCACCAAACATGAGGCTAAATTAAACTAAATCTCCTCGGCCTGCACATGATCCATATGCCTCAGATCCCTGCATATTCACATGTCTATCTAAATATTAAGTATCTGCTTCCACCGCTACTCCTGCCAGCCCATTCCAGGCACCAACCACTCTCTGGGTAAAACATTTAGAACATAAAACATTGAACATTACAGCACACTACAGGCCCTTAAGCTCACGATGTTGTTCCAACCTCTGTAAACCTACTCCACAATCAATTTAACCCTTTTCCTTTCTTACACCCATAACCCTCCATTTTTATTACGTACATCTGCCTGTCTCAGAGACTTTTGAATGTCTCTATTGTATCGGTCTCCCCCACCACTCCTAGCAATGCATTCTGGGCATCCACCACTCTGTGTGTAAAAAAAACACCTGTAACATCTCCCCTGAACTTTCTTTGCACATCTCATTTGAACTTCCCCACCACTTCAACCATGTCCTTTTGTATTTGACAACCATCCTGAGAAAAGAACTCTAACCATCTCCCTGATCAATGCCTCTTGTAATTTAATAAACTTCTATCAGGTCACCCCTCAACCTCCCACGGTCCAGAAAAACAACCTGTACATCAAACCTCTCCTTATGGTTCCTTGTACTATTACCCTAACCAGTTGAGAGAAGAGTAAAACACTTAAGTCTGCAGACACAGTGATTGAAGTAAAAACACAATACTGGAGGAACCTAGCAGGTCAAACAGTGTACCTTATATAGCAAAGATAAAGATACATAACCAACATTTTGGGTTTGAGCCATTCATCAAGGTATGAGCAAAATGTAGGCAGCCGCCTGAACAAAATGGCGGGGGGAGGAGAGTATCAGGGGAAGGAGCAAATGCCCAAAGGGCAAACCTCCATTCTGAGCCAATATCCCAGTACTATAATTGCTGGTCCTTTACCTTCATGGAGACCAAATCCTGGAACATGACCAGCACCACTTGGGACTTGACACAGTTTGTGGGCGAGCTGATGAGAGGAGAGGATCTAATTCTGGGTAATGAACCTGATCAGGTGGCAGACCTCTTAGTGGGTGAGTATTTTGGTGAGAGTGACACAACTCCCTGAGCTTCAGCATAGCTATGGATAAGGATAAAAGCAGGCAAAATGGAAAAGTGTTTAATTGGAAAAAGGCTAATTACAATGGGATCAGGCAGGAACTAGTGAAAGTAAATTGGAAACAGATGAAAGCACAAAACATGTGGAGGAAGATTAGGGTTTCACTTGTCCCACTTGGACAGGGAAAAGATGGTAGGAAAAGGGAACTGTGGTTGAAAAACAGGTGAGGCAGCTAGTCAAGGAAGAAGAAAGCTTACATAAGATATAGGAAGCAGGAAACAGGAAGGACTCATGAGAAGAATATGGTAGCCAGGAAGGGGCTTCAGAAAGGACATGAGATGGACTTGGCAAGTAGGATTAATGAGAACACCAAGGTGTTCTATGCATATTAAAAGAACAGAAGGATGATGAGAATGAAGGTGGGCTCACTAAAGGATAAAGGAGGCATCATGTGCCTGAAGGCAGAGGAGATTGGGAAGGTCCTAAATGAATACTTCGCTTCATATTCACAAAAGAAAAGGACCTTGATCAGTGTAAGATCAGAATAGAACAGGCTTGTGTGCAGTATGATGTTGAGATTAAGAAAGAGGAAATGTTGGATCTTCTTAAAAACATTGATTGATATGTCCCAAGGGCTGAACGTGATATATCCTAGGTGGCTTTGGGAAGTGAGGAAAGAGATAGCTGGAGGAGTAGCTATGATCTTTGAGTCCTCTGGCCACAGGGTAGATGCTGGAGAATTGGAGAATGATAAATGTGGTCCCCTTTTTTAAAAATGGTAATAGGGAGATTCCTGGGAATTACAGACCTTATGTCAGTAGTATGCAAACTATTGGAGAGGATTCTTAAGGATAGGATCTACGAGCATTTAGAGAAGTACAGTCTACTCAAGGATAGTCAACATGGCTTTGTGAAGGGAAGGTTGTGCCTCATGAGACTAATTGAGATTTTTGAGGAGGTAACAAAAGAAATTGATGAGGGTAGGGTGGTAGATGTGATCTACAAAGATTTTAGTAAGGCATTTGACAAGGTCCACCATGAGAGACTCGATCAGAAAATCATGGAACCTTGGCTGTGTGGATAAAAAAAATTAGCTTGCCTGTAGAAAGCAGAGAGTAGTAGAGGATGTTCCACAAGGATCTGTTCTGGGGGCCCTGCTCTTTGTGATCTTTATAAATGACCTAGATGAAGAGGCAGAAGGATGGATAAGTAAGTTTACGGATGACATGAAGGTTGGAGAAGTTGTGGATGATGCTGTTGTAAGTTACAAGAGGATATAGGTAGGATGCAGAGTTGGGTGGAAAAGTGACAGATGGAGTTCAATATCAATATTGAGATGATGCATGTAAGAAAGACAAACTAGATGGCTGAGTACAGGATTAATGGTCAGTTCCTTAAGGGTATGATAAACAGAGGGACCTTGAGGGATGTGTCACTACATAGGTGCACAGGTTGATAGGATAGTTTAGAGGACCAATTGGATATTGGGCTTCATTAATAGGGGATTGAGTTCAATAACAGAGGGGTCATGTTGCAACTCTACAAATCTCTGGTGAGACCACACTGAATATTGTGTTCAGTTTGGTCACCTCATTATAGGAAGGTGGAAGCTATAGAGAAGATTTGCAAGTATGTTGCCTGGATTGGAAAATAAGTCTTATGGGGCAAGGTTAGAAAAGCTGGATTTTCTCTTTACAGCGTAAAAGGATGAGAGGAGTTAATAGAGGTCTACAAGATTATAAGAGGCATAGATAGAGTGGACAAACTGCATCTGTTTCCTAGGGCAGGAATAGTAAACACCAGAGGATATACAATATGTCTAAAGTTAATGGAGAGAAGTTTAGTGGAGACATCAGGGGTGTTTTTTTTACACAGAGTAGTGGGTACTTGGAATGTCTTGCTGGGGATGGTGGTGGAGGGTTAAACATTAGGGGTATTTAAGCAACTCTTGGACAGCCACGTGGATGAAAGAAAAATAGAAGATTATGGGGTAGGGAGGGTTTAGTACTTTAATTAATATATGGACTGGAACAATATCGCAGGCTGAAGGGCCTGTACTGTGCCATAGTGTTCTATGTTGTCATCTAAATGGTTCAACGAGGTAGCCAGCTGGAAATGGACAGCAAGTATTGGGCTTTCAAGCGATGTTCTAGACTTGTCAACAAACAACCAGACAAATATATTTTTGTACAAACAAAACATTGAATCGGGGTGCCAGAGATGCTTTTCACGAATTTGCATTGGCAATTTTAGAGTCAGCTCTTCATTGTGTATGAAGTAGAATGAATTGATAACCACTTGCATTTCCATACTGGTTTTTATCTCCTCGGGGAGTCTGAAAGCCCTCACAGGTAATGCAGTGCCTTTACTGTTGTAATGTTGAGAGAAGTATTACCAGTTTAATGAGCCGGAAGTATGATGAATGGCAGTAGTAAACCAATCCTTTCATGGATTGGAAAGCTGAATTTTGAGATATTAAAAAGATATTAAACCACTCTCTTTTGTGCGTTCTGGATGAATCCTGTAGATGGAGCTATGGTTGTGTGAATAGGTGACAGGCTTGGCTGACAAGAGAACCAGGCAAGACTCCCAACCTGTCCCACTTCTCTTCCTTCAAACCCATCCCACTCTCCCAATCCCATCCCACTCTCCCAATCCCATCCCACTCTTCCAATTCCTACCTGTCCTTCCTGCTCCCATCTTGTCTTTCCTCTCTCAACCTGTCCCACCTCTCCCACTCCCAACCTGCACCCCCCTCCCTCTCCCGACCTGCCCTGCCCTCTCCCAACCTGTCTTGCCTTCTCCCAACCTGTCCCTCCCACTCCCAACCTGCCTCCCATCTTTCCCACACCCACCATGTCATTGTTTCTTCAGGTTGTCTATGTACAGTCAGATGACAACAAACTTGAACTTGAAAATGTCTAACGATAATTTTCGGTTCTTTCCAGTGTCTGAGACACTTGACTTCCAACACACCCTCCTTAAGCCTTTCCACGTCTCTCCTCTGAGCTTTCAACTATTTTCCCCAAAGTTCCGTGATGTTACTTTTTTAAAATTTAATTGATTTTTTTTCATTTTAATTTTAATTTTATTTTATTCCATTTTTGTATTTTATTCAATTTTTTCTGCTTGAAGCACCTCTTCTCTGGAGGTGCTCTGTAAATCGGAGTTGTTGTTTTTGAACCGTTAACCAGGATTTTATCTCCGCAACCTGCTCACTAGTCTGGGCTGAAGTCCAGGGAATGGTGGTTGTGCAACCTAGTAACCCTGAGGCTGAAGATACAATCCAGAAATTAAGTTCAAATCCAGGCAATGCAATATAGCAACTATGGACTTTTGTTTCCAACATTCAGCTCGGTAACAGGCCCTTCTGGCCCATGAACCAATGTCCACCAAATACACCAATTAACCTACAATCCCCATAAACTTTTGAAGGGCGGGAGGAAGCCGGAGCACCCAGAGAACACTCATGCAGACACGAGGAGAAACTCCTTACCGATAGCACCAGATTCAAAGCTGGGCAGCTGGTGTTGTATTAGCATTAACCATCCCGCCTTTTCAATTGAGTTAATTGGATAGAAAAAATTTTCAAAAAGCTATTTGTAATAATATCCACCATTACTGGATTATTATAACAAGCCCAGCTGGCTCACTAATCATAGTCATCTAGATGTACAGCACAGACACAGGATCTTTGGCCCAAATCATCCATGCCGGCCAAGTTGCCTACCTGCACTAGTCCCATTTGCCTGTGTTTGGCCCATCTTCCTCTAAACCTTTCCCATCCAAGTACCTGTATAAATGTTTTGTTAAACATTGTAATTGTCCCTGCCTCCACCATTTCCTCTGGCAGTTCATTCCAAACACCCACCCCCCTCTGTGGGAAAAGGTATACCCTCAGACCCGCTTTTAAACCTATCCCCTCTCACCTTAAAGGTATGGCCTTCAAGTGGAGAAAGTCTTTGTCCAGTCTGGCCCATTTGACTCCAGATTACCACTATGGAGTTAAAGGTCCTCCTATAAAGCCATTAATGGCACTCATTTCGTGTAGTCAGCACATGCTATTAATGACCAGATCCCAAGAACTGTCTGAATGAGTCAAAATCTTTTTAGACAGTGAAAATTTTAATGCCAGATCTCAGAAAATGTTGGATTGAGTCAAAGTCAGTCTTTCCCCAGGATAAACATACAACAGTGCAGCACAGGAACAGGCCCTTTAGCCCACGTGGCTGTGCTGAATATGATGTCTAAATCAAAGTTAAACCCTGCTGTTTGACATTGTTTGACATTTGCAATGTCAAATACTAGTTTAAGGAGACAGGGTGGAGAGAATTTTAACGGAGATGCATGTTTTTAATGCAGAGAGTGATGGGTGGCTGGGATGGTTTGCTGGGGGTGGAGGTGGAAACAGGTACAACAGTAATGTTTCATAGGCCTCAAAAGAGAGCCATGAATATAGAGGGAATAGAGGGATGTGGATCATGTGCAGGCACCTTGTTCAACACTGACATTGTAGGTGAGGGTCCTGTTCCTGGGCTGTACTGTCCTATGTTCTATGAATGTTGTAGTCAAAGTTACTGCCTTTTCAGGACAGACTGAGCACCAAATATTCAGCAATTATGCAGAGAAGATTTGCAGGGAGATGGAGAGCACCAGTTCCTTGAGGTCCACTTAAGAAGTGACCTATCCTGGACACACAACTTCTCCTTACTTGTCAGGAAGACACAACAGCAATTGCACTTCATTAGAAGGCTGAGGTGGGCAAGGCCACCGATCTGTCAACTTTCTACAGGACCTCTTTTGAGAACGTCCTGGCCGTCGATGTCATCAGGCTGAGGAACAACTTCTTCCTACAGGCAGTGAGAATACTGAATTTCTACTGAAATAACTCTCTTTGAGTCAACTATTCATTGAGAATATTTATTTTAATGTATATATATATATATATATATATATATATATGTACTGTGCATATGTATTGTTTATCTGTATGTGTGTTATGTCTGAACGAGTTTGCACTGTTCCGCACCATATACTGGAGAACACTGTTTTGTTGGGTTGAACTGGTACAAGCAGATGACAAATGAACTTGAACTTGATTAGCTGGGATGATCTTTATACACTTTCTTAGAATGATTTTTATTTGGTTTCAGACTGAGGGCTTCCATGAGCATATTGGGGTGAGCCACTATCTTAGACGGTAATCCATGTAGTGAAGGAGCTGTTGGATGGGGAGGTAACAGCTCTGGTATATTTGCAAGTTAGGATGCTCTGGGTCTTCACTGCTTTAACTCATACTAAAGCAATTAAATATTTTTTTAATATTTAATTCACTTATCATATCCAATTAACACCTTTTGTTGGTCTGGACTCCTTCCCTGGCCAGCTTTAAAGCTTTATTCTTACACCTTCCTGTTCTTTGCTTATTCTTTGAGGAAGGCTCAGGCCCGAAACATTGGTAATATATCTTTCCTCCTAAGGATGCTGCAAGACTGGCTGAGTTCCTCTAGCATTTCCGTGTGTTTTTAATTAAATATTGTTGTTCAGTTATTATTTAACTTACAAATCAATGTCAAACCTCCCATATTTCAGTTCTATGGGAATTACATTACACCCAAAATTGTTTTCAAATTAGTTTCTCTACCGAAAATTAACTTTAGCTCACATTTGGCACACATTAGACAAGTACGTACTGTGTATGTATGTGTTGGTATACGGCTGTGTAATTCTGTGTTGTGTATCTGTAAATCATGCACCTCTGTGCAATTGCAGTTGTCCATGCACTGTGACATGTGTATGTGTGGGTAGACATGACTGTGATTCTACATACATGTACTCATGAACACATGATTGGATTTGTACATATGTTTGTATGTGTGCTTGTGTCTGTATGACTGATTTGTGTGTCCATATGAGTGTGTTTCTATGAGACTGTGATTGTGTAAATCCATGTGCTTTTGTGACCATGTGATTATAATTGTATGTGTCTTTGTGAGATTGGGATTTTATGTGTCTGTGTGTATCTGGGAATGTCTGTTTCTCTGCATGTGTGTATGTGTGACTGTAAAAATGTTCATGACTTTAATTGTGTGTCTGTAAACATGACTGTGATTGGGATTGTATGTTTGTTACATTAATTATGCATGTCCAAGCATGCAATAGTGTGTGTTTGTATGTATCTTTGTGAGTGTGTGTATGTGTGTATGCGTGTGTGTGAGCATGTGTGTGTGTGTGCGTGTGTGTGTGTGTGTGTGTGTGTGTGTGTGTGTGTGTGTGAGTGACTGTGAATGTGATTGGGTTTTCTTTCTATGGGAGTACGTACCAAAGATTGGGAGGTGTGGGGGATGCTCTAAGGTTAGGAATGAGATCCATCATAGGATGACACAGGGAGCTGTTTAACTTATTGCACTGCTAACCTGTGAGTGTATCGAACTATCTTTATTTTGAGAATAATTAATTTTACATTTTCATTTCCTTTCATCTTGTGCACTAACTCAACACACTAAGCATCACAGACAGCATGCGCCCAGTTGCCAAGTGACTGAGACTAAAGCAAGTCTGGACCCTGTCGACAGAAAATAAATTAAAGGGAGCAATCCTGTCCAATACTGAATTTAATTTAGTATCTGGCTGTATTTCCTTTCTGATTTGAAGAGATGGCGGAACCTGATATATCTGCCTCTCTGGAGTGTATCAGTCTCAATCTCATAGAGCACACCAAATGAGTATGTGTTGGAGGCACCATTTTCTGATTTGTCTCTTGTCTATCCGATGTTTTATTGGATTAAAGCTGGGTTGTCTTGCAATTCTTGACTTAAAGCAAAACCTACTGACTTACTCCATGAAAGGGAAATATCTTTTTTTGCCAGACAGTATTACAGCAGGGAAACAGGACCTTCTGCCCTTTGCATCCACGTTGCCCAATTTGCCTGTGTTTGGTCCATTTCCTTCTAAACTTTTCCTATTGATTAAACATTATAATTGTCCCTGGCTCTACCACTTCCTCTAGCCCAAGTATCTGTGCTGAATGTCAAACTAAAACTCTGCTGTTTGCACCTGATTTATATCCCTCCATGTTCATGTAACTCTTCAACACTACCATTTTATTTACTTCCACCACTACTCCTGGCAGCTAGTCCAGGCATCCTCCACTGTCTGGTTAAAATATTTTCCCCACACATCTCCCTTAAACTCACCCCCCCACCCCACCCACCCACCACCAGCTCACTTTAATTGCATGTACTCTAGTGTGTGACCATTTTACCCTGGGGAAAAGACTCTGACAGTCCACCATTGCCTAAGCCTCTCATGATTTTATAAACTTCTATCAGGTCTCCCCTCAGCCTCCAACCCAAAGTTGTCCAATATCTCCCCATAAATCATCCCCTTTAATCCAGGCCACATCCTGGCAAATCTGTTCTGTACTTTTTCCAAAGCCTCCAAGTTCTTCCTGGAATGGGGCCGACCAGAATTGCACAAAGTTTTGTATCACTGCATCATGGCATTGGGAAGGATTGTGGCTGTCATGTGACAGCACTGCCCCCTACTGAGTTGGAGGACATACCAGCTGCCAATCAAGGTTTGGTTCCGCCCCTCCCATTAGTGCACACCTTGCTGTTGGTTCCATGTCAATTACTGGACTGGACTCTCCAGCCTGCCTGGACTTGGGCTTGGTTCATTGGCTGTTGTAATTGGATTAACCCTCCTAGCACCGAGCTATTGGCTCTCTGTTCACAGCTGGGCTGGAACCTCCAGCACTATAAAGGTGCCATGTGTTGTTTGTTTTCTTTCTCTTTGCCAGCTTGGGATCACCATACTTCACTCCAGGCCTAGAAATATGGAAGGCTGCTGAAGAAACTGTTGGTAAGAAGTGCACTGTTAAAAGGGTTGGGAGTGTTTAATTAGTGTCTCTTGTAGCATAGAACTGAGTCAAGGAGTGGTGGGGCAACATAGTGATCATTGTATGTGTGTGTGTATTTTGTTCCCATGCTATTTTCCCCATATTTGTTATTAATTGTCTGCCATTTCTTTCCCACGGCTGCTGCTGTGTGTCTGTGTATGGCATCTGTTACCATTTTCCACACTTGACTTCTGTAAATAAAATCCTTCCCTACCAAAATTGTGTTCAGAGTCCTTGCCTTTGAGACCTGCCAAACCAGTTTCCTCACTCAAAACAATCATGAATTCCTTATTTTAATACTCAGTGCCTCAAGCTTTGAAGATTAGCTCTAACTATCCCATCTCGTATCCAACTCTTTATTTTATAGAAATGACTGAGTACATGATGTACAAAGTGGTCATTTGGTCCATCATTTCTATGCTGGTCAGAAGAGAGCAACCAATCTAACCCCATACTTCAGCATCAGATCCACAATCTGCATATAATGGCTCTTCAATAGACATTCACATTATGAGAGTTTCTGCTTCAACCACTGATTTCTAGATCTTGTGCTCCATCTGGGTAAATAAACATTTTTCTCGCCTCCCTAATAATCTGAGCAATTACTTGCATCCTGGTTTTTGACTATGTGCTAAGGTAAAAGAGATTTTCCTTTCACAATTTTATGTACCTTAATTAAGTTTCCTCTGCCACAAAGAAATTATCAGTCTGTCAACGCCTTTACAGGACCAGGGTTCAAATCCTGCACTGTCGGTAAGGAGTTTGTATGTTCTCCCTGTGTCTGCATGGGTTTTCCCCAGGGGCTCTAGTTTCCTCCCATTTTTCTAAATGTACGGGAGTGGGGAGTGGGAGGTGGGGGTTGATGAATTGTGTATAAATTGGGCCGCATGGACTCATGGGCTGAAATAGCCTGTTACCATGATATATGTCTAAATTAATTTTTATAAATTTTGTTGTAAATGTGCCGAATGTTTGTGATATGCACGTGTTGTGTGGAATGCAAGCTTCTACCTCATTAGTCCTAGAGACAAGCGACCGACACCAGTGTTTTCCTAAATCCAAAGAATGAACCCTTTTATTTACAATTGGAGAACTATTTATAGTATTTACAATGCCCTTCGCCCCAAGGGAACTCTCGCAAGCCATCTCACACATATGTGAATGGATTAGTTGATTGATGGCTCAAGTCCTGGGAACTGATGACACCAACTCCTAGCTTTAGGGTGTCCCTATCACCTCCCCCTTTGAGCTGGTTACTCAGATGAGTGGAGTCTGGGATCCACTTGGAAGGGCTTTATTGGTCTCCAAACTCTTTGAGACTTCCTTTCAGGTTCCAGTGATGTAGAGGGTATAGGCTCGTTTCCAGGTGATGGATGGGTGGTTCAATAGTTTCTGAAGTTCAAATGTGTCCAACAGGGCATCCAGGCTGAGTTGCACAGGTGTTGTATCAGCGAGGTTGCATTCTGTTGGTCGCAACTGGTTGGTATGTCTGGTCCAACTTGCACATGGTAGAGAAAATCTCCAATTTTTAAGATTTTCCCCAGCTGCCAAACTTCTGTATTTCCGGACCAACACACATTGACTGTCATGAAATGTGCTTTCTTTGGATCCATGCAGTTGATTGTACTGTTGTTCCATCTCATAATCTCTTGGACAAGATTCTGGTCTTTGTGGAAATGTGACATCATATGCTGCTCGTATTTTCCTACCAAAGAGGTTATCAGCAGGTGAAGTGGCATCTGGAGTTTGTGTCTTTGGAGTGATCATGTTATTTAACAAGAACGTCTGCAGGATCTCCTCTGTTGGATCCTTGCCCTTGGCCTTGTTCAGAGCTCATTTGAACATATCCACAAAACGTTCTGCTTGACCATTGAACCGAGGATGATCTGGAGGTAAGTGAATATGCATGATGCCGTATTGCTTGCAAAAAAAAAAAAATTCAGAGCCAGCTGCAGTGAATTGTATCCCATTGTCTGAACATAATGTTACAGGAGAACCAAAGCGATTGAATATTGACTTGAATGTAGCTGATGCAGCTGGTTGGACTACTTTGATCTCAGGCCATTTGGAGTATGCATCCACTACGATTAGGTAGTACTCCCCATTAATTGGTAATGAAGATGATTCCATGACCTGCTTGGTTGAAGCCAAGAATGTAGATTTGCCTTGATGGAATTTCACAGCCGAGGCACATTGAACTACTGCCACGGTCATGTATCCAATCTGGTCATTCATCAGAAGCCAATAAACATAGCTTCATGCAAGTGCTTTCCCTCTATTCATTCCAGGATGTCCACTGTGAAACTGTTTGAGGATTGTAGATTGCAGAGCTTTGGGAATCACAATCCTTTCTGCAAAGAGAAGACAGCCATTAGTGATTCGCCAATTATTCTCTTCTTTTGAAGAATGGCTGGGTTTCCATTTGTGGACAAGTTTTTAGCCACCCTGAATCATGATAATGCACTATCTCTTGTTGGAGATAATCTTCGTTCATTGCTTGTCTGACTCTTTCTGCTGTGACCGGCAGTAAGTTAATAACATCTTTGCATACCTGGTTGACCTCTGCCTCTACAGAGAGTTCTGCGTCAAGAATATACCCCAGCTCTGTTTCCAGCTTGCTAATGAGTCATGATAATGCATCAGCTTGCCTGATACTTGTGGTCGGCAGGTATTTAATTTTGAAGTCCTATCCAAGAAGCACGCTTGCCCATCGTTGTAGTGGTTTGCTGTCTATATTGGAATTCCTTTCTTTGAACCAAATACAGCTAGAAGTGGCTTGTGATCTGTCAGAAGAGTGAATTGCCATCCATCAAGCATTTTATGGAATTTCTTCACCACAAAAATGATAGCTAGAGCTTCCTTTTCAATTTGTCCATAGTTGCACTCTGCTGCTGTTAGAGAGCATGCTGCATTAGCTATGGCTTTTTGATTCCCATCTGGGAATAAGTGAGAAATGACTGCACCCACCCCAGACTGTGATGCATTTGAAGCTACAACAGTCTCCAATTTTGGATCATAGTACATCAAAAGAAGATTAGAGTTTAGCATCGACTTAACTAGATTGAACGACTCTTGACATTTTGATGTCCATTTCAAATTGCTACCCATGGTAAGAAGCTTGTTGAGTGGATCAGAGTTTATGAATCTTCAGCAGAAATTAACTGTAGTGACTGATAAGACCCAGGGATGAATGTAGCGTGGTCACATCTGTGGTTGCAGGCATGTGCCCGATACCATCAATGTTTTGTGGATTTGGCTGTCGTCCATTTTCATCAAAGATGAAACCCAGATATTTCACTGACTTCATGAAAAATATGCATTTTTCTGGACGTACTCGAAAACTGTAGTCTTTGATGTAGGACAGAATGCAATCGAGACAATCGACCATTCTCAAGTGTGTGCTCCCCTTACCAGGATGTCATCTAGTGTACATCGATTGTTCAGCATTGTGTCAAGGATCTGTTGAAAGATGACTGGAGCAGTCTTCCCTCTGAATGGTAGACGTTTGTCTCTGAACAGTCCATGGTGCATGTTGATGGCTAGCAGTTCCTTGGATTCGTCATCAACCTCCACCTGGAGATAAGTCTCTGCTAAGTTGATATTCGCAAAGGGTTTGCCACCATTCAGCTTAGCGAAGAGGTAATCGGGCAATGGCAATGGGTGTTGATGGGTTTTCAATGTTGCATCCAGTTGAGAAATTAACAGTTGAGAAATGGAGACATTCCATTTTTTAAATATAACCCTAGGTGCAGCCCATAATGAGTAGTTGGCCTGTTCAATTACTCCATGATGCAGTCGTTCCAATTCTTGCAGTGCTGCATATGGAACAGGTCAATTTGGCTTGAAAGTCGGTTTCACATTTGGCAGAAGACTGTTTCACCCTCATTTTAGTGCACTGTCTGAAGACTTCAGAAAATACATGGTGTGGTTTTAGTTGCACCAGCAACTTTTGTGGGATATTTTCTGCTTGTGAGGGTATGTGCCACCTGTGACAAATATTGTTGAGTGGCTGGTCCAGAATGTTCAACCTTTCGATCCGTTCGAGACCCATGAGATGCAGGGTTAGGACATTTTACCAGATAACACATTCCATTTTCTTCCGCACTGCTTAAGCTGATGGAACAATTGAACCTAACAACTCCAGGACTCCATGGAAGCATTCCATGCTATGTTTTCAGTGGGAGTCACCTATGGCTGACCGGTTTCCATGTTTTCTTTGATATTAGGATAATGTCAGACCCTGTATCAATTTGAAGCCTCACTGGGATGCTGTTGATATGCACTTTCACATGTTTACTGCATTTTAGCCACCTTGAAAGTCACTTTGATTGGTTTCACTTTTGAGAGTGAAACATATTTATGAGCTGTTTTCCAATTTCCAGCTCTACAGCATTTTGGTTTATACCCCAGGTGCTTACATTTACTGGAGGGTTGATGTCTGTACGGGCAGTCATGAGTGTAGTGCCACTCATTGCAGTTCCAACAGGCACTGGGCAAGTCACACTTTTGTTTTGTATAGTGGGGTCTGCTGACTTGACCATCTGGACACAACTGCTTGAAGATGGGTGTGCCACTTCCACTATTTTTCAATTGTGTTTCAGATTAATCAAGCATTGGCATTCAGCTGTAAATCTTTGAAGAGTCATATCTGACTCCTGCTCAATCTTCGCTAGCAAGCACATTAAGGTTGGCATCTTGGTGCGACTGCACTCCCACTACAAAGATTAGACACTTAAATTTGTCTTCAGCCAGTGTAGGGAGTTTAAAATGCTCACTCTGTCCATTCACTGCACCCACATATGTCACAAAATCTTCGGTATCTTTCTTAGTCATTTTAAGGTACTGATGCTGAATGTGGACCAGTGATGCTTGCTCACTGAATATCTCTGCCAACATGTCAAGTGTTTCCTTGAAGTTGAGCTCACGGGGAAGTTTTGGCAGAATGAAGTTTGTGCAGCACTCATGTTCTTGATTGCCCAACTTCTGCCTAATTTGCATGCATCACTGAACTTGGCAAAGTCGACTGCAAATGAGTCTTATTTTTTGAACCAAGTTTCAAATGTGCTTGACTCTGGGTCAAATGAGAACTTAGTGATAGAGCTCATTAAAGCATCTGCCAAATTTGAATGAACTTCAGGCTCATCTTCTACAATGGCTGGAGTCCCAAGGAACATTTTCACTACCAGCTGGTCAATTAGCCTCCCTTGCATTTCTTCAAAGTTTTTCTGCTGCTGCTTGAGGACAGCCTCCAGTTATATCATCCTTGTTGCCAAAATGTTTTAAATGTGCTAAATGTTGGTGCTGTGCACGTGTTGTGTGGAATGCAAGCTTCCAGCTCCTTAGACCCAGTGAGAAACGACCAGCACCAGTGTTTTCCCAAATACAAAGAACAAACCCTTTTATTTACAGTTAGAGAACTATTTGTAGTATTTACAATGCCTTGGTCCAAAGGGAACTTTCACGAGTCATCTCTCACACACGTAGTTGATTGATGGCTCAAGTCCCAAGAACCGGTAACAGCCACTCCTGCGAGGGTTGGGTTGCTCCGTTTAGGGCGTCCTAGAAAATTTAAAATTCTTTCTTATCGTCACATATACCAAGATGTTGTAATAGAGGTTGTTTGAAATGAGGAGGGATGTAAGAGCTGTGGAGGGCCAAGATACTATAGAATACTGCCATGGCAGTACCGATGGATTTCTACACGGTTGGTCAGGTTACCTTTCAGTACAGATGTTAAGCTGGGACCCATTGCTACAGAAGATTTTGATTCTTTAACTGTGTTGCTGCAGCAATAATTCCTAAGCCACCATACACAGTTAGTGTCGCGGTTAGCTCAATACTACTACAGAGCCACCAACCTGGGTTCAAATCTGTCACTGTCTGTAAGGAGTTTGTGTACTCACTCCATGTCTGGATGGGTTTCCTCCCATGTTACAAAGATGGGAAGTGTGGACTCATGGGCCAGAAGGTCCTGGGGTGCTGCATCTCTAAATTAAAATTAAAATAGTCAAACAGTTGGATCCACAACCTTCTGATTCAAGACATGAACTAGGACTGACATTAATACTTTTATACTGAATACCCTGCCCAATGAAGCAAAGGATTTTAAATGCCTTGTTTACCAGCCTGTTTACTTACGTGGCCATTCTCAATGGATAATAAACTCTCATTCATTCAGCATCCTCAATGTGGTGCTGCTGAACTCTGGCTGTACTCTCTCAGCACAGCCCTACTGGCAGATAAAAGGAAAACCTCACCATGCCACCCCTGCTTCTTTGGCCTATTGTTGCCCATGGGATCTTGCTATGGATCACAGGGGGGGGGGGTGGTGGAAGGAGTCTTTTGTACTTGTGACAGTGATGGATGATTGGTGACAGTAGGATGGGAGAATAGCATTGAGAAGAGTGAAATAATCAGGTAGCAGTGCTTCGGAGGCCAGCTAGAGAAGTGTGCAGGCACAGGTAATTGCACCACTTCCACCCATGTGCTGGCTAAAAAGGAAAGACAGTGCTCATCTCTCCAGAAACAGATGATGGAAATTTAAAATATGATACAAATGGTAATGTCTACACCCAGGTGATAAATTCAGAGTCCACAAACTCTCACGTTTTATTTAAATTTAATTGTCTGCTTTAGTATGTGTGGGTCGGCAGAGCATAGCTAATGATATTTGGGTCACGTCTTAATACAGGGCAAACTTATCTGAGTGAAACCAAGTCAAGATTTACAAAAAGGAGATTAATCCTGGCAAACACAACCAGGAAAAGACATCTTATAAATATTTTATAGGGGCTGTTGTGCTGCAGTACACATTCTACACATTGGACATTATAAATGCATTTATACAGTCTCACTGACATGGAACAGTGGTTCAATATACGGAATCCAGTTTCCATTGTTGTTAATCCTTGTTTGCATCTCTGTCCATGTTCATACTGAGTGATGAGAAATCAGAATGGCGATAATTGGAAATGTGCTAAACAGTGTCCCTATCTTGTTCTGGGGTTTGAATTATTTTTAGTGATGTATTGGTATGGGCTGCAAGAGGTTGGTTAATCCCTCATCATTACCCTGTCACCAAATGACACCATGGCTGATCTGTGTCCTGACAAAGGCATCATTTTTTTTCCCCCAAACAGATTGAGATAAACATGTCTATTGCTTTAAGACAATTGCTTGAAATGCTTAACAGGGCAAGCAGCCTCTGTGGAGAGGGAAACGGAGCTCAAAAACCCAAAGAACCAGGAAAGAGAGAAGGAAAACCCCATTTTAAGTTGCAGAAAGGATTGGGATGGACAATGAGCTTCTTGTTAATTGCCACCCCACTATTTCTGCTGAAAGTCATCTCTCTGATGTTGGTCTAGCTTGGGTAGGACCTACACAGCGAACGATAGGGATCTGTTGTAGAGGAGAGGGATTGAGGATATAGCTACCTTGTACCTTGAAAATGGAATTACAGGTAGGATGGTCAAAAAGGCTTTTAGTACATTGTGGCCTTCAGCAGAGTACTGAGGATAGAAGTTGGGAGGACATGTTTCAGTTGTACAAGATGTTGGTGAGGACCCATTTATATAAAATGTTCAATTTTGCAGAGGGTGCAGAAAATATTTACGAGGATGTTGCCAAGAATCTGGGGCTTGAACTGTAAGGTGAGGGTTAAGCAGGCTGGGGCTTTATTCCTTGAAGCACGGAGGATGATGGGTGATCTTATAGAGGTGTTCAAAATCATCAGATTGGATGAACACAGAGTGTTTTGCCCAGAGTAGGGGTATCTGCAACTAGAGAACATAGGTTTGCAGTGAGGGGGGACAGATTTAACAGGAAATTGAGGAGTAACCTTTGTTTTTACAGAGGTGATAGGTGTATGGAACAAGCAGAGGTGGTTGAGGCAGGTACTATTGGAATGCTGAAGAAAAATTTGAATGGATGTATGGATAAGGTGTGTTCAGAAAGATATTGGCCAAACAAAAGCAGCTGGGACTAGTGTTGGTGGAACATTTTGGTTAGTATGGAAAAGTTGGGTCAAAGGGCTTGTTTCCACTCTGTGACGCCAAGACTCTTATCATCACATCTTCTTCTTTGGCTTGGCTTCGCAGACGAAGATTTATGGAGGGGTAAATGTCCACGTCAGCTGCAGGCTCGTTTGTGGCTGACAATTCTGTTGCAGGACAGGCAGACACGGATACAGGGGAAAATTGGTTGGTTGGGGTTGGGTGTTGGGTTTTTCCTCCTTTGTCTTTTGTCAGTGAGGTGGGCTCTGCGGTCTTCTTCAAAGGAGGTTGCTGCCCGCCAAACTGTGAGGCGCCAAGATGCACGGTTTGAGGCGATATCAGCCCACTGGCGGTGGTCAATGTGGCAGGCACTAAGAGATTTCTTTAGGCAGTCCTTGTACCTCTTCTTTGGTGCACCTCTGTCACGGTGGCCAGTGGAGAGCTCACCATATAACACGATCTTGGGAAGGCGATGGTCCTCCATTCTGGAGACGTGACCCACCCAGCGCAATTGGATCAGCAGCGTGGATTCGATGCTGTCGGCCACTGCCATCTCGAGTACTTCGATGTTGGGGATGAAGTCGCTCGAATGAATGTTGAGGATGGAGCGGAGACAACACTGGTGGAAGCGTTCTAGGAGCCGTAGGTGATGCCGGTAGAGGACCCATGATTCGGAGCCGAACAGGAGTGTGGGTATGACAACGGCTCTGTATATGCTAATATTTGTGAGGTTTTTCAGCTGGTTGTTTTTCCAGACTCTTTTATGTAGTTTTCCAAAGGCGCTATTTGCCTTGGCGAGTCTGTTGTCTATCTCGTTGTCGATCCTTGCATCCGATGAAATGGTGCAGCCAAGATAGGTAAACTGGTTGACTGTTTTGAGTTTTGTGTGCCCGATGGAGATGTGGGGGGGCTGGCAGTCATGGTGGGGAGCTGGCTGATGGAGGACCTCAGTTTTCTTCAGGCTGACTTCCAGGCCAAACGATTTGGCAGTTTCTGCAAAACAGGACGTCAAGTGCTGAAGAGCTGGCTCTGAATGGGCAACCAGCAAGGTCGGGTCAGATACAGCAATGAGCTCTCTGAACCCTTCTCCATTAACAATGGCGTAAAGCAAGGCTGCGTTCTCGCATCAACCCTTTTTTCAATCTTCTTCAGCATGATGCTGAACCAAGCCATGAAAGACCTCAACAATGAAGACGTTGTTTACATCCGGTACCGCAAAGATGGCAGTCTCTTCAATCTGAGGCGCCTGCAAGCTCACACCAAGATACAAGAGTAACTTGTCCATGAACTATTCTTTGCAGACGATGCCGCCATTCATCACATCTTAGCAACGCACTATACACATGTCCAACTGCCCCATTAACAGCTTATTCCCCACAGTAAACCTGGTCTCATCCACTCACAGCTATTTCCCTTGTCCTATCCATCCCTCAGTTACCCTGCAATGTAAAACTTTTTTTTTCTCCCACATTCATAGACTCAAACCTGAAACATTGTGCTGCTTCTGTCCCCTCGGATGCTAATTCACTTGCAGAGTGTTTCTAGCATATACTGTTTTTGTTTCAAATTTCCAGCAGCTGCAGTATTTTATCTTTTGATTTGGACATGACGGGAATGGAGCCCTTCCATTAGTGGTTACCTGGTTTGTATCTATCTCCCAGTTAACAATCCAAAACTGAGACACATCTGACCCTGAGTTAAGTCAACGGTAGCCCTTCTGTTCCTCAAGGGACAACACACAAGTAAACTAATAGAAGACTTGCAGCTACTAGAATCTGAAGCAAAGCACAGGATGCCTGGAGATTGGGTTCATCGCTGGACCAGACAGGAGGCCATGCAGCAACTTAGATCTCAGGGGCACAAGAGGCAGAGGTATTGGAAGAGGTGGCGGAGAGGGTCCAGAGGAGGTTCACGAGAAGGATCCCAGGGATGTGAGGGTTAACATATCTTGGCCTGAACTTGCTAGAGTTTAGAAAGATGAGGGAGATACCATTGAAAATTGTGAATATTGAAAGAGCTGAATAGGGTGGATGTGTAGAAAATGTTTCCAGCAATGGGAGCATCTTGAACCAGAGGGCACAGCCTCTGAATAAAAGGTATTCTCTTTAGAACAGAGATGAGGAGAGGTTTCTTCATGGGGGTGGGGGGGTGAAACTGTGGAATTTGTTGCCATGGATGGATGTGAGGGCTGGGCTGTCATTGGGTAGATTTAAACCAGAGATTGATAGGCTCTTGATCAGTGAGGGTGTCAAGGGTTATGGGAAGAAGACAGGAAAATTGGGTTGAGAGGAAAAATACATCAGCGATTATTCTAATGGTAGAGAAAACTTGATGGGCTGAATGGACTAATTCTGTTCCTACATCTTGTGGTCTTATGGTTTGATGAAAAGAACCTCCATATTCCTGGTTTGCTCACAGCTTCAGAGTACATGAATGGGCTGTATTTTGCTTCTCTTTCTCCTCTTGGTGGGGGTGCTGGATTGATGGAGTCTGTTTGTGTGCCTTTACAGCAATCAAAAGCAAACAATATTTGTGTATTATGTGCATAAAGGAACCTGGAATAGATTAAAGGATGTTGGGCAGTAGTGTTGGGATTATCAAGTCCAAATTTAAATTTAGACATACAGCATGGTGATGGAACATGTCGGCCAACAAGTCCCTTCCACCCAATTTACACCCAATTAGCCTACACCCACCGGTATGTTTCAAACGGTGGGAGGAAACCAGGGCCCCAGGGAAAACCCATGTAGACATGGGAAGAATGTACAAACTCCTTATAGACAGCGCAGGATTTGAACCCTGGTCCCAATCGCTGTTGCTGTAAATGCGTTGCACTAACCACTACGCCAACCATGCTGCCCCTGATGAGGATGAGGATTCCAGCCACAAGTGAATTGAGACACAGGTAGCCAATGCTACCAAGTATATGTGGCCCCTGATGTATCCCAGGGTGTTCTTGGGTGTAGGACACCCATCCCTTAAATCTCTCCCTTCCCAGAATGGGGAAGGGAATGGTTTTGGAATGGAATGCCCTTCTTTTTAAGGTCTGTGCCCTCCTCTTTGATTTTCATTCCAATATTTCTAAAATGTCTGTCAATAGTTGATATAACTTTTCAGTAAATAGCTGTTGGAAGTTGGAAATGCTGCTTCCATTCACTATCAGAGATGCAAACGAAAGTCAGAGTGAGGGATGAGGCTTTTATGGAACACCTTGTAAGCCGACAGAGACTAATTGTTTTGATTCACCGTAGATTTATCCTGTTACTGACATTGCTCAGTGTGTGACATGTTCATTCTGCATCAAATTCTAACTCACCTGCTCCTATAGGTGCAGCCTCTCTATGCCCACATGGTCTTGAACTGGAATGTCTGGGAATGTAACAGCAGGAGGATGCAATTCAGCACAATCCTGGGTCTAGACCAGTGGTTCTCAACCTTTTTCTTTCCACTCTCATACCACTAAGTATTTTCTGTGCCATAGGTGCTTTGTAATTAGTAAAGGATTGCTTAAGGTGCTATGTGGGTGGAAAGAAAAAGGTTGAAAACCACTGTTTTAATCATACCTAATTGACTTGTTATGGGCACAGTTTCATCACTCCAACAGAAATGGGCCAATGACCATTTTTCTCAAGCAAAATGTTTCAGTATTAATTGGGTCTCGAGTGGGGTTTCCCAACCAGGGGTGCTTGCACCACTTGGGGGTGTGAGATAACATTTCAGGTTTTTTGTTTATATTAAGGGTACTGTCCTATATATTCAAGATAAAAATATCGATTTTTAAAAAATCATTATTTATTTATTTGTTTTTTTAATAAGTTCAAATTAAAGATGGGGATGTCCTTTTTTTCTCTATTCATTAGAATGAGATTCTCTATGAATTTTAGCGTGCTTTGACGCATTGTTTCCTTTTAAATGGCATTGCCCTATAACTTTTTTTTAATCGGGACATTTAGAATGGGGACCAAACTTGTTGTTTAGTGTTTTGTAGCGAATTACATTTGATTTTTATTTCTTGTTATTTATTTGTGTTATGTAAATTATTAATTATATCATTATGTCAAAGAAAAGGAAATGGAATGATGATGATGTGCTGTTTGGTTTCACTCGCACCGCAACAACTGAGGATCTGCAAAAACCCCAGTACATGCTTTATGATGCTGTCTTTTCAAATGCAAATTTGAAGCCATCTAAGCTGCAGGAATACTTCAACAACCGGCATGGTGGAGCAGATGTTGCAGGCCATGATGTTGAATCATTGAAAGGTAAAAGGGCCCACTTTGATTCTCGAGCAACCCTTCCAAAATTGGGTTTTATATCTGCTGACAAACCACTGCTGATGGCTTCATACCACATGGCGTATAAAGCAGCCAAATCCAATAAGCCCCATACAATTGCAGAAGAGATGATAAAACTGTATCCATTAGAAATGGCAACAATTGTTCTGGAGAAAAGAAGCCTCAAACAAGCTTAAATTAGTGCCGTTATCAAATAATGTTATTCAGAGCCAAATTGGTGATTTGAGTTTGGACATTTTGGACCAAGTTATCGTAGTCCCTTGAAAATCTCTCTCCAGTTGGACGAAACAACTGATGTTGCAAATTGCAGTCAACTCATCGCATTAGTGAGGCATGTCCATGATGGTGTCATATGGAAGATTTCCTGTTCTGTGAAGATCTGAAAACAACCACAAAAGGGAAAGATGTCTTCCAGTGTGTGAAGGACTTCTTTGCAAAATATGACTTAGATATTCAAATTATTGGTTAGATATTCAAATTATTGGACCTATACTGTTTTCTTTATCGACATGCTTTGGCATCAAAAACATTGCCTCCAAAGTTGAAAAAGGTCCTTGACACTTCTGTGAAGACCATCAACTGGATTAGAGGTCGTGCTCTGAACCACAAGAATCACAAGAATTCAACCAAATGCTAGCCTATTTGAGTGATATTTTCACTCGTATGAATGACCTGAGTGTATCTATCCAAGGGGAAAACATAAACATATTGAAATGCTGCGAAAAGTTAAATGATTTCAAAGAAAAGTTGCATCTTTGGTGACGATGAGTTAAAAGAGGGCATCTTTAAAATTTTCCATCGCTCGAAGAAATGGTTGATGATGATGAGTCCCTAATTCCAAGTGTGTGTGAAGAAACTGTGAATCATTTGGAAATACTATCAGTCATTTGATGGATATTTTGGAGGAGGAGAATTGGAAAACTTCTGAAGAATGAATTATAAATCCATACTCCTTCAATTTGGATAATATGTCAGATGATGAAGAGCTGAAGGAAGATCTTATTGAACTGCACACAAATCGTGTTCTTGAAATGCAGTTTGAAAGCAAAACTTTGGAACAATATTGGTGTTCGGCAATGGACATGTTTCCAAGACTTTGTGAAAAAGCACTAACTGTCCCATTCGCAACGACATACTTATGTGAGTCTGGATTTAGTGCCCTTTTGTCAATCAGGACAAAATCTAGAAATTGCTTGGGTGCACAGGCAGACACGTGGACTGCTATCAGCAACAAAGGGCCACGTTTTGAAAAACTCTTAAGCAATAAACAGGAACAAAAGAATCAATAAATTTAAATTGGCTTATGAACATTTGAACATTAGTTCTTTAATTTTTTTAAAGAAATTTCATGCATGGATGAAAATTTAATTTTTTTGTAGGGTTTATGCAACTTTTAATTTGTTATAATATTTTTTCTTTTCCATGTTTCATTTTTGTTTATATATTATTAAAAATTGATTATACAAATTTGTTTTGGTCAACTTCACCTTTATTTTAAAATAACTTATTACTTTAAGGGGTGTGAGAACATATTAAAAAAAATTTTAGGGGTGCAGGGCATAAAAAAGGTTGGGAACCACTGGTCTTGAGGAATGATTCTCAACCTTCCCTTCCCACTCACATACCACCTTAAACAATCCCCAACTAATCAGAGCACTTATGGCATAGGGAATACTTAAAGTGGTATGTGAGTGGAAAGAAAAAAGGTTGAGATCCTCTCATCTATACTCATTGGAGTTTAGAAGGATGAGATGCGATCCTATCGAGACCTATGAAAGAAATGGATAAGATAGAACCAGGGAGATTGTTTCCACTGGGAGATGAGGAACTGGGGGCCATGGCATCAAGATTCAGTGGAGTCAATTTAGGATGCAGATGAGGAGGAACTGCTTTTCCCCGAGCATAGTGAATCTGTGGAATTCTCTAACCAAGGAAGCATTAGATGTTGCCTCATTAAATGTATGTAAGACACAGATGGACAGATTTTTGGATTGTAGAGGAATTGAGGGCTATGGGGGAAAAGGTTATTACTTAGAACATAAAATATTACTGCATAGAACAAGCCCTTCAGCCCACAATGTTGTGCTGACCTATGTAAAACTTCTCCACGACAATCTAACCCTTCCCCCTCACAGCCCAAAACCCTCTTTTTCTTACATCTGTGTCCCTATCTCAGTCTTTTGTATGTCCCTATTGTACCAGCATCATATGAACTTCTTATTGGGAGCTGAATCCATATCCAGATCAGCCATGATCGTATTGAATGGCAGAGCAGGCTTGATTCTAATATTCCTATGGCAGATCCAAGCACCTTTCAATTTTCTTCTGACCCCAAACAGTTACCAGAAGATTTCCTGGATGAAAACCTGAAGAGGGTGGGTTCTTTTACAAGGAAAAGTCAGATAGACTAGACTGTAGTCACTGGAGCTCAGAAACGTGAGAGGGGATTTGATCATAGCCCAGGAGATTCTTATCAGTGTTGAGGGAAACAGTTATGAAGAAAGGGAATAGCAAAGAGTTAAACCAGTATTTCTGCATCCTTTTTTTTCTGGTAGTGATACTATGAAAAGTTAAAGAAGAGGAATTCAAGAATTAGTGATGCTGTAGACTATTGGATAATTCCCCAGGCCTAGATGGTTTGCGACCCTAAATCAGTGACCGGAGAGATAATGGATGCAGTACAGTAACCTTCCAAAAATCCTTGGATTCTGGAGAACTTGCAGAGAATTGGAAAGTTGCCAATGTGATCCCCTTATTCAAAAGGAAAGGGGAGCAAGAAATGGATATAGCCCATTTAGCCCACTCTCTTTAATTGGAAAAATGCCAGAAACAATTTTTAAAGAGGCAAGGATCAAGCAAAGTCATCGCAGCTTTGTGAAGGGGCCATCATGTCTAATGAGTGTATTTTACCAGGCTAGACAGGGAAACAAGTAGATGTAATATATCTATATTCCAAAAGGTCATTCATGGAATCGTACACCAGGAACAGGCCTTTGAACCCACTGGCCATACTAGTCATTTACATGAATCTCATGTTAATTATTTTTAATTTTCTTAACATTCCCAACAACCACCCCTCCCCCCCAGGCCCTTCACTTCCTACCATTCATCTGCACGATAGAAGCTGTTTAGAGTCCAATTTCCTACGTCCTTTAGAATGTTGGAGGACACCTGAGTACCTAAAGGATAGAGAGAATCTTAAAAACCCACAGACAAGATGTGGAACAAAGTGCCACCCAACAGTTACTCCACAGTATAAACACTCATGATGTGGACAGTAACATTTTGCTATGGATACATGATTGGTTAACCAGCAGGAAGCAGCAAGCAGGGATGAGTGGGTCATTTTCAGGTTGTCAATCTCCACAGTGGGGCACAGCAGGATCAGCATTGACCTTGCAGTTGTAGGGGGAATTCGACTTAGTGGATTGCACTGCCTTGAGCCAGCATGGACTTGATGGGCCAAATGGCTTCACTTCACATTGTAATCATTATGTTGAGGGTTATTGGGACAGGGAACAGAGTTGAAGATCAGCCATGATCTTGATGAATGATGGAGCATCTGGATTGGTCAATCCATCACCCCTGCTCTGATTTCTTACACATTTTTGGCATATCCTGCAGCACAAGTTGGTTTAAAAAAAAATCTATCGATCTCCAGTGCAAATGCATTCAGGCCCAGCGAGTGAGAATTCCAGGTTTTTACCTGAAAATGTTTCTTCTAATTGGGAGTCCTCTCCAAAGTTAAGGTGAAACCTGCTGAGCTTTGGGGCCCAAAGACAGACATTCCAGATCAATACTCTGGTGTCACTTCACTCCAACACTCCAGCAACTATCAACATTTGGCAATCTTTGAGTTCATTAATTCTGCATGAAATTACGGTGGCTTGTGCAGTTATGTTCCTGCATTTTAATTATTCTTAATTCCAGTAACCATCTGGGAAACAAACTTAAGTGGTTGATGGAAGAGATACAATTAACTAGCGCATTTAAGAAACTGCAATGAGATAAGAGCATGCTTTGTCCCTACTTTGATGTTTCACCATTAAAAAAAATTCTTATTTTCAGACTGGTCAACTGTCTCTCCCTCCCTCCCCAAGGAATCCCCTTCAGTGTGACATCCCTCTTTCTCCTAACCAAATTCCCAATATCCCTTGAAAACCAAGGCTCCATATATTTTCTAACCTTTCCTTTAATACTCAGTGACATACTGATTTTGTACTCTCAAAATTTCTTCTGAATATCCTCCATTTATCTGTTGCATCCTTCCCAGAAAATAAATTATCCCAGTCCACACCCTCTAAATCCTTTTGCAGCTCCTTAAAATTACCCTTGTTCCAATCAAGAATCTCAACCTTAGGCCCAGCCCTAACCTTCTCCATAATTAACCTAAAACTAATTGTATTATGGTCACTTGACCCAAAGTGTTCCCAACACACACCTCTGTCACCTGACCCATCTTGCTCCCTAATAGGAGATCCAATACTGCCCCCTTTCTAGTCGGTTCTTCTATGTATTGGTTTAGAAAACTTTCCTGAACACATTTGACAAACTCCAACCCATCCAGCCCTTTCACAGTATTGGTGTCCCAGTCAATGTGTTGAAAGTTAAAATCTCATACAATCCCCATCTTGTGTTTACTACACATGTATTCTATCTCCTTACAAATTTGCTCCTCTAATTCCCTCTGCCCATTAGGGGGTCTATAATACACCCCATTAGTGTTTTCATGCCTTTCCCATTCCTCACTTCCAGCCAAATACCCTCACTGGATGAGCCCTCCAATCTATCCTGCCATAGCACCGCTGTAATGTTTTCTCTAACAAGTAATGCGACTTCTCCACCTTTTATTCCCCCGCCCCCTCCATTGTATCATGCCGAAAGCAACAGAATCCTGGAACATTGAGCTGCCTCTCCTGCAACCAAGTTTCACTGATGGCTGCAATATCTATTTCCATATTTCCAAGATCATCTACCTTACTTACCAGGTTCCTTGCATTGAAATATATTCTCTTGAGAGAATGTCCCCCATGTTCACTCCTTTGATTACCATCTACTTCTTCTATCCCCTCTCCTTCATTAAATTTAACAACCTGTTTCCTCTCTCCCTTCAAATCTATTTGTCCTTCTACCCTAATTTCCCACCCTCCTGCTAAACTAGTTTAAACCCTCCCCAACAGATCTAGCAAATCTGCCCGCCAGTGCACTGGTCCCTCTCCAGTTCAGGTGCAGCTTGTCCTTTTTGTACAGGTCAGACCTTCCCCAGAAGAGATCCCAATGATCCATAAATTTTAGCCCCTGCCCCCTGCACCAATTCTTCAGCCACAAATTCCTATTTCTACCCTCTCTAGCTCGTGGCATAGGGAGCAATCCTGAGAGTACCACCCTTGAGGTCCTGATTTTTAACTTCTTACCTAATGCCCTTCATTCTCTCTCCAGGACCTCATCCCCACTTCTGTCTGTCTTTAGTCCCCATGTGGACCATTACATCTGGCTGCTCACCCTCCCCCTCCAGAATGCCACGTACTCAATCAGAAACATCCCTGACGCTGGCACCTGGGAGGCAACATGCCATCTGAGACCCCTAATCTCATCCAGCAAACCTCCTATCTACTCTCCTACCCAACGAATCCCCAATTTCAAGAGCTTTCTTTTCCCTCTTCCCTTCTGAGACAAGGGGCCAGCCTTCATGCCAGAGACCTGACCATCCTGACTTGTCCTTGGTAGGTCGTTCCCCCCCCCCCCCCAACAATATCTAAAACAGTATACTTATTATTGAGGAGGAATGGCCATAGGGGTACTCTGCAGAGTCTGTCTCCCCCCCCCCACACCCCCCCTCCTTTCCTCACAGTCACCCAGTTAGCTGAATCCTGACAGTTTGGGGTGTCTCTCCCTGTAAATCTACATAAAGCACAAATAGGCTATTCAGTCCATGAAGTCTGACCTCCATTCAATCATGAGCTGATCCATTTTCCCACTCAACCCCACTACCTGGCCTTCTTCCCATAACCTTTGATGCTCTGGCTAACAAGAACCTATCATTATCTGTCTTAAATAGGTCCAATGACTTGGCCTCCTCAACTGTCTGTGACAACAAATTCCATAGATTTACCACTCTGTGGCTCAAGTAATTCCTCCTTGTCTCTGTTCAAAGTGAATACCCTTCAATCCCAAATTGTGCCCTCTTGTCCTAGACTCTCCCACCATTGGAAACAACCTCTCTGCATCTACTATGTTCATGCCTTTCAACATTCAAAATGTTTCAATGAGATCTCCCCTCATTTTCCTAAATTCCAATGAGAATATGCCAAGAGCTGTCAATTGTTCCTGATATGATGTCCCTTTCATTCTCATCTTTGAGAACTTCCACCTCTGAACGCTCCACGTCAGCACATCTTTCTTAACTGCGGAGCCAAAATCTGTTCAATACTCTGGTTTCACCAGTGCCTTACAAAACCTCAACATCACATTGCCTCTCTTGTATCTCGTTCCTCTTGAAATGAACACCAGCATTGCATTTGCCTTCTACATTAACTCAACATGCAAGTTTACCTTCAGGGTTCCTGCATGAAGACTCCCAAGGCCCTTTGTACAGTATCTGGGAATTTTCAACTTTCTCCCCATTTAGAAAATTGTCTTCCCATTTATTTCTTCCACTAAAGTGCATAGCCATACACTTTCTGACATGTATTTTATCTGCCAATTCACTGCCCATTCTTCTAATCTTCCTATGTCCTTCTGCAGCCTTCCTGTTTCCTCAACACTACCCGCTCCTCCACCTACCCTCTATCATCTACAAACTTGGGCACAAAACCATTCACTCCATAATCTAAATATTAATATACAACATACAAAGAAGCAACCCCAACACTGACCATTGTTGACCATCCCTCGCAACTGACAGCCAACCAGATTGATCCCTGTGTTCAACTCTGCTTCCTGCTCTTCCCACGCTACTATGTTTCCTGTTATACCATGGGCTCTTGTTAAGTTGCCTTGTGTGCAGCAACTAGTTAGAGGCCTTCTGAAAATCCAAATACGCAACATTCACTACATCTCCAATTTCCAGCTGCTTATCACTTCAGAGCATTCCAATAGGTTTGTTAAGGAAGATTTTCCTATGCTGGTTTTGGCTTATCTTGTCAGGTGCCTCCAAATACTCCATAACATCATCCTAGACAATCCACTCCAACATCATCCCAACTACTAACATCAGGCTAACCAGTCTATAACTTCATTTTTACTGCCTCCCTCCCTTCTTGAATAGTGGGTGACATTTGCAATTTTCCAGTCCTCTGGGGGACATGCCAGAATCTATTGATTCATGGAAGATCATTACCAATATCTCCATAATCTCTACTGCTACTTCATCCAGATCTGGAAGGTGCAACCCATCTGGTTCAGGTGACTTATCCACCTTTGGGCCATTCAGCTTTCTGAGCACCTGATGCCTTGAAATAGAAATGGCATTCACTTCCCTTCCCTGATACCCTTCGATATCTGCCACACTGCTAATGTCTTCCACAGTGAAGACTGATACAAGGTACTCATTTGGCTCCTGTGCCATTTCCTTGTCTCGCATTATTATTTCTCCAGCATCATTTTCTGATGGTCCTATAAACCTACTTTCACCTCTTTTCCTCTTTATATGCTTGAAGGATTATTTTGTATTATGTTTTATAGAAGCATTATATAAGTGTGTTCTGGATGTTTTTGAAGTTGAATGGTTAAATTGTATAAAAAAAAAAGAGGGAGGATGAGTCAACATCTAGGAGGGAGGTTGAATAATGCACCAACAACAACCTCACACTCAATGTCACCAAAAGCAAGGAGCTGCTTGTTGATTTCAGGAAAGGGAAAACCAGTGTTCATTAGGAGATGAGAAATGGATAGGATGAGCAAATTTAAATTCTTGCGAGTCACTATCTTGAAGCATCATTCCTGGACCCAACACACAAATGGCATCGTGAAGAAAGCATATCAATGCCTCTACTTCCTCAGGAGTTTGCGGAGGTTTGGTATGACATCAGAAACCCTGGCAAATTTTGAAAGAGGTGTGGTGGAAAGTGTGCTGACCGGCTGCATCATGGTATGTTATGGGGACACGAATACCCCTGAGAGAAAAGGCCTGCAAAAAGTAATGAACACATCCCAGGACATCACAGGCAAAATTCTTCCCACCATCAAGTGCATCTGTGGGGAATGCTGCCATTGGAGAGCAGCAGCAATCATGAACGATCCATACCACCTAGTGCATGCACTGTTCTTGCTGCTACCATTGGGAAAAGAGGTATAGGTGCCATAAGGCTTGCACCACCATGTTCAGAAACAGCTGCTACCCCTCCGCCATCAGAACTCCTCAACAACAAACTCATTTAAGGACTTTTGCATACTTTTGCATTTTATTGTTTGTTTTTTTTCCTCGCTGTATTGCAGTCAGTTGTTTACATTTCTTTATTTGTGTATATTGTGTACAGTTTTTTTACACTACCAATAAGTGGTAATTCTGCCTCGCCTGCAGGAAAAAGTATCTCAGGGTTGTATGTGATGTCATGTATGTGCTTGAACAATAAATCTGAATCTAATTAAATGTGGGATTTCCAATGAGCACATGAAATTGAATGTTAAATTGAAACTTGCCCAATAGAACACATCTTTGGCTTGGCTTCGCGGACGAAGATTTATGGAGGGATAAATGTCCACGTCAGCTGCAGGCTCGTTTGTGGCTGACAAGTCTGATGCGGGACAGGCAGACACTGTTGCAGTGGTTGCAAGGGAAAATTGGTTGGTTGGGGTTGGGTGTTGGGTTTTTCCTCTTTTGTCAGTGAGGTGGGCTCTGCGGTTAGGCTGGTATGATTAATGCAGAGGTTAGTGTAATACTATTATAGCACCAGCAATCGTGGCTTGAATCTACCAGCATTTATAAGGAATTTGTATTTCCTCCCTGTGTCCATGTGGGTTTCCTCTGCGTCCTCCGATATGGATAAATGGTTGCATGGGTGTATTTAGGTGACTTGTGGGCCTAAATTCTATTAAAAATTAAAGAGAATGATTCAGGTACAACTGAAAGTGAAGGAGATGTGTCTTAGGCAGAAACAACTGCAAAGAATGGGAAATAAATGTAACCAAAGAAGAAGGGACTGAGACTACATTTGGAACAGATGGGGTTGAATGTGAAGCAATTGACAGTGATCAGTGCAATTAAAGAGAAAACAGGACAAAACTAAAATCCATTTGAAGAAGGAACAGGTGTGACTGAATGTGAAACAGACATGGTGGAAATGTGGAAGATGTAATTGAGTATAAACAAGAAGAATTTTAAAATGATTGTATCTGAATGTGAAGCTGCAATACATAACTGTAATTGAGGGAATTTCAGTAGAATCAGGTGCAAAATGTTGTGAAACTGGTGGGGCTGAAGACCAAACCCATAAATTTGAAAATGAGATGGTTATAATTATGCAAAAACCAATGCAATGGAAGATGAAAGGGGATGAGTGAAACAGTTCACAGAAGAGGCAACAGGTTTGACTGAGATTGACATTCAGATGGAACAGATGCAAGTGACTGCAGACAAGTGGATGAAGATTGGTAGGTTTATTTACAAGTGATATTTGACAGAAGGAGGAACAAATGCCCTGGAAAAAGAAACCAGTTCAATACACTGTGTATAATTGATCATGAAGCAGGAGTCCCATCTTCTGTTCTCACTGCTGCCATCAGGAAAGAGATATAGGTGCCACAAGACTCGCACCACCGGGTTCAGGAACAGCTGCTATCCCTCCAACTTCAGACTCCTCAACAACAAGCTCAATCAGGGACTCATTTAAGGGCTCATACTCTGCACATTAATTATTATTGTCTATTTTTTTCTATATTGCTCAATTTGTTCTCTTTCTTTTGTCCGCATACCTCTCTCTTTTGTATATATTCCCATTTTCTTGCATTCAATTTACAGTTACCGATAAACAAAGTCTATCTGGCCTGCAGGGGGAAAATCTCAGGGTTGTATGTGATGTTGTGTATGTTCTCTGATAATAAATTAGATCTTTGAACTTTGAGGTGTAACTGTTCATGAAATGGGTCCAATTAATTGTGGAAAAAAATTCAATGAAAAGAACTGAAATAGACACCTGACAGACAGTTAAGTTTAAAGAATAAACTTGATTGTGAAATATTTGCAATTGAAAGTGAAAAAGATTAAAGCTCAAATAAAATAGATATGATAGAAGGAGTCTGAGCGATTGAACTAGTAATGAAGTGTATGTAATTAAATGTGAAGCAGTTGTGATTAAAAGTAAACAGGCTGAATATAAAGTGAAGCAGGTGCTTGAAACTGAGACAAGTGAATGATCAATGTGACTTTGTCATGCACTTCAGTACATAGTCACCAAAAATCTTTCTTGTTGCAGCCACACAGGTATGTAAGATACACCAACAACAAATCTAAATTGCCACAAATGCAAGGCAAAAAATAAATAATAAATATAAAGTGATTGATAAATAAATATTCACAGTGGCAGTTAGTGAAAGGAAAAAAGTGATTCTTCAGTAATGCAGACAGTTTTTTGGTGTTCCTGGAGTAATTTAGGGTTGGGGCAGTAAAGGGAGGTTCAAGCTGGTCACTGAAAAATATTTGCTGGAGGTGCTGGACTTCAGGCTGCCCAAAGGTAGCATAGAGAAGAGGTTGTGATGAGGATGGTGGGGGACCTTTATGATGTTGACTGCTTTCTCGAGGCGGTGCCTCACATAGATGTTGCCGACAGATGTGAGGTCAAAACCCCGTGACTTGGCTAGGATTGCCACTTTGTTCAGCCTTCTGTGTTCCTGAACACTCAAATATGAAACAAGTGTAATTGAAAGGGAAAGAGTTGAAACTGAGTGCGATGGCACTGTAAATGATGTGAAACAGTTGTGATTCATTGTGAAGCAGCAAGAATTATTTGTGGGAGGACAAAAAGCTGCCATTAAGGATGAAATCTTGGTGTGATAAAATGTGAAAAACTCTGATTAAATAAAGCTGATGCAACTGAATATGAAACAGGTGAATAGTGAGTTGGAGTTGGGCAAGAAAATTTGCAGATGCTGGGGTCAAGTGCAGTACATAAGCTTGCTGGAGAAACTCAGCAGGACACACTACATCCAGAGATATAAGACTTTGGTGAGGCCAAATTTGAAGTATTTGTGTGCAGTTTTGGAGATCAATAAGATTAAGAGTGCAGAGGAGATTTACAAGGATATTGCTGGGAATTGAAGAACTGAGTTACAGGGAAAGGTTAAACAGGTTAGGAATTTATTCCCTGGCGTGTAGAAGAATGAGGGGAGATTTGGTAGAGATATACAAAATTATAATACATAGAGTAAATGCGAGCAGGCCTTTTCCACTGGGGTTAGGTGAGATATAAACTAAGAAGACATGAGTTAAGGTTGAAAGGGGAAAAGTTTAGGGGGAACCTATTTACACAGAGTGCTGGAAATGTGGAATGAGTGTCCAGCTGAAGTGGTGAATGTGGGCTGAGTTTTGACATTTTAGAAAAGTTTGGACGTGAGGGGTACGGAGGGTGTGATCTGGGGGCTAGGCAGAAAAAATAGTTTGGCACAGAGTAGGGCCAAAGATTCTGCTGTGGATTCAGCTGATGCTCTGTAATCCAGGCAAAATGGTGGCCAACCTCTTCTGTACTCTCTCTCCAAAACCAACACAGGCTTTCTGTAAAGGCGCGGCCAGAAATGTACACATGATCTAAGTGAGGCCTGACCAATGTCTCAGGTAGCTCAATTGTTAGAGCTGGAATTTGAATTTCAAAAGCTGTGATGAAAAAGGAGGCATTGTGCCAGGGCAGGAACCAGGTGCCACTGTATGTGAGAGAGTTGTGAGGGGAAGGTGAAACGCTATTATTCAAATAAATGCATGACTGCACGCACTATCAGGAAGTAGGGGCTGGATTTTCAACCTCTACAATAACATTTGAAAAGGAGTAATTGAAAAGAAAATATGAAATAAATGTGAAGCAGGCACACGTGCAAATGAGAGGTTTAATTACTGCTGTGATTAAAGGTGGACAATAGTAAATGAAACAGATTCATCAAACCAGGACAGTCGACTAAATGTGTAAGGATTTCAAATGAAGGTTCAGGTGTGAGTGAACGTGCAACATTGTGAATGAACTCAATTATCTTACTAAGGTACAGTGAAAAGTTGTTTTGTGTGCTATCCAGGCAAGTCAGCTCTGACTCAAATATTGCAGGTAGTGCAATAATAAATGTCCAGGGTGTAGTGTTACAAAGGCATACTCCAAGATAGAGAGAAAAGTGCAGTTGTAGAAGTACATCCTCTTTTACCAATGGGAAGGTAATTCAAATGTCTGATAACAGCAAGAAAGATGGTGGCCTTATTTCTGAAGGTTTGTGTTTTCAAATACGTGCAAATGAAAAAGCCACCAATATGTTAGATGCACCTCAGAACATCATACAATCTTCTCTTCCCTCCATGGACTTTATCTACAACTCCCACTGCCTAGGACAGGCAGCCAACACACTAAAGGACCCATCACGTCCTGGACACACTCTCTTCTCTCTCCTCCCATCAGGGAGAAGGCTCAAGGGTGTGAAATCACACACCAACAGGTTTAAAGACCATGTCCTCCCTGCAGCCATCAGGCTCCTGAATGAGGCCCACAATAGTGCTCTCACGTTGCCCTTGCGTGATGCTGATTGATCTTTTTCTTCATCGCTTTAAACTCCATAAATTGAGCTCTTTAAATAGTTGCATGAATGTTAGAGATAACCCGTTAGACTGCTCACAGAAAACCTCGTCTATCTGTACTGAATGTTTTGTGACAAATAAACTCTAAATGATGATAGTAAAGGGAACATGGCTCAATGTCACACGTGTAAACACTATAGTTGAAAATTAAACAGCTGCCAATCAGCATAGAAACACTTTAATTAAAAATGGTGTGTCCCGTAGAACGTGTTGATGTCAGTGTGTGGTTATTGCCATAGACATACCTAATTACAAAGTAGAGAGCCACCAAAACTCTTACTTGCTGCAGATACTTAAGATACACTGACTACATTAAAGTTTAATTTTCCACAAAAGACATTATAAATATCAAATGTTAGATAGATAAATAAATACTCGCCAATATGAACCAGATGCCAACGAAGGAACAGGTGCATTTCATGTTAAACAGATGTGATTGAAGAAGGAACTGGTGCAATGGAATGTGAAGCAGACATGTTCCTTGGACATGAGAGGAAATTGATGATAAATGATGTGAGTCTATGAGAATGGAAAGGCACACAGGAAACTGGCAAGTTCTGGAAATCTGGAGCAACCTGATGTGATGGAGGAACTCAACAGATCGAGCAGCATCAGCAGGACATCCTGATGAATGGTTCAGGTGCACAGTGTTGATGATTCTTCCCCCCCCCCGCCAACTGAGGCTGTTCGACTCGCTGATTAACTTTCTGTGGCAGGGAATGCCACCAGTTCACAACTCTTGAGTTCCTTCACCTGCTCACATGTTGCTGAAGGAGAAGATGCTGCATTTGGCCAAGAGGCCTGACACTGAACATGAAACAAGCAATGTGATTAACAATGAAGCACAAGGAACAAGTGACTGAAACTGATATGTTAAGATAAAACAAACTGCAGCTGAAGAAAGAGGCACAAATTACAGATCAACAGGTCCAGGAGATAAACCAGGTACACATGGAAATGGGGCAGCAGGAAAAACAACTAAACTCAAATGTGTGTGATAGAAAATGAGCCAGGCTGAATTCAAAAATGAAATGCTACTTGTAACTGAAACAGTGACTGAACTTGAAACAAAATCAATTGATAAAGAAATAAATCAAGGTGAAACGGGTGTGATTCAAGGTGAGCTAGGGGCAATAGGTGGTGACACAAGTGTGACTTGAGGCAACAGGTACAATGAATGTAAAATGACTGCAATTTATGTTAAACTACTCTGATTAAGATGAAACATGGAGAAAATGAATATGTGGATTTGAGCATATAATAGCAGAAATTGATATAATCAATGTAATTATACATTAAATAGGCACAAATCCAAATGAAAAACATGCAATTGATTGAGAAACAGCTGGCTGAACATCAAACAGTTGATTGAGCATAAACTAAAGGTGAAAGCAAGCACCTGAAGAGAAATGGGTGATTGAAAGTAAAACAGGTACTGACCACAGGAGCAAATGAATGTCCAAAGGGACTGTGATTCAGGATGAGGCAGGTGAAGGTGAATATGGAACAAATGTGATTCAGGATAAAGCTGCTGTAATTGAATGTGGATCAGGTGTGATTGAATGTGAAGGTAAAGTAGATGCAAATTGAAATGGATCAAGACAGAACAAGACATTGTGTGAATGACTGGTAGTCTGTTATTCTGCTTCCAAATGCAATAATGTATTCTTGTCACTGGGACTTGGCACTTGCTGGTTTTAATGCACGCCTGCCCCTTTGATAGTCCCCTGCTGTATAATTAACTTGAATTTTTCGACATGCCTTGAATGGTTGGCTTCCCAGCACTGTTTGGTGCCACAGACGCAGGGAGGAGCAGAACTTATGCCAACATAATGAAAACATGTTGCTTTTGTTTGTTTCTGGAAGCAGACAATAGTGCCCAACTCTTGCCAATAGCATTCCCCATCCAATTTCCTGTTCATTCTTGTCTTTAATCAGCAATTGTTTTTTTTTACACAAAGGCATTGTGAAGTCTGATTAAAGGCTCTGAAGGTCTAGATTCTGTAGAGTTGGGCTATAAAGATATTGACAGAGTGGAGTAAATCAAACAACAAAAAATGGAGATCAGGGGTGGAGCATGGAAGTCTGCAGATGGTGTGATTCTAGTTAATACACAGAAGTGCTGGAGAAATTCAGCAGGTCCTGCAGTGTCCATAGGAGACTAACATAGCTAACATTTTGGACCAGAGCCCTTTGTCAAAGTATGAGCAAAAAGTAGGCTGGCATCAGAATAATATCAGGGCGCCACAGTTGGCGTAGCAGTTAGCACAACGCTGTTACAGCACCAGTGATCGGGATTGGGGTTCAAATCGGATGCTGCCTGCAATGAGTTTGTACGTTATCTCTGCGTGGGTTTTCCCCGGGGGCTCCAGTTTCTTCCCACCATTTGAAACTTACCGGGGTCGATAGGTTAATCAGGTGTAATTGGGCGGCAGCGACTCGTGGACTGAAATGGCCTGTCACTGTGCTGTATCCGTAAATTGTAAAAAAAAAATTCAATTAAAAAAAAAAATTAAAGTTGGGGAGAGGAGGGAAGAAGGGGCAAGGGGAGGAGTACAAGCCAAGAGGCCATAGGTGGATGTGGATAGGAAGGCAGGAGAGAAAAGCTGAGAATTGATCAAGGGAGGAGGGTAGCTCTGTCAATACAGAGCTGGAGAAAAAAGGATGGGAAAAAAGAGACAGAGAAGGGAGCTGGAGGAAAGGAAACGTAGGAATTGGAAAAGAGAGGGGTGTAGTGGTGGCTACACTGCTAACTGAAGGATCGCACAACCAGGCGGGTTGAGTTCAGTGACCAAAAACTGATTTAGTGCAGACTACCTAGCTGGTCTTATACTCCCAGCCCGGACCTGGCTGAGAACCATGCTGGGGTCCCCCACATCACCAGGGTGTTACATGGGTCCCCAAACGCGGGCTTCTGAGCCTGGTGCCAAGGTTGGGAGGAAACTCCCGATGGCGCCATTTTGGCCAGCTGCCCCGCCGTGTGCGTGACAAGCGGGCCCGGTTCGCCTGCCTAATGGCGTACTGCCACACAGCACCCCCCTCCAGAACTGGCGCCAATCTCCTTTTTTGCCAGGCGGCCTCGCTTCTTGGGTTGGGCCACAACTACTGGTTTGGTAGGGTCGAGGTGGGCTGGCTTTAACCTGTCCACCATAAACAGTTCCCTCTTACCGTCGATGTCCAGTGTGAAAGTGGATCCTGAACACTAGACGACTTTGTAGAGGTGCTGTGGACGGGCCCCGCCTGATAAAAATGTACTCTGCGGAGTACAGCTCACTGGGGACATAAGAGGCCCGTGTGCCATGTCTGGGTGGTGGTGGGGGCATGAAGGAGTCCAACTGGGCCTGGAGGCGGGGAAACAGACCATGCGGTGACTGCTGGGGGTTGTGAGGTGCGTTAACGAACTCACCAGGTAGGGCTAGCAGTGCACCATAGACCAGCTTGGCTGATAACATCTGTAGGTCTTCTTTGGGTGTCGAGCGGATGCCCAGGAGCACCCAAGGCAGTTCGTCCACCCAGTTGGGACCAGTGAGGTGGGCCATAAGTCCCGACTTAAGATGGTGGTGCATTCACTCAACTAGCCCATTGGCCTGTGGGTGATAGGCCGTGGTGTAGCTTGATCCCCAGCCTGTTGGCAAGCTGTCCCCAGAGCGAAGAGGTGAACTAGATGCCCCGATCACTGGTGAGGTGGTTCGGGACGCCAAACCGGGCAACCCAACCATTCAAAAGCACTTGGGAGTAGGAGTCCATGGAGGCATCTGGCATTGGGATCGCCTCGGGCCAACGAGTGGTGCGGTCTACCACTGTGAAAAGGTAACGGTTACTTCGGGAAACAGGTAAGGGTCCGACGATGTCCACATGTATATGGCTGAACCATTCCTGGACGTGTTTGAAATCTTGTATGGGCGCTCTGCTGTGCCTGTGTACCTTGGAAAGCTGGCAATGGGTGCAGGTTCTGGCCCAGTCCACAATCTGCTTCCGAAGCCCATGGCAGACAAAACATTCTGCCACCATACAGACCGTGGACCTGATGGAAGGGTGGGAAAGGTCATGGATACGGTGAAAGACTTGCCTGCACCACTGCTGGGGAACCACAGGACGCGGGGTGCCCATGGAGACATTGCACAAGACAGTGACCTCACTGTGAGGAGTCGGGAGGTCCTGGAACCGCAGGCCCATGATGGCAGTCCTGAAGGCCCACATCTACTCGTTGGACTTTTGGTCCCAGGCGAGCTGGTCGAAGTAGAGGCCGGGTGTCAACACACAAATGGCCAGTCATGAGAGTGCGTTGGGGACCACGTTATCTTTCACCGCCTTGTGCCGAATGTCGGTGGTGAACTCCGACACAAAGGAGAGGTGACGCTGTTCGTGGGTCAACCAGGGATCTCTTGCTATAGTGAGCACCTGAGTGAGGGGTTTGTGGTCGGTAAAATTGGTGAAAGGCCTCCCCTCCAAGAAATAGTGGAAATGACGCACCGCCTGGTAGATGCCCAGCAACTCATGATCGAAAGTGCTATACTTGTGCTCTGGCAGGTGAAGAAGTCGGCTAAAGAATGCCAGTGGTTTCCACTGTGCGTTCACCTGCTGCGCCAACGGCTGTGGCAGAGGCATCAACGGAGAGTGCTATATGCAGGTCAGTGTGTGGGTAGACGAGCAGGGTAGCCTTTGCAAGGGCATCTTTCGTGGCTTCAAATGCCCTGCTGGCCTCTGGAGTCCAGGCGAGTCTCTTGACTTTGGCCGCAATGAGGGCGAAGAGCAGCTGTATAATGCGCACAGTGCCTGGAATGAAGCGGATATAGAAATTGACCATACCCACGAACTCCTGTAGCCCCTTGAGGTTGTCCAGGCTTGGGAACTCCCTGATTGCAGTGACCTTCATAGCAGCAGGTGTGGCTCCTTCGGCCGTGATGGTATGGCCCAGAAAATGCATGGACTCTTTCCCGAACTGGCACTTGGCCGGATTGATCGTTAGGCCAAAGTCAGCCATTCGGGAGAAGAGGGTGCACAGGTAAGACTGTTGTGCCCGGTCTCTGCTGGCGACAAGGATGTCGTCCAGGTAAATGAATATGAAAATCAAATCCCTGCCCACTGTGTCCATAAGGCGCTGGAAGGTCTGGGTGATGTTCTTGAGCCCGAACGGCATGCGTAGGAACTCAAACAAGCCGAAGGGGGTGATGATGACTGTTTTGGGTATGTCCTCGGGGTATACTGGGATTTGGTGATACCCGTGCACCAGGTTGACCTTGGGGAATACCCTCGCGCCATGCAGGTTGGCCGTAAAGTCCTGGATGCGAGTGTGGTGAATATCTGGCAAGCTGCCTGTCTCCCCTCTGGCTAGTCTTGCTGTACTAACATTGGCTGTGCATTATCTCTACTGTTAAGAACATTCCCCTTGGATATAACTGTATATGCATCTATTGTCTTTCATTATTTTACCATGAGTTTCTGCTAATAAAAGCCATGATTATTGTTTGACCACATCGTCTTTGTCTACTTCATCAACTGGCACTTCAATTTTATTAGCAGAAATGGATGTAGCCCTCAAGCCAGAGCGACTGATAATCGACCAGTCTGCCCCGAGGACCAGAGAAATTTTCAACCACTGGATGCTTGTTTCGATTACTACATGGCTCAAAACAACGTGTTTGATGAGGCGATACAGTGGGGCCACCTGAACTCTCTGCTGGGTGAGGTCCCTTTCACCGTAATGCAAGGAGCTACCACTCTGGCTATAGCCCGGGAACGTCTGACTGCTTACCATGCAGTGCCACGGAATGTGGTGCTTGCTCGACACCAGTTGCTGACTAGACGCCAGAAACCTGGGGAATGTGATGCTGCCTATGCACTGGCTCTCGACTCACTGGCAAATGAATGTGATGTCAGGGCAGTCAATGTGCAACAACACCGCAATGCCTTGAAGCTGGATGCTTCAGTCAACGGGATTGACTCCGGTTACATCTGACAGAGGCTTCTGGAGAAGGAGCCCTTAACCTATGACCAGGCAGTCATTCCAGCCAAAACACTGAGAAGTGCTATGTGTTCCAGTGAAATGCTAGAAACTGAAAAAGAAACATCCAGGAGTGCTGGAACCCCGAAGGAAAGAAAAAGGCAAATACCTGAAAAATGCTACTTCTGTGATAATAGCTGGCAGTCCAGACAGAAGTGCCTGGCTCGATTTGCTACCTGCAACTATTATGCGAAACTCAACCTCTTTGCTAAAGCGTGTAAGGCGAAAAGTACTCCCACTGATAAGAAGAAGAGAAGCACCAAGAAAATGCGTCCTGGAGCTGCAGGAATGGAAGACAACTGTGAAAAGGGGGGAATCTTCAGACGTGCAGGCTCAATTGACTTCAAGTGACAGCGAAGTGAGATCCCCTGTGATAGCTCAATTGACTCCAAAGCTTGGGGGATGTTATGGACTGAAACGGTTGACTATGAAGGGGGAGGTGAATGGTGAGACTCTTGATTGTCTAATAGACTCAGGGAGTGCTGACAGCTACATCCACGAGAGAGTTGCCAGAGCCTTAAATTTGCTGAGATATCCAGCGAACCGAAAGATATTGATTGGCTTGTAGTGAACTTACAAAAACTCTATGGGACAAGTGTAAAGTTACTTTAAATTTGCAGAGACATTGCCTGGCTGATGTGTGGCTCTTTATTATGCCGGAGCTCTGCGCCCCTGTGGTACTGGGGTTAGATATTCAATCTCAGATGAACAGTATAGTGTTAAATTTTGGTGGGCCACTACCTACACTTACCATCCCCTGCATTAGTTACTGCGGTCTGTCCACATTAAAGATCAAAGCTCCCTCCCTTTTCAGTGATTTATCCCCCGAGTTCGGCCAATTGCCACTAAGAGCCGTTCTTACAGCAAAGAGGATCGTGAGTTTATCAAAGCTGAGACCCAGAGATTGCTTAAAGAGGGAGTAATTGAACCCAGTAAGAGTCCATGGCGTGCCCAGGTGGTAGCTAACCATATAACCATATAATTATTTTAGGAGTGGAAACAGGCCATGTCGTGAAAAATCACACTATGGCTATTGACTACAGCCAGACAATCAACCGTTACACTAACCTGGATGCCTATCCCTTCCCACGCATCAATGAAATGGTTAATCAGATAGCGCAATTCAAAGTGTACTCCACTTTCGACCTCAAAGCAGCTTACCACCAAATCCCCATTTTAAAAAAAGGAATGACCCTATACAGCCTTTGAGGCTGAAGGGGGGTTATACCAGTTTAAAAGGGTACCTTTTGGAGACACTCATGGTGTATCAGTGTTTCAGAGGGAAATGGATAAGATTATTAGGACGTATGAGTTACAGGGTACGCTTCCCTATCTGGATAATGTCACTATCTGTGGGAAAACACAGGCTGAGCATGACAACAACTTAAAGAAATTTTTAGCAACAGCTAAAGAACTCAACCTTACATTTAACGAGGGCAAATGTGTGTTCAACGCGACAGAGCTACCCATTCTGGGCTACGTTGTCCGCAAGGGCGAAATCTGTCCAGACCCAGAAAGAATGGCCCCCCTTAAGAAGTTAACACCCCCAAACTCAGCAAAAGCCCTTAAAAGGTATATGGGATTTTTTTTCCTATTACTGCAAATGGGTTCAGGACTATGCCACAAAGGCACGCCCTCTGTTTGACACTAAATCTTTTCCTCTCTCTCCAATGACCTTGAAGGCTTTCGAGAGAATTAAAGCTGATATTGCCAAAGCTGCACTCTTGTCCATTGACGAGGATGTCCCATTCCAAATGGAAACTGATGCCTCAGATTGTGCCTTGGCATGAACCCTTGATCAAAAGGGCAGACCTGTGCCATTCTTCTCCCGCATGTTACGCAGACCTGAACTTAAACATCCTGCCATTGAAAAAGAAGCCCAGGCTATTATTGAAGCTGTTCGCTACTGGAGACACTTTCTAGCCAGCAGAAAATTTACTCTTGTCACATCAGAAATCTGTAGCCTACATGTTCAGTACTAAACACAAAAGTAAAATCAAGAACGATAAGATGGCGAATAGAACTCTCAACTTACAATTATGAGATCCAGTACAGACCGGGCAGGTTAAATGATCCCTCTGACACATTATCATGATCTGCTGCTGGTGCTCAGCTGGAGGGTCTAGAAGAGATCCATAGCAGACTGTGCCACCCAGGAGTCACGAGATCCTTCCACTACATAAGGGCTAACAACCTTCCATACTCTCTGGAAGAAGTCAGGAAACTGACTAAAAGTTGTCCTGTTTGCGCAGAATGCAAACCACAATACTTCAAAGCTTCACTCTCATCAAGGCAACCTGACCTTTTGAGAGGATTAGCTTAGATTTTAAAGGGCTGTTACCTTCCAACAACAAAAATGTATATTTCCTTACTGTAATTGACGAATATTCCAGGTTTCCCTTTGTGATACCCTGCCCTGATGTCTCGTCAGCGTCTGTCATTAAGTCACTTGACAGAATTTTCAGCATTTTTGGTTTTCCCAATTACATTCATACCAATAGAGGCTCAGTATTCATGAGCGCTGAACTGCGGCAAGCCCTGCTACGTAAAGGAATTGCCACCAGCCGTACCACGAGCTACAACCCGCAGGGCAATGGGCAGGTTGGAAGGGCTAATGCTGGAAGACTGTTAATCTTGCTTTAAAAACACATGGTTACCCTGTAACCCGGTGGCAGGAGGTGCTGCCTGAGGCACTACATTCTATTCGGTCATTATTGTGTACTGCAACAAATCAAACACCTCATGAACGTATGTTTGTCTTTCCTAGGAAATCAGGAACTGTGATGGACTGGCCAGCCTGTTTATCTGAGCTGCTGAAGAGCCACGCTTGGGCGCGTAAAACAGACCCCCAAGTCCAACCAGTTCAGCTACTGCATACTAACCCCAACGACGCTCATGTTAGATTCCCAGATGGGAGTACTGACACTGTACCCCTAAGAGATCTGGCCTTGCCTGCTTTGCCCCTTCTTCGCACCCCTACTCAGAGTGAGTTTGAGAGGTTGGACTCACCCCCCCAGCCTGTGACCCCAAGTAAGCATTCAGATGGCCATGCTGAGGCTCCACTGCCTCACGCTGGTGATTCTGGAGCAGGTCCAGAAGTCATTCCTTCCCACACTACTGACCCAGGACCTGTACCAGTTCCCAAGGTTACAAAAGAGCCGCCTGTTTTGAGACGAAGCACCAGAATTCGTAAACAACCCGATAGGATGACATATTCATAAAACATCTCATTATATTTAAATTGCTTGCTCGATACTGGCATATTTTGGCTGTTAAAGTATCTCAAGGCCAAACATGGTATCCATGTATCGCTTGCTTCAGTCTTTCCTACCAGAGGTCCTTTTGATTTTAACCCTTCTTCTACCAGGAGGAGACTGTGGTGAATGTCTGCCAAGCTGTCTGTCTCCCTCCTCTGGCAAGCCTTGCTGTACTAACATTGGCTGTGCATTATCTCTACTGTTAAGGACATTCCCCTTGGATATAACTGTATATGCATCTATTGTCTTTCATTATTGTACCATGAGGTTCTGCTAATAAAAGCCATGATTATTGTTTGACCACATCGTCTTTGTCTACTTCATCAACTGGCAATTCATTGAGGGATCGGGTAATGGTCAGGTACTGTCTCGTCGTTAAGCCGTCGATAATCTCCGCAGGGGCGCCAGCCGCAGGATGCTTTTGGGACCAGGTGGAGTGGTGAGGCCCAAGGACTGTCGGAGCGTTGAATGATCCCCAGCTCCTGCAGATGCGAGAACTCTTCCTTTGCTATCTGGAGCTTATCCGGCGGAAGTTGGCATGCTTTGGTGTGGAATGGTGGGCCTTGGGTGTGGATGTAATGAAACACCCCATGGCATGGTGAGGTGGCAGAGAACTGCGGCTTGAGGAGGGACGGGAACTCGTCCAGGATATGCTGAAACTCGTCCTTGGCCGTGCTGCACATGGCCATTTGCGGCTGCTCTGTGCGGGCGGCGTTGAGGCGAACAGATTGGAGGGTACGGGCATCTACCAGTCTCCTACCTCGAATGTCGACCAGGAGTCCGTGGGCGAGGAGGAAGTCAACACACAGGATGGCGGTTGGAAGGGACAAAACGGTGAATCTCCACGAGAACTTCCGCTGGCCATTCTGGAAGTGAACGGTCTTGTCTCCATACGTTCGGATCTCCATTGAATTGGCTGCACGGAGGAGAGGTCCTTGAGGCCGGTTGTGGGACTCGATGGCTGTGGCTGGGATGACGCTAATCTGGGCCCCAGTATCGAGAGGAAGCGTCGGCCGCTGACTGAATCCCACAGGTAGAGAAGGCTGTGTTCTTGGCCAGCCACTGCAGCCATTAACAGCAGCCGGCCTGCTTGTTTCCCTGGAACGAGCAGGGCTGACGACACTTCTGAGCCTTAGCTCCCCAGCGCTGGTGGAAGAAGCAGAGGCCTGAAATGGATGACTTGCTTCTGGTTTTGTTCTTTGAGACCCCTGCAGGGGCTGGGTGATCCACCGCAGCGCTAGAGGAAGGCTTGGCGTGGTCATGCCCGTGACTCATAACCTGCTGAACTGCTGAGCCCTCTGAGACTCGTTCGAGCCATAGCTCCTAAGCCTTTTGAGTGTCCTACCTAGGGTCGACAAAGCTCTCCTGGGGCAGTAACGACTGGTTGACTTCAGGCAGATGGTCGAGGAAGATGTGCTCGAAGAGTGGGCAGTTGGTGTGATCGCCCATGAGTGCGAGCCTCTCGTCCATCAACTCGATTGGAGTTCTGTCCCCCAAGATGTAGAGGCGCAGCATCCAAGTGGCACGTTGGCGCCTGGAGAGGCTGAGGGAGCCGGTGAGCACCCGCTTGATTGTCCCATACTTAACTTCCACGGGTGGGTGCTGAACGAGGTGCAGCACTTGTTTCACGGTGGCCTGGTCCAGGGTGGCGACCACATGGTAAAACTTGGTCGAATCCGATGAAATTTGGCGGAGTTGAAACTGAGCCTCTGCGTGGCTGAACCAGGTCTCTGGCTCCTGAGCCCAGAAGTCGGGAAGCTTGATGGCTATAGCGTTGATCGAAGGGTCGTTCATGTTGGGTTGAAAGATGTTTGAACCTGTTGGGGTCACCAATTGTAGCGGTGGCTACACTGCTAACTGAAGGATCGCACAACCAGACGGGTTGAGTTCAATGAGCAAAAACTGATTTATTGCAGGCTTGCCTGGTTGGTCTTACACTCCCAGCCCGGACCTGGATGAGAACCGCGCTGGGGGGCCCCCGACATCACTGGGGTATCACTAATGTCCCCAAGCATGGGCTTCTGAGCCTGGTGCTGAGGTTGAGAGGAAACCCCTGACGGCGCCATTTTGGCTGGCTGCCCCGCCTCGTGTGTGACAAGCGAGGTCAGTTCACCTGCCTGATGGCATACTGCCACAGGGGATTGGGGGCGGGCTAATGAAAACCGAAGAAGTTAATTTTAATGGCATCTGGTTGGAGGGTGCCCAGACAGATTGGATTGTTTCTTCGATTTTCAAGTGGCCTCAGTTTGGCAGTGCATAAGACCATGGACAGCAATGTTGAACTAGGGATGGGACTGGGAATTGAAATGGATTGCCACTGGGAGATCCCCGCTATTACAGCAGACTGAACAAGGGTGCTAAACTAAGTAATCTCCCAATCACTCTCCAGTCTTTCCATTTTTAGCGGAGACCACAACGGGAGCACTAGATGCAGTAGATGGACTCACAAGTGATGTTAAACTTTGAAGAACTTTTTGGTATCCAGAATGGGGGTGAAGGAGGAGGTGTTTGCGATCACAGAGGTAGGTACAAGAAGACGAATGAATGGAAGGGAGAAATGATTGAGGGAGTCACAAAGGGAGCGGTTTTTGTGGAAGGCAGAAAGGGGAGGAGTGGGATTATATTGTAGGTAGTGGAAATTAGAGAGGATTTGGGGACTGGTGGGTTGTTAGGTAAGGATCAGGGAAGTATGTCTGGGTTTTCTATATCTTAGTGACCTCCAACAGTTCGCTGTCTTGTGGTGACATGTGCATACCTGAGGAACCTGCTGCAGTAGATGCCCTCTGACTAAGCTAACAATTTGTACACAGCAAGAGCAGAGCACTGGAGCATATGCTGGAGGAACTCAGCTATCGAGTAATATCGAACCATGGAAAATAGATGCAGGAAGAGGCCATTCAGGCCTTCAAGGCTGCTCAACCATTCAGTACTCATGGCTGATTGTGTGGCCTCAGTACCCTGCTCCTGCTTTCACTCAATACCCCTTGACCCCTTAAGCCTTAAGGGCCACATCTAACCCCCTTATGAATGTATCTAATGAATCTGCCTCAACAACTTTCCACAGGAAACTGTAGATGCTGGAGTTTGAAACCAAGCACAACCTGCTAGAGGAACTCAGCGTGCCGTGCAGTATCAGTGGGACAAAGAGTGCTGGCCATCCTTTTTCTTCAACTGATGCTGTTGACCTGCTGAGTTCCTCTAGCAGGTTACGTTTGATTTTCTGTCCACATGCTCACAACTTTCTTGAGTGAAGAGGTTTCTCGTCATCTCAGTACTAAATGGTCAACCTATTACCCTTATGATGACTCCTTGTTCTGGACATCCCTAACATCTGAAACATTCTTCCTGCATCTAATGTGCATGAGTGAGAAAGAAAGAATTGTTGATGTTTCATTTAGAGGAGGCACTATCTGGTATGGAAATGCTGAAGGTCAAACGTTTGAACATTAGTAAGTTGTATATGATCTTAACGTCACTATTTCAAAGATGCCTTTTTGTGCAGCCCAGTAATGAAATATGACCCAACATAATCTCCCCACAATTTTTCCACATCTGTTTGTGGGATCTTGCTGTCCAGAATTGGCTCATCTAATTCCTACATTGCAAAACATTGAGGTTGTGAAGTCACTCTTTGTTTCTTAGGGGTCTGTTGTTATCTCTTTTTCTCTCCTCTCTTTTTTTCCCTTCCTCTTCTCTCTCCCTCAATATTTCTTATCGTCTTCTGCCCTTCCCCTCATCTTTCTTCTCCCTCTCCCTTGTTCTGCTTGCCCTTCTTTCCAGGGCTTGTAGCTGGTTTCACTCATTTCAGAAGGGCAGTTTTCAGATGAGATGACCCATAACCTGTTGCAATACCAAATCCAGTAAAATAGCAGACAGTAAAGCTTCTCTCCCTGAGGAGCACAATGCCTTCTATGCCCAATTTGTTACATTGAATAGATATTTAGATCAGAACATGTGGTTCTCAACCTTTTTCTTTCCACTCACATACCACTTTAAGTATTCCCTATGCCATAGGTGATCTGTAAGGGATTGCTTAAGGTGATATGTGAGTGGAAAGAAAAAGGTTGAAAGCCACTCTTTTAATTGTACCTAATTGACTCGTTATGTGCATGGTTTCATAACTCCAAAGGAAATGGGCCAATGACAATTTTTCTCAAGCAAAATATTTCTGTAACAATTGGGTCTCGACCTTCCTTTCCCACTCACATACCACCTTAAACAATCCCTTACTAATCAAAGAGCACCAATGGTGAAGAAAAAAGGTTGAGAACCACTGGGTTAGAGGAATATGGGCCAAAAACAGGCAAGTGGTGAAGATTCGGCTGGTGTTAACTGAGGTCCTCAGAGGCTTTCTGAAGTTAAATAAACTATTATTCCTGCTTATCTAATCTCACACCAAAAGTGAAACACAGGGTCAGCTAAAGACAATCAGTTGAGAGCTGGAGAAGAAGGGGTGGGCATTTGAGGCAAGGGGCAAACATCATGGTAGACAGATTGGCCTATCACTGCTACTTTTGAGATGAGATGAGAGTTTACTGACAAATACATAAGTATACTGTACAAATGCACTGAAATTCTTACGTGCTGCAGCCACACAGGTACATAAGGTAACAATAGAAGTAAAAATTGAATTACCACAATATGCCAAGACAGAAAAGGAGATAATAAATATGAAAGAATAATCCAACATTACAAAGGTTCCCTCAGGCAGTTGCTTTGTAGGTTCTAACTGAATGATGCACAGAGCAATAAAGGAGAGGCATCGGAACTAGTTCTGTGGGCAGAGAGGAGAAAGAAAGCAGAAAGTATCAACACTATACAGCCATAAGCATGTGTCCATCTTGATATGTTCGTGGATGACCAGTAAGAAATTTAAAGTTATTCTAATCCCTTTGTGGGCCCAAATTGCTGCTATGAATTTTTTAGGATAATTCCTGCAGAATCAAGGCAGTTGAAGGTTCAAGTCAAATTGCGATTTACTCCTGCAATGGTTTATTTCCATAGACATGGATCACACCGGGAAAGTTCATGAATCTCTAACAGGGTCATCCTTGGGAGGGGGCAGAACTGATGGAAAGGGAGGGATTGCTTCATAGTATGATGCATTTATTTTGCTGAGATTGTATCATCCCAGGAAACAGCTGTGGATCTACAGGACAGAGCAGGACCAACTGTGGAAGGACGGCAGAGGAGAATTCAAATGGAGGGCGTATTCTGTTGAAGCTTAGATCAAAGGAAAGATAGCATGAAGCTCCCTCACTTACTGTACATCGATCTCACTCTCAATAATCTTATGAAACCAATCATTAAAAGACTAGTTTGTCCCAGGAAGTTCGCTTGTGATCTCATTGGGGACTCTTTTGCTTCTCTTTTTACAATTCTCTGATTATTGGGGACACCGGGCAATACTCATAGTGACTCTTTCTTTGCCTTGTGGCAGACGTAAGTTTAAGTATATCACGTACAGAATATTACATTTAAATATATTATTATGTGACAATAAAAGGAACCTATGACCTTTGACCATTGAATCCAAAATTAATATAACACTTTTGGATACAAATTGGCCCTTTCGGCTTCTGCTAGCTCCATCAAAGAACTGTCTAATTAGTTCCATCATCATCTCTCTCTCTCTTTGTCTTTCCCTATCTCTCTAAACATTTCCATAAATTATCAAGTCAGTGGTAGGGAAACTATTAGAAATTATCCTTAGGGATTGGATTTTTGCACATTTGTAAAGTCATGGTCAGATGGATGTCATGGCTTTGGAGGAGTAGATCATGGTTGGGCAGTGAATGTTGAATGCATGGACTTCATTTGACAAGGGAATGGAAGGATATCTATCATGTGTAGGCAGCAGAGTTAGATTGATTTAGTCATGTTCAGCACAGACATGTGGGTCGAAAGGCCTGTTCCTTTGCTAAACCACTCTGCGTTCAATGTGAACCTTGTTTTTGCTTTCATTTTCTTTCTGAAGAAGCAAGCACTGTGTTAAAAGTATCTCTGCCCCACCTCACTTTTCTCTTGACAATTTCCATGCACCTCTTTCTCCTGGTGACTATCCAATCACCACAGGAATTTATAATGTCAATGGCAAAACAAAAACCTCAGGTCTGAATTACAAGAATCCAGCACAAAGTCCTCCACAGTATTTATCTCTAAATCAACATCACCACATTTAAGGAGTTGCAACCATTCAGAGGGCAGTTCTTCTCCTTAATAACCCAGAGAAAAATGTTGGCCAAAATAACAAGGAGAACACTCCTTTATTCTGTTTGGAAATGGGGATGGAGGGAGGATCTTCCTGCCTGAAGAGAGATTCTCTCCTTGCCCTGGGTTCAGAAATGTGCTGAAATATCTCTTCTTTGTCCACTTATTGCTCCACTTATCTGGAGTGTTTATTAACCCTGACATGGCTTCCCAGTTTTTAAATGATTGAATTTTACTTCCTGTAAATCATATTGGGCTCTGTGGAGCTAAAATATGATAAACAGAACCATAGAACAATTACAGTGCAGAAACAGACCCCTTTGGCCCCTCTAGCCTGCGCCTAACCTTTTTTTATGCCTAGTCCCACTGACCTGCACCCCGGTCCATAGCCCTCCATACCTCTCCCATCCATGTACCTGTACAAATTCCTCTTAAATGTTAAAATCGAGCCCACATTCACCACTTCAGCTGGCAGCTTGTTCCACACTCCCATCACTCTCTGTGTGAAGAAGTCCTCCCTCACCTTCCCCCCCCCCAAACTTTTCACCTTTCACTCTTAATTCATGTCCTCTGGTTTGTATCTCACCTACCCTCAAAGCCTATCTACATTTACTCTGTCTATCCCTCTCATAATTTTAAATACTATCACATCTCCCCTCATTCTTCTACACGCCAGGAAATAAAGTCCTAATCTGTTTAACCTTTCTCTGTAATTCAATTCCTGAAGACTGGGCAACATCTTAGTAAATCTTCACTGCACTCTTTTCATCTTATTGGGTGACCAAAACTTCACACAATACTCCAAATTTGGCCTCACCAATGTCTTACACACCTTTAACATGAACACCTCAACTCCTATACTCAATACTTTGATTTATGAAGGCCAATATACCAAAAGCTCTCATTACAACCCTATCCACCTATGGTGCCACTTTCAGGGAATTATGTATCTGTGATCCCAGATCCCTCATTTCTATAGCATATCTCAGTGCCCTACCATTTACTGTGTATGACCTTTCTTGGTTTGTCCTTCCAAAATGCACATCTCACATTTGTCTGCATTAAACATCATCTGCCATTTTTCAGCCCATTTTTCCAGCTGGTTCAGATCTCTCTGCAAGCTTTAAAAACCTTCTGCGCGGTCCACAATGCCTCCAATCTTAGTGTCATCTGCAAACTTGCTGATCCAATTTACCACATTATAATCCAGATCATTGATATAGATGACAAACAATAATGGTCCCAGCACCGATCCCTGAGGCATACCACTAATCACAGGGCTCCACCACTACTCTCTGGCTTCTCCCATCCAGCCATTGTTGAAATCAGTTCACAACTTCACCATGAATACCTAGCACCTGAACCTTTCTGTCTAACCTCCCATGTGGGACCTTGTCAAAGGTCTTACACCCATTTTTTAAAATTATTGTTGAATTAAGATTATAAATAAATTCAATCCACTGATAAAATTGAAAATAATTCAGGCTTCCAATTTTTATCTTTCTTCATAGCACGAGGAAGACTTCATCAAGACACCAAGTCATGGTAACAGTTGAAGAGCCTTTTGCCCAACTCATCCATGACAACCAAATTGGTATTCTAGGCTGGTCTTATTTGACTGCATTTGGTTCACATTCCTCTAAACCAAAACTAAAGGATTACTTAAGGTGGGATGTGAATGGGAAGGGAAGGTTGAGAACCACTGCTCTAGACCCAATTGCTACTGAAATATTTTGCTTGGGAAAATTTGTCATTGGCCCATTTCCTTTGGAGTTATGAAACTGTGCACATAACGAGTCAATTAGGTACAATTAAAAGAGTGGTTTTCAATCCCTTACTAATCACAGAGCACCCATGGCATAGGGAATACTTAAAGTGGTATCTCTTCTTTGATTTGGCTTCGCGGACGAAGATTTATGGAGGGGTAATGTCCACGTCAGCTGCAGGTTCGTTTGTGGCTGACAAGTCCGACGCGGGACAGGCAGACGTGGTTGCAGCGGTTGCAAGGGAAAATTGGTTGGTTGGGGTTGGGTGTTGGGTTTTCCTCCTTTGTCTTTTGTCAGTGAGGTGGGCTCTGCGGTCTTCTTCAAATGAGGTTGCTGCCCGCCGAACTGTGAGGTGCCAAGATGCACGGTTTGAGGCGATATCAGCCCACTGGCGGTGGTCAATTTGGCAGGCACCAAGAGATTTCTTTAGGCAGTCCTTGTACCTCTTCTTTGGTGCACCTCTGTCTCGGTGGCCAGTGGAGAGCTCACCATATAACACGATCTTGGGAAGGCGATGGTCCTCCATTCTGGAGATGTGACCTACCCAGCGCAGTTGGATCTTCAGCAGCGTGGATTCGATGCTGTCGGCCTCTGCCATCTCGAGTACTTCAATGTTGGTGATGAAGTCGCTCCAATGAATGTTGAATGTTAAAATGGTATGTGTGTGGAAAGAAAAAGGTTGAAAACCACTGTTCTAAACCCTTTCCACATATCCATCCAAATATCTTTTGAACATTGTAATTGCACCCACTTCTACAACTTCCTCTGGTAACTTGTTCCAGAAATAGACCATCTTCTGAGTGAAAATGTTGGCTCTCAGGTCCCTCTTAAACCTCTCTGCTCTCACCTTTAATCTATGCCCCTTTTTAAGAATCATCTACCCTGGGCCTGGAGAAAAAATAGACCTCTAAGATCTCTCCTCACAGCTCCAGGAATAAATGCCCAGTCTGTCCAGCCTCTCCCAATTACCAAAACCCAGTAGTCCTAATGAATCTGCTCTCCACCTCTTCCAATTTATGAATGTCCTTATTGCAGCTGGGCAACCAGAACTGCACTCAGATTTGTACCACTGAATCATGAGATCCCAAGCATTATGCTCTGAACCCTTCCTAATGAAGGTAAATGTGCCAAAATCTTTCTTCATCACCTTATCTATCTGAGTCACCACTTTTAGGGAACAATGCACCTGTATCCCTAAGATATCTCTGGTCTACAACACACTCCAGGACCCTACCCTTTACTGTGCAAGCCCTACTCAGGTTTGATTTACCGAAGGGCCACACTTCACACTTGTCCAAGTTGAATTTAATTTGCCACTCCTTGGCCCACCTTCCGAACTGATCTAGATTTTGTTTTACACTGAGATATCCTTCCTCACAGTTGAGCATTGTGCTTTTCATGAAGACGATATTGTCCCCGTGAATTTTAAGTAGGTGATATACTTCAAAGCTGCAAGTACACCTCAGACTATCTAAAAAATGAGTCTCACCTCCATTGAGACCATCCATACCTCCCACTTACATATCAAAGTTCCCTTCCCACCCCAGTCACACTCTTCTCACCCCTTCTGTTGGGCAGAAGACGCATGAGCTTCAGATTCAAAGACAGTTTCTTTCCAGTTGTTATCCGGTTGTCCATAGGAGGTAAAGATATATTGAATAACCAATGTTTTGGGCCCAAAATGCTAATGTTGCATGACCTGCTGAGTTCCTCCAGCATTCTTGTGTTTTTAATATGACCAGCCACAATGGTATTAAATGGTGGAACAGACTTAAAAAGCTTAATGGTTTTCTCTTTCTCCTATTTTTTATATTTCCACCTTCAATGGACCTTTATAACTACCTTCTGGGTGAAATATGTCTTCCTCAGATCCTTTCTAAATCTTCTGCTCCTTACTGGAAACCTGTGTCCTCTATTTTTAGATGCCCACTGTCATGGGGGAAAGTTTCCATAGAAGCATAGAACATTACAATACAGAAACAGCCCTTACAGAACTGACTGGCACCAAGTCCATAGCCCTTCATACCCCTCCTTATCAAATTGCCTGACCAAATTTTTCTTAAATATTAAAATTGAGCCTGCATTTATCACTTCAGCTGGCAGCTTGTTCCACACTCCTCCTCCTGTATGCGTGAAGATGTTTCCCCTAATATTCCCTTTAAACTTTTCCCTTTTCACCCTTAATTCCTGTCCTCTGGCTTGTATCTCACCTGCCCGCAGTGGGGAAAAGACCTACTTGCATTTACTCTGTTCAACCCTATTCAGTCTCCCTGTTATGAAATACTCCATTCCAGGCAGCATGCTGGTGAATCTTCTCCGCATTCTCTCAGAGCAATCTCATCTTTCCAATCGTGAGGTGACCAAAACTGTACACAAGTTCCAGCTGTGGACATGACCAATGACTTATAAAGTTGGCCATGACCTCTCTGCTCTTATATTCTATGCCTTTGCAAATGAACTCAAATATCCTGTGACCTTCTCCATCACCCTATTTACCTGTGCTGCCACCTTCTGAAATCCTTAAACGTACCCTAAGGTCCCATGGGACCTCCTGCCAGGGGCGTATCTACAGAAAATAGCGCCAAGGGCAAGCACTGAAATTGCACCCCTGTCCAAACATCTGACACCCATCTTTTATATAACTTTACCATAATATCAGCTCAAAAATACAAGTCAAACTCATTAATCTTTTAATTAAAAATTATGGTACTATGTGAAAGTTATCACTGCACTTTCCTTGCTTTTACTGAGTATACACAATCCTCCCGGCTAGCCCGAGCTGGCTTAACTAACTGTTGGACATCTTGCTTCAGTCTGCTCTCTCTCGCAGTATTGGGGAATCGTAACTATTAAGCTTTTTTTTTATTTTAATTGTGAAGTAACTTTTTCTACACAATTCCTGCCCAGGCTGTTACTGAAGGTAGGGAAGAAGGTTATTGCCCCACCCCAGGTTAGCACCCACAATGACAATGTTTTCCTGGCAAAGTCTCTCATTGCTGCCTACTTCGTGCAGTATGGTGTGAGTTATTGGCTGTGCAGCATTTGGTTTTTCGAAGAAAGTGAAAGATTAGTCATGGTTGAGTATCTTTGCAAATGGGGAAAAAAAGACAGCATTTGGCATAATTTCACAATTGGACCGTACTTGAATTTATTATAATTTTATATTTTGTTTTTTTCGACTCATAAAGTAATTCCAACAACCAATGCAATCTTTTCAACATTCATGAAACATACAGAGTCTCTATTTTATTCTCCGCCCCCCCCCCCCCCCACTTACCTCCAAACATATAACCATACCCATTATACATTATACAAATACTACTGGGGTTCAGAGCCCCCACCAAAACCTAAAATGGAACAACCTAGTTAACTAAATAACACAAATAAAGATTAAAAGGGAGAAAAAAAAACTAAAATAAAGCAAACTAAAAAGAAAACATGCATGTTATCTGCACCTTGTTTCATTTTGTTAACTCCACTGGCTTCTCTGCTGGGATAGATTTTTATAATATCCATATTTCAAGGGAGGGGGATCTAGTCAATCTACATTCCCATGCATTCCAGATATGGTTGCCACACTTTAACATGTGTCATGTTTCCCCCTTAGATTGTAAGTGATTTTCTCCAAGGGAATTCAATTCTGTATTTCCATATTCCATTATGTGGTATTTAATTGGGAGTTGGACTTCCACAACCATTATACACTTCCTGGCTACTGCCAAGGCAACCCTCACAAACTGAATTTGATATTTGGACAGTCGAAAACTCACATTTCCAATATCTCCCAAAAGTTACAACTCCGAATCTTGTGGAAAATTCACTTTTGTAATTCTTTTCAGAATGTCCCCCAGGTCTTCCCAGAAGGGTCTCACTTTTGTACACAGCCAGGTGGAGTGGATAAAGGTTCCAATCTCCATTCCATACTTAAAGCATATTTCTGAAATTTCAGGCTTTGATTTATGTAATTTTTGAGATTGAAGTACAGCTGGTGCAAGAAGTTATACTGCACCAACCTATCTCTGGCATTAATGACCCCAGTCACTCTGTCCAGACTCAGGTCTTGCCACTGCTCTTCATTGATTGTTGTGGCCAAGTCCAACTCCTATCTCTCCCTCAACCTGTGTAAGCCTGGCTTCGGGCCCTCACTTTGGAATATGTAATACATTCAAGAAATAAATTTATACAGATTCCCCTGTTGAATTAGAATCTCCACATTACTAGACCGAGGCAGGGTCATAGATGGTCCTAATTTTTCCCTTAAAAAAGATCTTATCTGCAGATAGCAGAAGAATCTTCCATCTGACTGACCATAATTTGTTTCTCAACTGTTCGAATGACATGAGCTGCCTTTGTAACAGTCCTCGAGGCATTTTAGGAAATATCCCCCACCTTCCATCCAATACATTGATTTATTTTTTGCCATATTTGAAGAATATGCTTTAGTACAGGGTTATCTGTTTAGTTTGAAATTAATTTAGTGTCCCATTTGTATATAAATTCTCCTACCATCTTTTCACCTAGAGTATCTACTCCAATTTGTACCCATGACGGGCGGAGGTCCCCCCCTTAAATAGTGAGGCAATAAACTTTGGCTGTGTTGCCCAATAATATTTTTGGAAATTTGGTAATTTTAACCCCACCCCCTCCAAATTGTAATCCCATGTGAACTTTTCCATGGAGATTCTAGCCATCTTACCATTCCACAGGAACCTTCTGACAGATTTGCCGAGCATCTTAAAGAAACCCCATGGCAATGAAATGGGTAACGATTGAAAAAGATACTGGAGTCCTGCATCACTTTCATTCTGACACAGTTAACTCTGCCCACCAGTGTTTTGGGCAGAGTCCTCCATCTATCAGGGTTCTCTTCAATCTTCCAGAGCAAAAGGAGAAAATAAAGTTTGTACCAATTGTGTAATTACCCCCAAATAGTTAATGCCTTCCTGTGGCCATTTGAATTGACTTCCCCGTTGTACTTGAGTCAATAATTCATCACAGGGTACTTCTATCAATCCAGGCACAAACTTTCGAATTGGCAAGGGGGAGAATTGAAACTCCTTAGATCCTGAGACTCCATTATATAATAAAAAATGTCATTCGTATCTTTGACTGTAATAACCCAAGAGAAGTTGATTCATCTGGAACAAACTTCTTTCCTCGCCGTCAGTGAGTTCATACCTTGTGATCGCTACAGTAAACTGGGAGGTTGTTATTTTGGAAAGTCTCCAGGCACTGGGATTGTCAGCAGGTCAAGTAGCATCTTGTGGAGGGAGTAAAGGGTGACTAACCTTCCGGGCCGGAGTCCTTCTTCAAGGTGGTTGCACGTGACATCCTTTGGCACTGAGCTGGAACAGTTGTTGTGTCTTGGAATGTCACATCATTATTGTTAACTCTTAGAAGGATCTAGTGGCACTCACTGCAACTGGGCCACAGTCTGCAGCAGTATTTCTAATTTCATCAGTCAAACACTCATCTCAAGTTCTGGAAGATCATTTCAAAAGGAGATGTGAGTAAATGTGCCTTTTCAAAAACTTTTTGAGTCAAAAGAGTTGCAGCTTTTTGCTCAGTGGAGCCTCCCTTCGTGGTGCTCAGGGCATATGCCACACCTTAGACACGCCACTCTCTCTTGCTTCCACCCAAGTGAGCAGATGGGACCTTGGCAACCCTCCCTAGTTACATGCAGTAGCAGTGCTGGGTTGGATTTTTGCCTTTTTTTTACTGACGGGGTGCTGCACTGTGTGTCTGGACCTCCTGTGATGAAGAGAGATTCTCTTAAAGTATGGCATGCTGTTGCAACTCAAGGCATTTTCTTTTACCAATAATCTATGATTGGTGTTCCCTTGTTACCTCCGAGAGAAAACAAGGGGTGGGGGGGAGAGCAAGAGGGAGGGAGAGAGAGAGAAAAGAATGCTGAAATACACCAAGGCAGAGTATCAGGTTCAGAGAGAGGGAGAAAGTCAGAGATGAAGAGGTTTGGGCAGAAAGGGAGGAACAGATTTGGAGAAACAAAAAGAGGGGTAGGGAAAGATAGAGTGGAAAGATTAATTCAAAGAGAGAGAGCGAGAGGGACTGATAGAGAGATAGAATGTTTTATTGCTTCTACTGTTCCTCCCTTTCTGCTCACTCTCTCTTCTCTGACTTTCTATCCTTTCTTCTATTTATCCTGTTCCCCTGAGTGATTTTCCTTTCCTCTCACTGCCTCTTCTGCTCTCCTTTGTTCTCCGAAGACCACAGACAAAAAGCCAACTTGATCATTAGAAAAGGATGATGCATTTGCAGAGAACATCACATAGATTCTTAGCCTGCTCTGAAGCACTCTTCAGCTGCTACTTTTAAAGTGGAGGCATGTGCAATGCAGGAGATGCTGAGCAACTGCACACAGTCAACTCCACAAAGACCATGCATTGTCACAACAAGTGCAGAAGCGTGGGAGCAGTGAATGCACGCTCTAAGCCATGCTAATAGCAAGTGGGAGAAGGAAAGAAACTAATAAAAAAAAAAGGTCTTCATCCACCTGCTGTCTGATTAACCAAATACTGCAGAAATTTGTAATGGCCTCATTAGGCTGCAATTTGCAAACTCATTGATACGATGATGGCAGCTTGGCAGAGAGCCTTAGCTCTGCTCACAAGGAGTTGGCTATGCTCTTGCTCTGTTTCCCTAACCCAGAGCCTTATAGGTCTCTTATGTAAGCTGCATAATCCATCGGTTTTTTTTTTTTAGCAGTTTTTCAACCTTGACTGAGAATTAAGCTCCAAGGCTCCATTAATCTACACTGACAAGTTGTAGTTGTATTTTTTTAATATATTAGAGATGTTTATTTCTGATTTACTGGTTCATGTAATGAATGTTGGAAGACTGTAAGAGTAATGTCCTGTTGCTGTGACATTGACATCAAGGGCTATTCATTTTCTCTTTCCAGATTGCTGATATCATAATTTGCATGTTTTCTTGACCTTGCACTGATCTAGAATTCCTTTATTCACTCAATAAGAACACAAATGAGCAACAACTTGCATATATAGTCTCCTTAATGTAGTAAAATGACCCAGTGTGCTTCACATGAACTTTTCTTCAGTTAATTGGTTGTTTGGTCAGACACTATTGGCCTTCAGAGATGTTGGCACCCAGGAATCTGAGGTTTCTTACCCTGTCCACTGCTGACCCCTTAATGAGGACTGGTTTGTGTTCTCCTGGCTTCCCCTTTCTGAAGTCCAGAATCGATTCCTTGGTTTTACTGGCATTGAGTGCAAGGTTGTGGCTGTGACCCCACTATGCAATCTGATCTATCTCCCTCCTGAACATTACCGTGGTGTCATCAGCAAATTTGTACTAATTGTGCCTAACCGCACAGTCATGGATGTAGAGAGACTAGAGCAGTGAGCGAAGCATGCATCCTTGAGATTTGTCTGTGTTGATTGTCAACAAGGAGGAGATATTCTCACTGATCCACACTGACTGTGGTCTTCCAATGAGGAAGTCAAGGATCCAGTTGCAGAGGGAGGTCGAGAGGTCGAGATTTTGAAGCTGTTAAAGGAGCTGATGATCATTTCAAACTAAAATCCTGCAACCATGGATCTGTGCCCAAGATGGCACCACCTATAGTTGGCGTTGGGCATGAGGGGATGCAGATTCTGGGGAGCAGTGGATCAGCGCAGGGCACCAGAAACTGGGACAGGCAGAGGAGATGGCTCTCCAGGCCAGTAACTACAGTGGCTCAACAGCTGAGGGAACCACGCAGGCTGTGAGTGATGCAATCAGGGAACACGAACGGGCTACTAAATATTGGCTTTGGACCCAGGATTCAAGAGAATGCTTAAGGCAAGAAGGGCTTTCAAATGTCCTTGGCACTGAAGGGTTCCTGATAGTGTTGGAAGTTGGATCTCGGGCTCGGGTTGCCGATCTCGGGCTCGGGTTGCCGATCTCGGGCTCGGGTTGCCGATCTCGGGCTCGGGTTGCCGATCTCGGGCTCGGGTTGCCGATCTCGGGCTCGGGTTGCCGATCTCGGGCTCGGGTTGCCGATCTCGGGCTCGGGTTGCCGATCTCGGGCTCGGGTTGCCGATCTCGGGCTCGGGTTGCCGATCTCGGGCTCGGGTTGCCGATCTCGGGCTCGGGTTGCCGATCTCGGGCTCGGGTTGCCGATCTCGGGCTCGGGTTGCCGATCTCGGGCTCGGGTTGCCGATCTCGGGCTCGGGTTGCCGATCTCGGGCTCGGGTTGCCGATCTCGGGCTCGGGTTGCCGATCTCGGTCTCGGGTTGCCGATCTCGGGCTCGGGTTGCCGATCTCGGGCTCGGGTTGCCGATCTCGGGCTCGGGTTGCCGATCTCGGGCTCGGGTTGCCGATCTCGGTCTCGGGTTGCCGATCTCGGGCTCGGGTTGCCGATCTCGGGCTCGGGTTGCCGATCTCGGGCTCGGGTTGCCGATCTCGGGCTCGGGTTGCCGATCTCGGGCTCGGGTTGCCGATCTCGGGCTCGGGTTGCCGATCTCGGGCTCGGGTTGCCGATCTCGGGCTCGGGTTGCCGATCTCGGGCTCGGGTTGCCGATCTCGGGCTCGGGTTGCCGATCTCGGGCTCGGGTTGCCGATCTCGGGCTCGGGTTGCCGATCTCGGGCTCGGGTTGCCGATCTCGGGCTCGGGTTGCCGATCTCGGGCTCGGGTTGCCGATCTCGGGCTCGGGTTGCCGATCTCGGGCTCGGGTTGCCGATCTCGGGCTCGGGTTGCCGATCTCGGGCTCGGGTTGCCGATCTCGGGCTCGGGTTGCCGATCTCGGGCTCGGGTTGCCGATCTCGGGCTCGGGTTGCCGATCTCGGGCTCGGGTTGCCGATCTCGGGCTCGGGTTGCCGATCTCGGGCTCGGGTTGCCGATCTCGGGCTCGGGTTGCCGATCTCGGGCTCGGGTTGCCGATCTCGGGCTCGGGTTGCCGATCTCGGGCTCGGGTTGCCGATCTCGGGCTCGGGTTGCCGATCTCGGGCTCGGGTTGCCGATCTCGGGCTCGGGTTGCCGATCTCGGGCTCGGGTTGCCGATCTCGGGCTCGGGTTGCCGATCTCGGGCTCGGGTTGCCGATCTCGGGCTCGGGTTGCCGATCTCGGGCTCGGGTTGCCGATCTCGGGCTCGGGTTGCCGATCTCGGGCTCGGGTTGCCGATCTCGGGCTCGGGTTGCCGATCTCGGGCTCGGGTTGCCGATCTCGGGCTCGGGTTGCCGATCTCGGGCTCGGGTTGCCGATCTCGGGCTCGGGTTGCCGATGGATGATTAGAGGTGTGTGCAGTTGCTGAGGGTTGCAGAAACATTGGAGTCAAATCCAGAGACACTTATTGACTCTAAAGAGACTCTTTTGCTTCTCTTTCTCTGACTGTAAGGGGCACTGGGCCCTTAAAGGTGTCTCTGCCTTATGACAGGCAGAATGCAATTTCATGTATATTACATGACAATAAACAAATCTTAAATCTTGAGTAGGTTTACACAATATCATGGGATGAAAGGCATGTGCTGTACTGCACTGTAATGTTCTGTTCTACAGCACCTAATAGCCTGAATATGCCTGTGATTGTCTGATTTCGGAAATTTAGCAGGATCAGGACTGGTCAGTACTTGGAAGGGAGACCACCTAGGAACACCAGGTGCTGTAGGTTTCTGTGAGGGGCGCTGGACAAAGTGGCGACTCTCTGACTGCCTTACGGTAGACAAACGTTAAAGAATTTCATGTATGTTACATTCTAAATGTAGTATTACATTACAATAATGGAACCTTTACCTTTTACCTTTTATGTTTTAAATGCAGTGACTGCATCTGATTCGACACCTCCTCTGGCAATGAGTTCCAGATATCAACCAGTCTCTGTGGAAAAACTCTCCACTCAGATCTCCTTCCTTTCATCTTAATTCAATCAAGGTGTTTGACAAAAGGAGCAAATGTGATGTGAGGGAAATTTCTGACATAGCAAGATCTTGAAGCGTGAAATGACTCATTCAAGGCAGACAAGGGGGCAGATTCAAACTTAGATTTCATTTGTTGCTTTGTACACAAAAATAAACCAAATTTGTTTTTCTTTGCAGTCAGAGGTCCAACAAGTGGTTGGAGGACAGTTTAAAAAGGGCACGGAGGTCAAAGAGTTAAGCTGAGTTTTGGTTTGTGTTGAATGTTGATTAATTGGGTAATTGAGTTAATTAGCAGGGTTCAATAAAAGGAGGGGTAGCTAAAGGAGTGGCCTTGTGAAGGAGTGTAACTTGAGGCTTTGGCGAGCAGAGGCTGAGAAAGTGGGGAATTTCTTGCTTGCTACTGGTGAGATAGTTTAAAACCTTTAATTAAATTTAGATAATGGAGTAAGCTAGGGCAGTGGTTTGCTCTGCTTGCAGGATGTAGGAAATCTGGGGCAGTGTAGCTGTACCAGATGACTACCCCTGCAAAAGGTGCATCGAGCTGCAGCTCCTTACAAATTGAGTTAGGGAACTGGAGCAGGATTTGGGTGAATTCCAGATCTTGAGGGAGGCAGAGGTAGTGGCAGACAGGAGTGTCAGGGAGGTAGTCACCCCAGGTAGTGACTGTCGGGAGAGGGAAGGGGAAGATGCAGACAGTACAGAGCACCCCTGTGGCTGTTCCCATCAACAAAAGGTATGCCATTTTGGATAGTGTTGATGGAGATCTACAAGTGACAATTCATTGTCTCCAGTGCAGAGGCTGGCCCCCTGGCTCCAAAGGAGGAGGGGTGTGGTGGGAGAAGAGGAAAGGAGGGTGATAATGATTGGGGATTTGTTGGTTAGATAAGTGGATAGGAGATTTGCTTGATGAGATGAGGCTCCCAGATGGTATGTTGCCTCCCAGGTGCCAAGGTCAGGGATGTCTTTGATCAAGTACACAGCATTCTGGGGGGCTGAGTGGTCAGATGTTGTGGTTCATGTGGGGACCAAAGACAGAGACAGAAGTGGGGGATGAGGTCCAGAAAGAAGAATATAGAGAGTTAGGGAAGAAGTTAAAAAGCAGGATCTCAAGGATGATCATCTCAGGATTGCTGCCTGTGCCATGAACCAGAGAGAGTAGGAATAGGAAGTTGTGGCTGATGAATGCGCGACTGAAGAGTTGGTGCAAGGCGTGGGAGTTCAGATTTATGGATCATTGGGATCTGTTCTGGTGAAGATCTGACCTCTACAAAAAGGACAGGCTGCACCTGAACTGGAAAGAAACCCGTATACTGGCGGGCAGGTTTGCTAGATCTGTTGGGGAGGGTTTAAACTAGATTGGCAGGGGGTGGGAATCAGAATGAGAGTGAGGAGATTAGGGTAGAAGGAAAACTAGATTTGAAAGAAGAGTGGAATCAGGTTGTTATAATTAATGAAAGAGAGGGGTTAATAAAAGTAGATGGTAAAGGAGTGAACATGGGAGACATTCCCTCGTGTATATATTTCAATGCAAGGAGTCTGGTAAGATGGATGAACTTGGAGCATGGATTGACACATGGAAATATGATATTGTAGCCATCAGTGAAACTTGGTTTTAGGAAAGGCAGGATTGGCCGCTAAATGTTCCAGGATTCTGTTGCTTCATGTGTGATAGAACGGGGGTGGGGGGAGATAAAACATGGAGGAGTCGCATTGCCTGTTAGAGAAAACATTACAGTGGTGCTATGGCAGGATAGATTGGAGGGCTCATCCAGTGAGGGTATTTGGGTGAAAGTGAGGAATGGGAAAGGCATGAAAATACTAATGGGGGTGTAGAAAAGATCCCCAAATGGGCAGAGGGAATTAGAGGAGCAAATTTGTAAGGGGATAGCGTATATGTGTAGTAAAAACATAAGATGGTGATTATAGGAGAGTTTAACTTTCCACACATTGACTGGGACACCCATACTGTGAAAGGGCTGGATGGGTTGGAGTTTGTCAAATGTGTTCAGGAAAGTTTTCTAAACCAATACATAGAAGAACCGACTAGAGAGGGGGCAGTATTGGATCTCCTATTAGGGAACGAGATAGGTCAGGTGACAGAAGTTTGTGTTGGGGAACGCTTTGGGTCTAGTGACCATAATACAATTAGTTTTAGGTTAATTATGGAGAAGGATAGGGCTGGGCCTAAGGTTGAGATTCTTGTCTGGAACAAGGCTAATTTTGAGGTGATGTGAAAGGATTTGGAGGGTGTGGATGGGATAATATATTTTCTGGGAAGGATGCAACAGATAAATGGAGGATATTCAAAGAGGAAATTTTGAGTACAGAGTCAATATTGTTCCTGTGAGTATTAAAGGAAAGGTGAGAAAATACAGGGAGCCTTGGTTTTCAAGGGATATTGGGAATTTGGGGAAAGTGGAATGTGTCCAATAGGTTTAGGCAGCAGGGAATAAATGAGGTGCTTGAGGAATATAAAGAGAGCAAAACAAAAAATACAAGAAAGAAATTAGAAAGGCTAAAAGGAGATCTGAGGCTGCTTTGACAGGCAAGGTAAAAATAAATCAAAAGGGTTACTACAGGTACATTAAAAGTAAAAGAAGAGTGAGGGGTAAAAGTGGGGACCTTGAGGATCAGGGGGGTAGACTATATGAGGGGTCAGAAGAGATGGGGGAAATTTTAAATGATTTTTTTTCTTCAGTATTCACTAAGGAAAGGAATATTGAGTCTGGTGAAGTAAGGAAAACTGGTTGTGAGATCATGGAAAATATACAGATTAATGATGAAGTAGTACTGGCTATTTTAAAGAGAATAAAGATGGACAAATCTCCAGATCCTGACAAGGACCTTGAATAAGGTTAGTGCACAAATAGTGGGGGTTCTGACAAAAGTATTTAAAATGTCATTAGCCACAGAGGAGGTACTGGAGGATTGAAGGGTAGCTCCTGTTGTTACACTGTTTAAAAAAAAAAAGAGGCTCCAAAAGTAAACCAGGTAATTATAGGACTGTGAGTCTGACAGTGGTGGAAGGTAAATTAATGGAGAGTGTTCTTAGCAATGGAATATACAATTATTTGGATAGACAGGGATTAATTAGGAGTAGTGAACATAGTTTTGTGGGTGGTAGATCATGTTTAATAAATCAGAGATTTTTGGAGGAGGTTACTAAGAAGATTGATGAGGGGAAGGGTGTGGATGTTGACTATATGGACTTAATTTGACCAGGTTCCACATAAGAGGTTACTTAGAAAGGTTCAATCATTAGATATTAATGACGAAGTAGTGAAATGGATTCAACAATGTTTGGATTGGAGATGCCAGAGAGTAGTGGTGGAAAATTGTTTGTCAAGTTGGAGACTGATGATTAGAGGAGTGCCTCAGAGCTTGGTAATGGGTCAATTGTTTGTCATATATATTAATGATCTGGATGCTAGGGTGGTCAATTGGTATAAGTATGTAGATTATACAAAGATAGGTGTTGTTGTGGACAGTGAGAAAGGTTTTCAAGTTTGCAGTGGGATACAGGCCTGTTAGAGTGGGTTGAAAGATGGCAGATGGAGTTTATTATTTATAAGTGTGAGGTGCTACATTTTGGTAGAACTAATCAGCAAAGGTTGTACACATTAAATGGTGGACAGATGAGGAGTGCAGTAGAATAAAAGGCTTTAGGAATTCTGGTACATAATTCCATGAAAGTGGTGTCATGTGTAGATAGGGTGGTGAAGAAAACTTTTGGTATGTTGGCCTTCATTAATCAGAGTATTGAATACAGAAGTTGGGATGTCATGTTGAAGTTGTAAAAGGCCAAATTTGGAGTATTGTGTAGAGTTTTGGTCACTGAATTATAGGAAGAATATCAATAAAATGGAGAGTGCAGAGAAAATTTACAAGACTTGCCTGGTTTTGGGGCCTGAGTTGCAGGGAAAGGTTAAACAGTTTAGGACTTGATTACCTGGAGTGTAGGGGTGGTTTGATAGAGCTATTTAAATTTTGAGGGGGACAGATAGAGTAAATGTGGATAGGCTTTCTCCATTGAGAGTGGGGGAGATTCAAACAAGAGGACATGGATTCAGATTGAAGGGTGGAAACATGAGGGGAATTTCTTCACTCAGAGGGTGGTGGGAGTATGAAGCGAGTTTCTGGCCGAAGTGATAGATGTGGGCTCAATTTTAATATTTAAGGAAAAGTTGGATAGGTATATGGGCAAGAGAGGTGTGGAAGGTCATAGGGTGGGTGTGGATCAATGGGACCAGGAGGAAGAAGGTGTTTGCCATGGACTAGAAGGGCTGAACTGGCCTTTTTCTGTGCTATAGTTGTTAAATAGTCCAGGGTACCAATCAAAATGACAGAGAATCAAGTCCTTTCAGACACATCATGTAGCCATGGATCCTGTCACATCCTCTGATGTCACAGCCTCCTCCTCCCTCCCCCATGATGCCCATGTGGCTACAGACTCCGGTTCAGTCCAGCGGTGAACCCAAGCTCCAGAATGCTGAGTCTCCCACCTTGAGCCAGGGTTCAAAAGGGAGCTGGATAAATATCAGGATTTGTAGAGCTGTGGGGAGTTGGTGGCAAAAGAAGAGAATCTGTGTTACTCCAGTGCAGAACAAGTGAGACAGTGTAGGATAAACTGATTCCTTCCAATGCATTAATCATTGGATAAGATGTCAATTCAATCCTCAGACTCCAGCCTATAAGCTGCATAATCCTCTCCCCTTTCCTTGTCTGACAACTGTATGCAATCTCCAATGATTTGCAACTTGGGTACAAACAATTATTTGTTTAGAGTTAAATTTTGAGGCTGAAACATAAAATGTTCCTTTGTCTTGATGACTTGGGTCCTTGTTCTCCAGAAATTTTGTGCTACCTGTCCACCACTGATCCATATCTTTTTTTGGACACTTTCCTTTCAGTTTGTCCATCCTCCCTTTCTCAACCTTTTTTCCTGCCATGTCCATATTGCTTCTTTTTATTCACCAGGTTAGTTCCGAGCTTGGGAGTGTTGTTCTGTCAAGATAAGCAGGACCGATTGGGTCTGTATGTCTTGAAGTTTGGAAGATTAAGGGGGTGACCTTTTCAAAAATGTAAGGCCAAGAGGGGAAGTGACAGGGTAGGGATGTTTTCACTGGGAGAGTCATAAAGCAATGGGGCAGAGTTACAAAATAAGGGGCTGGTCATTTAAAACTGAGTGGGGTGGAAACTTCTGAGGTAGTGAATCTCTGGAAGACTTGAAGGGTTCCAGCCCAAAACACTGACCATTCTTTCTCTTCCACTGCTGCAGCTTGACCCACTAGTTTGTTTAAATGATACAGTACAGTAGAAGGGTCTTAGGCCTATGAAAGCTGTGCTGTGAAACACTAAAGTCTGCAATACTGTGACTGTAGTCAAAACACAGAAATGGTGGAGGAATTCAGCCAGTCTTGCAGCATCCATAGGAGGTCCAGATATGTTACCAAAATATCAGGCTTGGCCCTTCAAGGTATACAGACCTCTGAATTAAAGCCTGGGAAAATAGAGAAAAATAAAAAGGAGGATTATTTATTTTGGCTCTGTAAAAAGAGGGGGGGAAAAAGGAAAGAGAGAACTACAGGAAAGGACAGGGTGAAGAAGATGGGGGCAAGGGGATCTCCCAGGATGAGGTCTTCCATGCCAGATAATTAGAGATTCCTCCTTCTTCAAACAATGTGGCTTCCCCTCAACCATCATCAACTCAGCACCCACCTGCATAATCTTAATTGCCCGTGCATCTGCCCTGACCCCCTTCACCCCCACATGCAACAAGGACAGGATTCCTCACCATCCCACCAGCCTCCGCATCCAACATGTCTTCCTCCGCCATTTCTGCCACCTACTGCAGGCTCCCACCACCAGACATGTATTCCCCTCTCTGCCTTCTGCAGGGACTGCTCCTTCTGAATCCCCCACCCATTCCCGTGCTGACATGTCTGTTCATGGCCTCCTGTACTGGCAGATTGATGATACCACACACATTGGAGGAACAACCCCTCATCTTCTGTCTGGCATTAACTTCTCCTATTTCCATTAAAATCTCCCCAACCTACCCCCATCTTCCTCCATCTCCATCTTCATACACTGAAGTCACCCACAGAAGGATGGGCCTGCTGTGGATTCACCAAACGATGGCCTCCGTTTGTTTTTTTTTTAAACTTAATTTTTTTTTATTTACAACACGGTAGAAGCTGATACTGGTCATTGAAATCTGTGCTGCCCAATTAACCTACCAACCCCCTGGGTCTGCATTGATTTCCTCTGAGTGCTCAAGTTTCCTCCCATGTTCCAAAGACACACAGAGTTTATGGGTTAAAAAGGTGTATTTGTACGGTGCGGACTTATGGGCTGGAAGGGCCTGTTACCGAGCTGCATGTGAACCAAAGCAGAGTGAACCAAAGATAGTGCCTTACTTTTCGTCCACTATTATTGATATTATAATTTTATTTTTTGTAGTAATGTTATAAGATGGTTTTAATATGTATATTTGAACAATGATACTGCTGCAAAACATCAAATTTCTTGACAATAAATCCTAATTCTGATGTTGCCTGAATTGCAGAACATGTGAACCAAATGAGGGCTTTTCTCTTTGGAGCAACGAAGGATGAGAGGTGCCTTGATAGAGGCCTATAAGATTATGACAGGGTGGACAGCCAGCACCTTTTTCCCAGTGTATCAATAACAAATACCAGAGGACATCTGTTTAAGGTGAGTGGAGGAAAGTTGAGGGGAGACCTCAGGTAAGTTTTGCCCACAGAGAGTGGTGGGTGCTGTACTGCATTGTCAGGGGGTGATGGTGGAGGCTGGTACAATATATTCAAAAGACTCTTAGACAGACACATAGCTATAAGAAATAGAGAGTTCTGATTGTGATGGATGGAAGGATTAGGTTGTCATAGGTCAGCACAACTTTGTGGGCCAAAGGGCCTGCAATGTCAGTAATGTCCATTAAATGACAATTTCTGTTCAGGATAAGGACTTTGAGGCATTTTCTTCATTAATAGAGAGGTGGTCAGAAATTTAATATTTGAAATGTTATACGATTTATTTTTAAATCGAGTCACAATAGAGCAGCACGGGCATCGCTTGTAAAATTGGCAGGATCTACCCACGAACCCATCTGACACAGGTTGTCCAGCACTTTTGGATCTAGGACCCTCAGGCGACTGCAGTAGCATTGACAAATGAGTGAAATATTCATGAAGACATCCCCATGTGATCTGTCTGCAGCTGGTCACCTGATTACTTTAAAGGCACAGGTGAATCTCTCCTCATGATTAATGTTCGCCTGTTACCAGAAAAAGTGCAAGTTACAAAGATTCCAATTTGTCATCCACGTACTCTGACATCACATACAACCCTGAGATACCTTATTCTTGCTGGCACAGCAGAATTAACACTAATTGGTTGCGCAAAATATAAACTACACAGCGCAAACATGTAAACTGTTAACGAATGTAAACAAACTGCAATACAGAGATAACAAATGAAAATCTAAAAAGCGCACAAGTAAGATTCCTTAAATGAGTCTGAGTTTTTTGTTGAGGAGTCTGATGGTGGAGGGGTAGCATCTGTTCCTGAACCTGGTGGTGTGAGTCTTGTAACCCCCATACCTCTCTCCTGATGGCAGCAATGAGAACAGGGTGTGTGCTGGGTGGTGTGGGTTTTTGATGATTGCTGCTGCCCTCCAACGGCAGCGTTCCCTCCAGATATTCTAAGTGGTGGGGAGGGTTTTGCCTGTGATGTCCTGGGCTGTGTCCACCATCTTTTGGAGGGCTTTACACTTGGGGGTATTGGTGCTCCCATACCAGACTGTGATGCAGCCAGTCAGCACACTTTCCACGACACATCTGTAGAAATTTGGCAGTGTTTCTGGTGTCATACTAAATGTCTGCAAACTTCTGAGAAAGTAGAGGCGCTGACATGTTTTCTTCATGATGCCATTAGTGTGTTGTGTCCAAGAAAGGTCCTCTGAGATAGTGACATCTAAGAACTTAAATTTTCTAACCCTCTCCATATCTGATTTCTTCCCCCCCCCCCTCTCAATGATCACTGGTTGTATACCTCTGGCTCTCCTTTCCTGAAGTCCAACTACCTCCTTAGTTTTGATGACATTGAGTGCAAGGTTGTTGTTGGAACACCATTCAGCCAAGTTTTCCATCTCCCTCCTGAATGCTGACTCATCGCCTTTATACAACCCACTACTGTGATATTGTTGGCATATTTGTAGATGGTGTTATTGTCATACTGAGTCATACAATCATAGGTCTAAATCGAGTAGAGCAGCAGTTAAGAATGCAGCCCTGTGGTGCTCTGGTACTGATGGAGATTGTGGAGATGTTCTTACCAATCTTCTGCTACTTGGGCTCCACCATGACAACAACTAATTCACTCAGCGCAGAACTGGACACATGCCTGGGAAAAGCATCCACTACCTTTGGATGCCTCTATGTCCGTGTGTGGGATAACTGCCACCTCTCTACCAGGTTGAAGATCCGAGTCTATGAGGCCTGCATGCTGAGTTCTCTTCTCCACGGCTGTGAATCCTGGATCACATATAGAAAGCAAGAGCATCACCTTAACACATTCCATTTCCGCTGCCTCAGATCCATCCTAGGCTACTCATGGCGCTACAAACGACCAAGTCCTGGAGAAGACTGAAAGTATGGATCTCTACTTAATCATCCGCACTTGCCGCCTGCGGAGGGCTGGCCACATTTTCCATATGAAGGACGGCTGATTGCCCAAAAATGTCCTCTACGGTGGACTACCAAATGCTCCCCATCCTGTTGGCCGCCTACGTCTTCACTGCATAGACATAATCAAGTGCGATCTCCAGTCATTCCATGTCAACCATACTGACTTGGAGATCTTCGCAAAAAAATCGCACTGCATGGCGTTCTGCGATTTGCAGTGGCACATCACAATGTGCCAACAACTACAAAAAGTTCTGTAAGGGCAGAAGAGCTACAAGGCACCGTGTTCATCTTTGCTCGCAAAGGGATAGGCCATAATGATGATGATCTTACAAATCTTCACTGATTGTGGTCTGGAGGTAAGGATATCCATGATCCAATTACACAGTGGGATTTGGAGTCCCAAGTCTTGGAGTTGGCTAATCAGGTTTGAGGGGATGATACTGTTAAATACTGACTGTTGTCTATAAAGTGCATGATGTATGCATATTTACTACCAAGGTGTTCCAGGGTTTTGTGTAGAGATGTTTAGTGTCCAGGATCAGTCACTCCCTATGTGGACTCAAAGGAACTTTCTGTCCGCTCTCTCCATTACTGAGCTATTAATGTGTAGTGGAGGGTGGTGTCTCTGGTCCTCCTAAAGTCCATGATCATCTCCTTTTTCTTATCCACATTGAAGCTCAGGTTGTTGTTCTTGCACCATTTCACAAAATGTTCTACCTCTTTATAGTGCAATTCATTGTTTTGGTTGATGAGGCCAAATGCTGTTGAAATATTTGCAAACGATGACTCTGTCTGAACTGAATCTGGTGTGGAAATGATGGGTCAGTAGAAGAAAAAGACAGGCTGAGCACACAGCCCTGAGGTGCTTCAGTGCTTAATATGATGGTGCCTGACATTCGGCTGCCAACCTAGATGGATTGCGGCCTTTCCATTAGGAAGTCCAGAATCGAATTACTGAGCGGGGTGCTGAGTCCCAGCAAGGACAGCTTCTCCATTAGCCTCTGTGGTATGATTGTATAAAACCATGAACTGAAGTCGATGAACGCCAGCCTAGTGTATGAGGCGTCCTTGTCCAGGAAGGTCAGGACAGAGTGAAGGGACAAGGCTATTGCATCATCTGTGGAATGGTTCCATCTGTAGGTGAATTGAAATGGGCCCACATTCTCAGGGAGGCGTGCCTTAATACATAACCAAACATTTCATAATGAAAGTCAGTGCCACCTGGCAGTAGTCATTGAGACCTGTTACTGTCACTCTAATACATAGATGATGGTGGCTGTCTTGAAATCCATGGACTGTTATAATGATGTGTTGAAGATTTCCATGAGGACCTCCACAGTAGAAGTGTAGTGTTGTTAAAATATTGTACTGTGGAGCATTAGGTAATTCGCTTCAGCATTCAAAACCAGACCTCTAGTCAGTTGGCCTATGATCCTCCCCCAGCTTTTTATTCAGATACCCTCCCACTTTTTGCTTGTACCTAGATGAAGGGCTCAGGCCCAAAATGCAGGTTCTATATCTGTGTCTCCTATGGATGCTGCAGGACCTGGTAAGTTTCTCCATGACTTTTGTCTATTTACTGACACAATGTTGCAACAGTTAACCACCAAACACAGTTACTTAAGGAAGTAGTAACTTCAACCTTGAACAGTTACACTCAGTGGCAAATACACACAAGCCACAAACCAATATATCCACCACAAGAGGAGAGAGAGAGAGAAAATATCTGTCCAAATGTCCTTCGTGTGTAATTGCACCCTCTTCTACAGCTTCCTCTGGCAGTTCAGGAACTCAGTGGGACAGCTACTGTGGAGATGGGTGAGGAAGGGATTGTCAAGATCCCAAACCAAGACTGAGAGTGGAAATTAAAAGGGAGATGGACTCACAAAATGAACATACGAATGGGCAGGATGTGAGAAATGAAGGGCAATTGGGCAGAATTAAGGTGATGGCTAGAGTCAACCCATAAACAGGACGATAGAGACAAGGTCTTGTTGTTTTGATTTTTATTTGCAGGTTTCCTCTCCTAATCAAATTCTTCATTGTTGGTAGCTTTTAGTCATCCACTGCTGGTTCATGAATATTTACCAGTTCTCTGGTCTACCACTAACCAGCACCACTCGTGTGCACGAGTTTTTGGTTTAATATTTTCCTTGTCTCCCTTTGTTTCACCTTTCTCCCTCAGTCCCTCCTTCCATTTGAACTAAATTATCACTGAGTGTGAAATAGCTGCTTAAATGTCCACCTTCCTGAAATACCAACCTCAAAGATGGGAGGAGGGGCAAGTAGTGTTGAGGTAGCACTGAGACAGCAGTAGGACTTAAACCATTTAGAAGATTGGGGAAGGATATGGCAGTTGGAGTACAGTGTAGAGATGTGTATATGATCATGCACTTTGGTGGAAGGAATAGGGATGTAACTTTTTTCTAAACTGGCAACAAATTCAGAAATCAGAGATGCAGAGGGACTTGGGAATCCTCTGTAATGGCAGTGCTGGTGCAGACCCAGGAGGGAGAGAGGGAAACGGAGACACAGCGCTGCCCTGTAGGCTCCTACTACCTGGTCTTGATGTTGACAGCTTCACATAGGCTTTATATGACATTTTAAAGGAGCCACTTTTTTTTAAAAATCCTGCAACCATGGGGTCTGCACCCAAAACAGTGGCCCCTATGCTGGGCAGCATACCATGAGGGGTGCAGACTCCGAAGGGGCAGTAGCCCGGCACAGGGCACCAGAGATGGGGAGAACATCCCCCTGTTAAGGAGAAGCATAGGAGATGACTCTCCAGTGCGGTGACCATGGCAAGAACTCAGCAGCCATCGGATTCGCACAGACTGGGTTGCTGGCAACTTGTGGTCAAAGGCCCCACGCAGGTGACGGGCTGCTAGAAACTGGTTCATGGGAACCAGGATTTGAGAGGATGCTGAGGGAAAGAAGAGTTCCTGAAGGGCCACGGGCACTGAAGGCTTCCTGGTCATTTCAGACATTTGGATCTTGATAGTTTGAACTGGAGTCTGTGACCTCAGAGGTTGCGGGAGCAGTGTCTCCAAATGGACTCTTTTCCTCCTCTTTCTCCTATTGTAAGGGATGCTCATGGTGACTTTGTTTACCTTATGGCAGACAAAGGTTGAAGTATATTGCGTACATTACATTTTGAATGTATTATTACACGACCATAAAAGGATCCTTGAACTTGGAAGATTCCCTGCAGGTTAACTTTCAGAGAGAGTCAGTGGTAAGGAAGGCAAACACAATACAAGCATTCTTTTTGAGAAGGATAGAATATAAAAGCAGAGTTAAATGCTGAGGCTTTATAGGACATTGGTCAGACCAATGCTGGAGAAACTCAGCAGGTCCCATAGCAAAGGAGCAAAGATACACCAACACAAAAGTGCTGGGGTTTCTCTCGCGCTTTTGTTATTAATTACAATAACAGCCTCTGCAGTCTTTCTTGTTTCACTTTTAGAGCATTGTGAGCAGTTTTGGGCTTCTTATCAAAGGAAGGGTGTGTGGGCATTAGGGTCCAGAGGAGATTCATGAGAATCATCCCTGAAATATAAGGGTTATGATATGAGGATCGTTTGATGGCTCTGGGACTGTACTCACTGGAGATGGCGGTGGGGGGGGGGGGGGGGGGAGTGAAAAATGAAGGGGATCTATTGAATACTGAAAAACCAGGATGGAGTGGATGTGGAGAGGATGTTTCCTATGGTGGGAGAGTCTGGAATACAAAAATGTTCCTTTTGAACAAAGATTTGGAGGATATTTTTCCCCCCAGAAGGGATTGGGGTGGGGGGGGAGGATGTATAATTCGTTGCCATGAACAGCTGTGGAGGCCAAGTCATTAGGTTTATTAAAAGATAGAGGTAGATATGAAGGAAATCATGGGTTATGGGGATGGGATAGAAAAGAATAGTACATTAGCCATGAAGGAATGGCAAAATGGACATGATGGGCTGAATGGTCTAATTTTGCTCCTATGTCCTATTTTTAACATGAGTGTGTCAAAATCAGATCAGCCATGATCTTGTTGAGTGCTGGAGTAGGTTAAAGCAGCTGAATGGCCTGCACTTTTCTGATTTCTATCATCCAGTTCACATTGGATGCTGCAGAATGAATTCTGGGTTTCTCTGATGCAACCCTAAGTGTGAATGGCAATCGTTGAGTTGAATCATTTATTGTCATTTGTACAGAGTTAAGTGTTAACAAGTACCTTTTTCACTTTATGGAAACCATGATTGCCCCCATTAAGATGAATTTGTTGTATACAAGCATACAATTATTAGTTATATTTTGTATTATTCAACCTAAGAGTTAACATGGACACAAAAAAGACTGTCAATGAGTTTTAGAGGACAGAAACAGACCCTTCAGCCTATCTTGTCCATGCTGGCCAAGCTGATCCTATTTCCCATTCATTGGCATCAAAGGTAGGTAGGGTTGTAAAGGGAGCTTTTGGCATGTTGGCCTTTGTAAAAGTATTGAGTACAGGAGTTGAGATATTGTGTTCAAGTTGTATAAGACATTTGTGAAGCCAAATTTGTGTGCAGTTTTGGCCACCTAACTTGGAGGATGTGGATGAAGGGCAAAAGGTGAAATATTTAAGGGGAAGATTAGGGGGAACTTCTTCATGCAGAGGGTGGTGAGAGTATGGAACAAGCTGTCAGTGAAGGTGTTAAATGCGGGCTTGATTTTGAAATTTAAGATAAATTTTGATTGGGTGTGGATTGGGTGAGTTGTGGTGGGGGGGTTATGGAGGACTATGATTTGGATGTAGGTCAATGGAACTAGGCAGAATAATACTTCCACACAGACTAGATGAGCCAAAGAGCCTGATTCTATTCTATTCTAGGGTTCAGCCCATATCCCTCTTTCTTTCTCATTTAATTTTTTTAATTGTTTTTTATAAGAAATACAATACAATGAAAAGGAACAAAACTGAAAATACAATATCATATATGTATAGATATATTAAGATGAAACTGCAAGCAGTATAAACTTGGTACCCCCTCCAGTACAATGAGTGAAACATTTTTTTTAAAAAGTCAAAAATCTTATATTTAAGAAAGCCACCTAACCTACTATAATTTTGTATTTTGTAGTTTAGTTCTTTTTTTTTTTTTTTTTTTTTTTTTTTTTTTTTTTTTTTTTAATTTTTTTATTTTTCACACCATAAATCACAATAGCCATGATATACACTTTTTCTTTTCCACACATTTACAGTGACTTTTTCTCCCTCCCCCCTCCCTCCTCCCAAGCCACCCCCCCATCCCTCCCCCCTCTCATCCATTTTAGTTATACAATCTAGGTTGCATTAATTCAGTTAGACAATGTTGTCATTCAACAAAAATACACCAGAAATTCTACTGAGTCCATTTTTTTCTTCTCTTCTCCTTCCATCAACTTAGGTAATGTTTGTTCCCGGTAGGTTTTCGCTATTGTATTTAATGTAAGGCTCCCATACTTGTTCGAATATTTCAATATTATTTCTTAAACTATATGTTATTTTTTCTAATGGAATACATTTATTCATTTCTATATACCATTGTTGTATTTTCAAATTATCTTCCAATTTCCAGGTTGACATAATACATTTTTTTGCTACAGCTAGGGCTATCTTAACAAATCTTTTTTGTGCATCCTCCAAGTCAATTCCAAATTCTTTATTTTTTATGTTACTTAGGAGAAAGATCTCTGGATTCTTTTGTATATTGTTTTCTGTTATTTTATTTAATATCTGATTGAGATCATCCCAAAATTTTTCTACTCTCTCACATGTCCAGATTGCATGAATTGTTGTTCCCCTTTCTTTTTTACATCGAAAACATCTATCAGATACTGTTGGGTCCCATTTATTTAACTTTTGCGGTGTAATGTATAGTCTGTGTAACCAATTATATTGTATCATACGCAGCCTCGTATTTATTGTATTTCTCATCGTTCCAGAGCATAACTTCTCCCATGTTTCCTTTTTTATCTTTATATTTAAATCTTGCTCCCATTTTTGTTTAGTTTTACCATTTGTTTCCTCATTTTCCTTTTCTTGCAGTTTAATATACATATTTTTTATAAATCTTTTGATTAACATTGTATCTGTAATCACATATTCAAGGTTACTTCCCTCTGGTAAACTCAAGTTGCTTCCTAATTTATCTTTCAAGTAGGATCTCAGTTGGTAATATGCCAGCGCTGTATCTCCCGTTATATTGTACTTATCTCTCATTTGTTCAAAGGATAAGAATCTACTTCCTGAAAAACAATTTTCTATTCTTTTAATCCCTTTTTTTTCCCATTTTCTAAAGGCAAGGTTGTCTATTGTAAAAGGGAGTAGCTTATTTTGCGTCAATATTAGTTTTGGTATTTGGTAATTTATTTTATTTCTTTCTACATGAATCTTCTTCCATATATTGAGGAGATGGTGTAATACTGGAGAAGTTCTATGTTGTACCAATTTTTCGTCCCATTTATATAATATGTGTTCAGGTATCTTTTCCCCTATTTTATCTAATTCTAGTCTCGTCCAGTCTGGTTTTTCCCTTGTTTGATAAAAATCTGATAGGTACCTTAATTGTGCGGCTCTATAATAATTTTTGAAGTTTGGCAATTGTAAGCCTCCTTGTTTATACCATTCTGTTAATTTGTCTAGTGCTATCCTCGGTTTCCCCCCTCTCCATAAAAATCTCCTTATTATTTTCTTTAACTCTTTGAAGAATTTTTCTGTCAGTTGTATTGGCAATGCCTGAAATAAGTATAGTATCCTTGGAAAAATGTTCATTTTAATACAGTTTATCCTTCCTATCAGTGTTAGTGGTAGCTCTTTCCAATGCTCTAAATCGTCCTGTAATTTTTTCATTAGTGGATTGTAATTGAGTTTATATAATTGGCCTAGATTTTTGTTTATTTGCACACCTAGGTATCTTATTGCCTGCGTTTGCCATCTGAATGGGGATTCCTCCTTAAATTTTGAGAAATCCGCGTTATTCATAGGCATTGCTTCACTTTTATTTACGTTTATCTTGTATCCCGACACTTCTCCATATTCCTTCAATTTCTTATATAGTTCTTTTATTGATAGTTCTGGTTCTGTTAAGTACACTATCACATCATCCGCAAACAGACTGATTTTATATTCCCTGTCTTTTATTTTTATTCCTTTTATATTATTATCTCTTCTTATCGATTCTGCTAGTGGTTCTATAGCTAGCGCAAACAATAATGGTGATAGTGGGCATCCCTGCCGCGTTGACCTGCTTAAGTTAAATTGCTTTGATACATGTCCATTTACTGTCACTTTCGCTAACGGTCCCTTATATAATGCTTTAATCCAATTAATATACTTCTCCGGTAAACTGAATTTTTGCAATACTTTGAACAAGTAATTCCATTCTACTCTGTCGAAGGCCTTCTCTGCGTCTAAAGCAACTGCTACTGCCGGTGCTTTATTTCCTTCTACTGCATGAATTAAGTTAATAAATTTACAAATATTGTCTGTTGTGCGTCTTTTTTTGATAAATCCAGTTTGGTCTAAATTTACCATTTTCGGTACCTGTTCTGCTAATCTGTTCGCTAATAGTTTAGCTATTATCTTATAATCTGTGTTTAGCAAAGATATTGGTCTATATGACGCTGGTGAGAGTGGATCTTTCCCTTGTTTTAGTATCACTGTAATTATTGCTGTTTTACATGAATCTGGTAAGTTTTGTGTCTCATCAATCTGGTTGATTACATCCAGGAGGGGCGGTATTATTAGGTCTTTAAATGTTTTGTAGAATTCTATTGGGAGTCCATCCTCTCCTGGTGTCTTATTATTTGGTAAATTTTTTATTATCTCTTGTATTTCTACTGTTCCAAATGGTTCTGTTAATTTATTTTGTTCCTCTATTTGTAGTTTTGGTAGTTCAATTTTAGTCAAAAATTCATCTATTTTCCCTTCTTTCCCTTCGTTTTCGGTTCGGTATAATTGTTCATAGAATTCTCTGAAGTTTTCCTTAATTTCTTTTGGATTATATGTAATTTGTTTGTCTTTTTTCCTTGTTGCCAATACCATTTTCTTAGTTTGCTCTGTCTTAAGCTGCCATGCTAGGATTTTGTGTGTTTTTTCCCCTAGTTCATAATATTTCTGTTTTGTCTTCATTATATTCTTCTCCACCTTATATGTTTGTAATGTTTCATATTTTATTTTTTTATCCGCCAATTCTCTTCTTTTGGTTGTATCTTCCTTTATTGCTAATTTTTTTTCTATGTTTATTATTTCCCTTTCCAACTGCTCTGTTTCCTGATTATAGTCCTTCTTCATCTTGGTTGCATAACTTATTATTTGCCCTCTAATGAATGCTTTCATTGCGTCCCATAGTATAAACTTATCTTCCACTGATTCCGTATTTACTTCAAAGTACATTTTTAATTGTTTTTCAATAAATTCTCTAAAATCCTGTCTTTTAAGTAGCATGGGGTTTAATCTCCATCTATACATTCTTGGAGGGATGTCTTCTAGCTCTATTGCCAATAACAGGGGTGAGTGGTCCGATAATAGTCTAGCTTTATATTCCGTTTTCCTAACTCTCCCTTGTATGTGGGCTGATAACAGGAATAGGTCTATCCTTGAGTATGTTTTATGTCTAGTCGAGTAGTATGAGTATTCCTTTTCTTTTGGGTTTTGTTTCCTCCATATGTCCACAAGTTTCATTTCTTGCATTGATTTAATTATAAATTTGGTTACTTTGTTCTTCCTGTTAATTTTTTTCCCCGTTTTATCCATATTTTGATCCAAATTCAGATTGAAATCCCCTCCTATTAGTATGTTCCCTTGCGTATTAGCTACCTTCAAAAAGATATCTTGCATAAACTTTTGATCTTCTTCGTTAGGTGAATATATATTAAGTAGATTCCAAAGCTCTGAATATATCTGACATTTTATCATAACATATCTCCCTGCTGGATCTATTATTTCCTCTTCTATTTTAAATGGCACATTTTTGCTAATTAATATAGCCACTCCTCTTGCTTTTGAATTATACGATGCTGCTGTTACATGTCCTACCCAATCTCTCTTTAATTTCTTGTGCTCCAATTCAGTTAAATGTGTTTCTTGGACAAATGCTATATCTATTTTTTCCTTTTTCAGTAAATTTAGTAGTTTCTTCCTTTTAATTTGGTTATGTATTCCATTAATATTTAGAGTCATATAGTTCAGCGTAGCCATTTTATATTTTGTTTATCTTCTCTTTCCGTTTTTCCATCATTACCTTTCCTCCTTTTCCATTTCTGTTTTCTTATTTTCAACTCTTTACCAGACAACATTCCTACAACATCCAACATTTTCCTTATTCTCCTATTTCTATCTTCTTTATCCCCAATCTCCCCTTCCCCTCCTGAGTTGCCCTTTATCCCTTGTCGGACAACCACATCTCCCCTCTCCATTTGGATTTGCGAATCCACTCGCAAGCGTCAACTGATTTTGCAGTGACCGCTCTTTTCCCCCCACCCAGCCCCCCCCAGAAAAGATTTCGTTTTTTATATGTCACAAAGGTCACTCTTTTAGTTCCCTCCTTATTCTCTCTATTCCATTACCTTCCCTTATTAATTCTTGTCTATACTTTCTATGTTTTCCTCTAATTACAGATACTTTCACATATGCCCGTTGTCTCTATTCACTCTTATACCTCTTTACCCGCATACATATCAATCGTGGTCATTTTTACCCTCCTTACCCGTCTTCATCCCTCAGTCTATTTTTGTCTTTACCCACATACATATCAATCGTGATAATTTTTGCTCTCATTACCCGTCTTCATCCCTCAGTCTATTTTTGTAATTGTTCTGCAAATTTTCGTGCTTCTTCTGGATCCGAGAATAGTCTGTTTTGTTGTCCTGGAATAAATATTTTCAATACCGCAGGATGCTTCAGTGTAAATTTATATCCTTTCTTCCATAAAATCGCTTTTGCTGCATTGAACTCTTTTCTCTTCTTTAGGAGTTCAAAGCTTATATCTGGATAAATGAAGATTTTTTGCCCTTTATACTCCAGTGGTTTGTTGCCCTCTCTTACTTTTTCCATTGTCTTCTCCAGCACCTTTTCTCTTGTAGTATATCTTAGGAATTTTACTACAATAGATCTTGGTTTTTGTTGTGGTTGTGGTTTAGGGGCCAATGCTCTATGTGCTCTTTCTATTTCCATTTCTTGCTGTAGTTCTGGACATCCTAGGGCCTTAGGGATCCATTCTTTTATAAACTCCCTCATATTCTTGCCTTCTACATCTTCCTTAAGGCCCACTATCTTTATGTTATTTCTTCTGTTATAATTTTCCATTATATCTATTTTTTGGGCTAGTAATTCTTGTGTCTCTTTAGTTTTTTTATTAGATTCCTCCAATTTCTTTTTTAAGTCTTCTACCTCCATTTCTGCTGCTATTGCCCGTTCTTCCATCTTGTCCATTTTTTTCCCCATTTCTGTTAAGGTCATATCCATTTTATTTATTTTCTTTTCTGTGTTGTTTATTCTTCTTCTTAAATCATTGAATTCCTGTGTTTGCCATTCTTTAAATGACTCCATGTATCCTCTAACAAGAGCAAGTACCTCCTTTACCTTGCCTATCTTTTCTTCTTCTATTTCCCTGTACTCTTCCTCTTCCTCTTCTTCTTCCTCTAGGTTGACCATCTGTTGTTTCTTTGCTGCCCTTTCCTCCTCTTCTTTCTTGTTTCTATTGTCTTCTGTGGTCTCTTCTTGCTGCAGGTGTTCTGCAGCTGTCGTTGCCGGCTGTGGAGATCGACTCCCCAGCTGGTCCCCCCTCCCGTCGGTGTGTTTTTTTGTATGCGCATCGCGCATGCGCGAGGAGTCGCGCATGCGCGGTTGCGCACTTTTACTCGGCTCTGTGAGCCATTGTTGTAGTTCTCTTTCTACCGACCTGAGGTAGTGGGGTCTTCTCTCCACAGCGGGCCTCTTCGGACAGGTAAGGCCTTCACCTTTTTCCTCCGTTGTCTTCTCTTCCTCTCTTCTTTCCGTTGATTTTGATTTTTCTCCTTTTGTCTCCATCTTCTTTCCACCTTTATACTCACTTTTCTTTAACTTGTATTTCTGTGCCTTTGTATTTTCTCTTGTTTTTCCCGACTTTTCTGGAGAGGGCTGGAGTTCACCGTCCGGCCACTACTCCATCACGTGACTCCTCCCCTTGTAGTTTAGTTCTTAACATAAATCAAAAATCAAAGGCAAGACTATATCTCATCGAGAAGAGTAAATACATCTCTTTGGCTTGGCTTCACGGACGAAGATTTATGGAGGGGTATGTCCACATCAGCTGCAGGCTCGTTGGTGACTGACAAGTCCGATGCGGGACAGGCAGGCACGGTTGCAGCGGTTGTAAGGAAAAATTGGTTGGTTGGGGTTGGGTGTTGGGTTTTTCCTCCTTTGTCTTTTGTCATTGAGGTGAGCTCTGCAGTCTTCTTCAAAGGAGTTTGCAGCCCGCCGAACTGTGAGGTGCCAAGATGCACGGTTGGAGGCGATATCAGCCCACTGGCAGTGGTCAATGTGGCAGGCACCAAGAGATTTCTTTAAGCAGTCCTTGTGCCTCTTCTTTGGTGCACCTCTGTCTCAGTGGCCAGTGGAGAGCTCGCCATATAACACGATCTTGGGAAGGCAATGGTCCTCCATTCTGGAGACGTGACCCACCCAGCGCAGTTGGGTCTTCAGCAGCGTGGATTCGATGCTTGCGGATTCTGCCAGCTCGAGTACTTCGATGATGGTGATGAAGTCATTCCAATGAATGTTGAGGATGGAGCGGAGACAGCGCTGATGGAAGCGTTCTAGGAGCCGTAGGTGATGCCGGTAGAGAACCAATGATTCAGAGGCGAACAGGAGCGTGGGTATGACAATGGCTCTGTACACGCTGATCTTTGTGTGTTTCTTCAGGTGATTGTTTTTCCAGACTCTTTTGTGTAATCTTCCAAAGGCGCTATTTGCCTTGGCGAGTCTGTTGTCTATCTCTTTGTCGATCCTTGCATCAGATGAAATGGTGCAGCCGAGGTAGGTAAATTGGTTGACTGTTTTGAGTTCTGTGTGCCCGATGGAGATGTGGGGGGGGGCTGGTAGTCATGGTGGGGAGCTGGCTGATGGAGGACCTCAGTTTTCTTCAGGCTGACTTCCAGGCCAAACATTTTGGCAGTTTCCGCAAAACAGGACGTCATGCGCTGGAGAGCTGGCTCTGAATGGGCAACTAAGTGGCATCGTCTGCAAAGAGTAGTTCACGGACAAGTTGCTCTTGTGTCTTGGTGTGAGCTTGCAGGTGCCTCAGATTGAAGAGACTGCCATCCGTGCGGTACCGGATGTAAACAGCGTCTTCATTGTTGAGGTCTTTCATGGCTTGTTTCAGCATCATGCTGAAGAAGATAGTAAAGAGGGTTGGTGTGAGGACGCAGCCTTGCTTCACGCCGTTGTCAATGGAGAAGGGTTCGGAGAGCTCATTGCTGTATCTGACCCGACCTTGTTGGTTTTCGTGCAGTTGGATAACCACGTTGAGGAACTTGGGGGGGCATCCGAGGCGCTCTAGTATTTGCCAAAGCCCTTTCCTGCTCACGGTGTCAAAGGCTTTGGTGAGGTCAACAAAGGTGATGTACAGTAAAAACATTTATATCGTATGGGGAGGGGGACATAAAGGTAGTCACGTATCTTTAAATTTCACTGATAAATCTAATATTTACATTCACAATATTTAATTTTTTTCTAAGCTTAGACAAGGTGTAATATGAGAGAACCATTGAAACACTGTTGGAGGTCGAGAGTCTTTCCATTTGAATAAAATGGCTCTTCTAGCCAACAATTTAGAGGAGGGCACAACCCACTGAACAGGTACAGAAAAACTGCCTATATCTGGGTCAATAACCCTGAAAAGAGTAATTATTGGATTGGGGCATAGCTCCATCTGGAATATAGTTGAAAAGATTGTGGCATGATCAATGATCACCTACGGACACAAAGCAAGAAGTCAAAGGCTTTATTAATTAGAAAACCTTAGCATGTCTCTACATGCTGCTGGTTCACATCCAAGGCAGGTATAAAGGAGGAGACTAGGGCTCTCTGCCTTAATTAGCAATCTTATGGGGAGGAGCTACGGGTATGGAAGGTGGGCTAGGCTGCCCTGTCCAGCAAAGTCATGCCCACAGTGCTGCATTCCACCACAAAGATATTAAAATTTTCTATTTCTAAGGATGAACAAGACCAAAACATGTCAATGTAGCAACTTCAAATTTGCAACTGTCACAAATAGGATTAATATTAGAAAAAAAAACTAGCCAATTTATCCTTGGACACGTGAACATGATGCACCACTTTGAATAGGATTAATGAATGTCGGCCACATAGATATATTCACCAGTTTAAAATATCTTGTCTCATAGAACCCATATCCCTGTAAACCTTTCCTATCTGTGTAAGTACTACCTGAATGCCTTTTGAATGTAACAATTGTCCCTGTCTTGACCAATTCTTCTGACTGCTCCTCCCATATCTCCACCACCTTCTGTATGAAGGTACCCCTCAGGTCCCTTTTAAATCCTTCCCTTCTCACCTTAAATTTATGCCTTGTAGTTTTAGATTTCAGTTTCTCCCTATAATTCAATCCTACCAGCCCCAATAACATTCTTGTGAATCTTTTCTGCACCCCTTCAACTTAATCATTGCTTTCCCATAGCTGTGTGACAAAAACTGCCCACAATACTCTGTGTGGTCTCACCAACATCTGGTACATTTTTAACATAATTTAATTTAAATCTAGATATACACATGGTAACAGGCCCTTCCAGTCCATGATGCCATGCCACCCAAATACACCCAAGTAACTAATTAATCTAAGAAGTCTTTGGAACATTGGAGAAAACCAGAATATGAGTAGAACACCTATGTCCGGCTGTTATTCATTGACCACAGCTCTGTATGTGACATATCAACAAATTCAGAGGTCTGGGACATTGTCCATCCCTCTATATCTGGATCCTCAATTTCCTCACTGGCAGACCCCAATCAGTGCTGATCACAATATCACCTCTTCGTAGACCATCACTCTGGGGACCCCAAGGCTGGGTGCTTAGCCCTATTCTGTTCCCTCTATGCCCACTATTGTGAAGCCAAGCTCATCTCCAACCCAAACTATGAAGTTGCTGACGATTCCACAATTGTTGACCAGTAGTAATGTCAGAATATAGAATGGAGATGCAACATGTAGTTTTATGGGGCCTGAAAAACAATCTTGCCCTCAAAGTCAGCAAGACCATGGAGCTTATTGTGGATTTTTAAGAAATGGAGGCTGAGGAACAATACACCTGTCTTCGTGGAGGGATCAGGTGCTGACACAAAGTTTTATGAGCTTCATGTTTGGCAGACACATGGGCCGAAGGGCCTGCTCCTGTGCCATGCTGTTCTATATTGTTTGAGGGTGGGAAGAATGATAGTCCATCAGATTCCTATTTTGCTCCAGTTTCCAGCATCTTTAGTGTCTCAGTTCTTGATGCAACTCCATGAAGCTCTGCAACATGGCCTCATCATCCAAGTCACCATTGTAAATCCATTTCAGCCATTTTATCTCTGATCTTCTTCCCCCTTATCTCTGCTGCAGCTTACAGTGCAGACATGGCTTCATCCAACTGCTTTTAGCTGCAGCCTGTGACACTTTAGTCATTGTGCCCCATATTAATTATATAATGGTTCTGTTACACAAGGTAACCGCTCTTTCCTGTGGAATAATAACAAGTTTTGTGAAATTCTCAAAATAAAAATGCAATCACACTAATAAAATTGTGTAGAAGAGTTGCAGTCTCACCAGATGTATGGCTAGGAGCTGATTCATCCTGATTTATGCAATCTTGTTGTTTGCCAATATCCGTTGCCAATATCTGCTTCTCTACAATTCATCCTGTGTTAATAAGGGGGCCTTTTAGTTTTCTTGTTGGGGAAATCCAAAGTCAACTGTGAGGCTTTTTGACACTCTCTAGGTTTAGCCAATATGGACTTGTCCATGTCTTGGTTTTTGCAGCTCTCTGTTGGTCCTGAAGTCTATGGCACACCTATTTTCTATTGCAATAGATATGGGGTGAGAGACAGACTAGGAAATTCTGATGATCTGGTGCCCATTAACAAGCTGTTATCCCTACTTGCCCTGAGGATGACAACTTTTGTGAAATTATGGGGGGGGGGGGGGGTTGATTTAGTGAAGCAACTGCTTGTAGACACAAGGTCAAGGCTGAGTCATTTCAAAATTTTGTTGCATTGAAGTACAGAAGCCAAAGAGGAAATTTGATGGTGGTATTAAGAATAATCATGATTGAATTACAGGTAAATGGATTTTTTTTGTTATGAGTAGCAAGATAAAATGAAAAGCCTAGTTTTACATGCTATCCAGGCAAGTAAACTTGTACTGAAGCAGCTAGAGTACAATATAGTGTTACAGTAAGTCAAAAAGTGAAGGTTTATTACAAAGGCAAAGTGCAGGTACATCCACTTTTACCAATAAGTGGTCCATTCAAGAGTTGAAAAACAATAGAACAGAAACTGTCCTTGAATCTGGAAGTTGATGTTTCAACCTTCTGCCTGAAGGAAGAAGGGAGGAAAGAGTGTGACCAGGGTGGAATGGGTCCTTTAACATGGTGTCTGTTTCCTGAGACAGTGGGAGGTATAGACGGAGTCGGTGGGGAGGAGGTTGGTTTTGTGATGGTCTGAGCTGCATTCACAACTCTCCAGTTTCTTGCAATCTCAGGTGGAGCAGTTCCCTTACCATTCAGTTATGTAAATACACACAAGTGCTGGAGAAACTCAGCAAGTCCCAAGGGTTCCAGAGAGAACAAAGATGTATAACCAGCATTTCAGTCATGAGCCTTCTCCAGCAACTTTGAGTATCTACAGCAATCACAGCATCTGCAGAGTTTCTTGTTTCACCCAGTGTTGACACAGTGAAGTAGCTTCCTGAGCCGATAGCTGAACTATTTCAATTTGTCTTATCACATACATTCCTTTTGTTCTGCACATCCTTCCCCCACTTTCCCTCCTACTTAAAAACCAACATGTATCTCTCTTCCCCAATTTTGATGAAAGGTGGTAAACTAGAATATTCACAAATTTTCTCACATTACCTTGTTGTATGTGATATTAACCTTGAACGTGACTATCTCTTTCCACAGAAGTTGCCTGATCTGCTGAGTGTTTCCAGTATCTGTTTTTTTTTTTCCCAATTTTCAGTCACATTGCAGTTGTGTAAAACTTTGGTTAGGCCACATTTTCATTTCTGGTTAGCATACGACAGGAAGGCTTTGAAGAGACTACAGAAGAAATTCATCAGAATGTTGTCCGGGTTCAAATGCACGAGCTACAAGGAAAGGTTGGTTTTTTTCTTGAGTGTTAGAGGTGGAGAGGAGATCTATTGGAAATTTATAAAGTTATGAGAGTTGTTGATAGGTTCAAAGGCATTTTCCCAGGGTAAAAATATTTCATACTGGAGAGAATAGGTTTAAGCTGGGGGAAGGAGAGTTTAAAGCAGATTTGCTCAGAGAGCTCTGGGGGCCTGGAACGGGTTGCCAGGGGTATAGGTGGAACACCGACAACAATAGCAAGATTTAAGAATCATTTAGACAGACACATAGCACAATCAGGGGATGGAGGGATTTAGATCATGTGCAGACAGATGGGATTGTTTTAGATTGACATTGTGGTCAGTGCAGACATCTTGGGCCTAAGGACCAGTTTCTGTGCTGTACTGTTCTATTTCTGTGCCATGTATGGTAAACCACTGTAATGTATGATTATGTGGTCAAGCATGTCTATTGGCTGGTTGTACCTGTGGCCCCTCCCCACAGGCTCCTGTATAAAGGTGGCTGTTCCACAGCCCCCTGCAACTCAATGCAGGACAGTCAAACAGTAAAGATATGCTATGTTCTCAAGTGAATTAAATTGATGCACCATCAATCACTCAGGCTGCCATTTTGGATGTCACCTTCAGGACCCAGCTGCGCCGTGGAGGCTGCTATCTTCCAGATCCGGCAACACCGTGTGTGGGCCCTGAATCCACTATCTTGGACACCACCACCTTCTACTGCAGCGACCCGACCCTCGCCTCCATCACCCTCAACCCGAACAATCCGCACCAACTCGCCAGGTCAATGATGGATATCAAGGCAAACAGCCATGTGACAAGTTGCTTGTTCGATAGCGGGAGCACAGTGTCTTGTACATCTGGATACGGTGCAGAGCCTCTCCCTCACAGTACTGTTGGTGAACCAAAAGGTCTCCCTGGCATCCAAGTTATTCACAGCAGACATTCGGGGTTTCTGTATAGTGACTTTAATGATGTGGGGTACTGAATATGACAATTTTAGACTGATGGTAATGTTGCAGCTATGCGCTGCTGTACTGTTAGGTCTTCATTATCAGTGTCACCTTAAAAGCATGATGATGGCATTTGATGGGCCCCATCTGCCCCTCACCATTCGTAATCAGCAATTCGATAGCCAATCCCCCTGCCGTACATATCCCCCAACATAACCACTCACCATGCACAACTTGCGGGCTCTCCACACTTAAAGACCCCCTTCTGTCGCTATTCTCCAACCTCACACCTGACTGCAAACCTGTCACCACTAAAAGCAGATGGTAAAGTGCCAGGGACAGGACCTTCATTGGGGCGGAGGTACAGTGCTTACTTAAGGAAGGAGTTATTGGAGCCAGCAATAGCCCTTTGAGAGGGCAGGTAATGGTAGTGCGGAATGGGCGGAAAAGAATAGAATGGTCAACGACTGCAGCCAGAACATCAATAGATACATTCAATTGGACGCATACGCCTTTGGGGAGTCACTGACATGGTCAACCAAATCACTCAGTTTCAGGTCTTCATATCACCAGATACCCATCTGTCCAGAGGATTGCCAACATAATGTTTGAAGCAGATGGCTGCCTATACCACTTCCTATAGGTCCCCTTTGGTGTCATGAAGAGTGTCTCTGTCTTCCAGCAGGAGATGGACCACATGGTGGATCAGTATGAGTTGCGGGCCATTTTCTCGTATCTCGACAAAGCCACCATCTATGGCCACGACCTGCAGGAACATGATGCCAATCTCCAGAGATTTCTTGAGACAGCCAAGCTCCTTAATCTGATGTACAACAAGGCCAAGTGTGTGTTCTGCACAACTCGCCTGGCCAGCTTTGTCTGTGTCGTGGAGAATAGCGTCATGACCATATGCGACCAGTTCCACACACCTTCAAGGCCCTGAAGAGGTACCTTGGGTTTTTCTCCTATTATGCTCAGTGGGTCCCCAATTATGTGGACAAACCCCGACCCTTATCAAAGCTACGTCCTTCCCCCGGCAGAGGAGGCTCATGCATCCTTTGACCGCATCAAGTCTGACATCACCAAGGGGTGGACGAATCCACCCCTTTTCAGGTGGAAAGTGATGTATCAGACTTCGCCCTGGCTGGCAGGCCCTTGGCATTGTTTTCATGCACCCTGCAGGGCCCTGAGATTCGATACTCCTCAGTCAAAAAAGAGGCCCAAGCCATTGTCAAGGTAGTGAGGCACTGCCGCAATTACCTGGCCAGTAAGAGGTTCACCTTGCTGACTGATCAACGTGTTGTCATGTTCATGTTCAATCAACAGTGGGACAAAATCAAAAACTATAAAATTCTGTAGTGGAGGATAGAATGATCCACCTATAACTGACATCCTGTACCGGCCAAGGAAACTTGACAAGCTGCGATGCATCATGTCCTGTGGGACTTGTGCCAGCACCCAGATCGACCTACTGCAAAAACCTCCATAATGATCTCTGTCACTCCGGAGTCACCAGGTTCTTTCAGTTTGTCAAACCTCGCAACCTGCCGTACTCCATTGACGAGATCAGGACCGTGACAAAGCGCACAACCTACTGTGACAAAGCGTGCAACCTGCCATACTCCACCGACGAGATCAAGACCATGACAAAGCACACAACCTGCCATACTCCACCGACGAGATCAAGACCGTGACAAAGCGCGCAACCTACCGTACTCCACCGACGAGATCAGTACCATGACAAAGCGCGCAACCTGCCGAACTCCATTGACGAGATCAGGACCATGACAAAGAACTGTCGGGTCTGTGCTGAGTGCAAGCCACACTTCTACTGCTAGCTATTAAAGCCACTTGCCCTTTTGAGCGACTCCATGTCGACTTCAAAGGACCCCTGCCCTCCACCAACTGTAACATATATTCTCTTAACATTATCGATAAATACTTCCATTTTCTATTTGCCATTCCCTGCTCGGATATGGCCGCTGCCACAGTCTCCAAGGCCCTGTGCGGCCTCTTTGCTCTATTTGGTTTCCCCAGTTGTATCCACTGCGACTGGAGACATTTATGAGTGACAAGCTGTGAGAGTAGCTGTTGACCAGGGGCATTCCCACAAGCAGGGCCACCAGTTACTGCCCCCGGGCTAATGGGCCAGTGGAGAGGGAGAATACTACGGTCTGGAAGACAGTCCTCCTGGCCTTGCAATCAAAAGGCCTCCCAGTCTCCTGCCGGTAGGAGGTTCTCCCGGATGTCCTCCGCTCTATCAGATCCCTGCTGTGCATTGCCACTAACACTACACCACACTAATGTAAGTTTTCCTTCCCCAGGAAATCTGAGACAGGGCCACACTACTGGTGTGGCTAATGTCCCTGGGACCCATCCTGCTCTGGAGGCATGTGAGGAACCACAAGTTTGATCCATTGGATGAAAGGATCCACCTCCTTCATGCCAACCCCTAATATGCCTATGTGGCATATCTGGACAGACACGGTTTCCATCAGGGACTTGGCTCCCTCGGGCCCTGGAAACTGCTGTTTATCACACCATACCCTCCTCACCATTAAATGCACACAATGCACCCGACCTCTGGTATCTTGCCTTTGCCCCGAGGGAGGGTACACCAGGTATGGCGCCTACCCACCAGGACAATACTGAAGGATATGAACAGGCGCCCGAGACCGTCTAGGACTCCGCTGCTACCCACAGCTGCAACCAGTTCTATGACAGTCCCAGTAAATGACCAGACCGCCTGATATGCTGAATTTATGTCTTTCAAATTGTATACTTTGTATGTTTCACTTCACCCCACAGGACCCTTTTTAAAAACATGGGGTGAATGTGGTAAACTACTGTAATGTAAAATTATCTGGTCAAGCATACCTATTGGCCGGTTGTACCTGTGGCCCCTCCCCACAGGCTCCTGTATAAAGGGGGGTGTGCAACTCCATGCAGGACAGACGAACAGTAGGGATATCCTATGTTCTCAAGTGAACTAAAGTCAATTGGTTTCTCCACAACAATCTCCTAAGTGATTGATGGCACATCACAGTGATTTCATTGCACTTCAGTTCATCTCTTGAGCTCTATGACTACAGAACTCGAAACAAGAAGTTTGTAACTCCCATCCTATTTGAGGTGGAGTGACTGTGTTATAAAGACATAGGCAGCAGACATTTGCAGTGACCTGTAGCCAAGGTAATAGAAGGCTTCACTAGAATGCTGGGAACAGAGGGAAATTTTTCTGGAAATGTTGGCCAAAATCAGTTTTAAATTTAGACACACAGCACAGTAACAGATCCATCTGGAGCATGAACCCATGCCTCCCAAATATGCTACAACCCGCGTATGTTTTGTAGGGTGGGAGGAAAGCGGAGGACGTGGAGGAAGCCCATCAGACACAGGGAGAATGTACCTACTCCATACTGACAGCACAGCATTCAACCTCCATCTCTGGCACTGTAATGGCATTGTGATAACCACTATGTAACCGTGCTGCCCATGAACAGCTTCCCTTTGGAATATTTGCCAGGATGACAGAAAAATCCCCCAGTGAATGTTGGCCAGAGTAACAAAAGATTCAGTGGGAATATTGCCCACTATGGGATCATATCATCCTGCACCCTGGAGATGTTGGCTCACACAACAGGTACTTTACCCAGGAATTGTGCTCATGATGGTAGAGAATTGTTTGGAAAATTCTTGAGGAGGAAGAGGTTCACTGAGAATATTGACCAGACTAGCTGTGGGAGGGATATACATGGAATGTTGCCCTGATACCAAGAAATCTCAATGTCACCTTGTCAGTTTCTCAGAAGTTCACAAGTTTGGCATTTCTCAGAATTACTGAAGTCTTAACTTTGTATCTAATTCCTATCTCATAGATCATGCCCTTAACAAATCTATTTCTAACCAACTGTAATATGTATAAGGTCAATTGTTAGAGAGCCATCCAGCAAGTGTAACAGAGTTAAAAATGTGTTTTAATAATTTTTATTCTCAATTCTGTAATTGTGAATTTTATCTCAATGAGTCACTTATATTTATTGTCATTTTAATAATGTTTCTGGTGAGAATGAGTTTGACAGTGCACACCTCTTGTGTATCTCCTAATCCCTTCCTGCTCCTCGTACTGCTTCCTACCTGTGGTGGAACACAGTAGAGGAGGTGTGATCTCACTGGACTGTACAGGCTGGCCTGCCTTCATCCCTGTAACTCCTCCCTGTAAGATCCCCAGTAAAGGCTGATAGCCCTAGTCTTCTCCTTGGAACCAGGCCAATGTTTCTGGATATTAAAGCCTTTAACCACTTGCTTTGTGTCTACTTGTGGTTATTGATCAGGCTGCAATTTGATATCCAGATTACCTGCCATGGAAAAGACGATCTGAGTGGATAAGCTGGAGACTGACCCCAGGAAACCGGAGGACTCTGTTAAATTTGGTATATGGCTTCATAGCTTAAAGGTCCGCATGAGGTGCCACTAGATCTCTGCAGGTGACAAGTACAATCTGCTCTTTTTATCTGTGGGCCGCCAAGTCTACCAAATAATATGGGACTGCGAGAAGTCTGACAATGCAATGGCCCAACTGTGACAGCAATACAATGCTTCAGTGAACGCCGTATATGCCCGCTACCTGCTGGTCACCTGATGCCAAGGCCCTGGTGAGTCAGTTGATGATTTTGTAAGGGCCATGAAGAAACTGGGAGGAGCCTGTGTGCCGAGATGTGACTGCAGTGGCCTACCAAGAGGAACTCATCCACGACGGGTTGCTGGCTGGCTTCCGCTCCAACCACATCTGCAAGCGACTCCTGGAGAAGGGCGATCAGACCCTTCAGGAAGTCAAGTGGCTGGCTCGGTCGCTGGAGCCAGCCCAGAAGAATGCGGAGGCCTACTCGGCAAGCCATGTGGCCACCAGGTGGGGAGCATGGGCGCTGCCATCTTGGGACTCGTGGACCCTAACTGCAGCTGCCGCCACAGACTATGTGAGGTGTACCCAGGTCAAATACCTGCAAAAATTACTGCCCAGCCTGAATAAAAGCTGATAGCCCTAGTCTCCTCCCTCCATATCAGCCTTGGATCTGGGCCAGCCGCATGCCCGATGTTTCTGGATATTAACGCTATGTGTTCACTTGTGGTTATTGATCGAGCTATACTACCTTGCTAAGGGAGCAAAGTGGCAAAAAAAGGAAGAAAACCCAGAGGACAATGATGGTTGTATTATTTTGTCTTCTAAAGGGAGCGAATCAATGCTGGAAAACAATTCCATGGGCTGTCTCTTCTTCTACGGCCTATGCAAGCCTGTTGCACTGGTGCCGTGATTATTTGGATCTTCAGATCAGCTTGATGCTAATCGCTGTGGATGCGGTGCTGCCTTCCTGATCTGCATTTCAAGATTAATGTGTGGTCAGGTTTAGATTAGACTGTAGATATGTGCGCGGTGCTTTAAAACCATTATCCTCAGTGAGTTAAGAAACCTCTAAGTACTGTTATTATACATCATTTTTGTTCTTTACAATATCTTGACTTTCTACTCCATTTTCTCTCTGTATAAATATATACAATGCTTCTCTGGGACGCCTGTCACGAAAAACTCCCATCTTGCATTGGATGAGGAATATTGTTTTGCTGCATTTTCTTCACACCTCCTGAAACGTGCCTCTCCTCTGACTGTTTAGCTTGGAGCATATTGCACTTCACCTTGAACTGGGACAGATGCACAAGAGGGCCAAGGAGAATGACATACATGACGCTGGTCTTGGAGAAAGGAAGATGAAGGACTTGGGAGTGTGGCACTGCTCAGACACTGTCAGGTTTGATGGCAGAAGATTGAAAGCGTATGCTACACTAATAATGGATGGGTCTGCTGGTCCTAGATTGCCAGAAGGGAAGGGTTTGGAGCTTAGCAACACTGCTGACTAAACAGGGATGTGCTCATATCTGATAGTTGTGCAGATACAGAATTGTACACTGGTTGTACAAAAAAACTCCTTAATGTATAACTAAGCAGAAGAAATTTTGAGCCTTTTGATGGGCAAGACCTGAGATGTTTTGAAGATTGCCTTGCGTTGAAGTCCTGAGCTTGCTGTCAACCAGGAACCTGAAAGAATATACAATGTTCTCCTCCAATATTTCAGTGATGTCCCCTCATGTCTTCCACTCACATAATTTTATGCTACTCTGCCCAAACACAGAAAACTCAGTGGAATACTGGATAAGGCTGAACAAAACAACAGTCCTGTCTCTTGGCGGTTTGTGCAGACTAGGAAAACGGATGGAAAACATGAATGATGAAGTGGCGCTCAACATTTGTCAAGCACTGCCTTGACCCAGAGCTATCCTGCACATTAAGTGTAAGCTGACTCATGAATGGACCTCACGTGATATTTAGCTGAGGATTGATGATTGCCAGAGAGAGTTGAGGGCTAGCGACAGAAACTGTGCTGTCACACAGATAAAAAGCCACACCACAACCATCACCTCTGAGTAGCCCAATCTTTTGCCATCAAACCTGACAGTGTCTGAGCAGTGCCACACTCCCAAGTCCCTCATCTTCCTCTCTCCAAGACCAGCGTCATGTATGTCATTCTCCTTGGCCCTCTTGTGCATCTGTCCCAGTTCAAGGTGAAGTGCAATATGCTCCAACCTAAACAGTCAGAGGAGAGGCACATTTCAGGAGGTGTGAAGAAAATGCAGCAAAACAATATTCCTCATCCAATGCAAGATGGGAGTTTCTCGTGACAGGCATCCCAGAGAAGCAGTTTGAAAGGTCTGTAATGACCCAAGTCACACCACTATTTCACGCTGCAGTCTGAGAGATTGTGTTTTGCCTACCTCTCCATGGGCCATACCAGACTGAATTGCTCTGCTATTAACTCGTTCCAACCCCAATTGGAGGGAAACCAGCTGACCTGTATTCTGAGGGAGGTAGTGCAGGTCACACCACGGACTCCCAAACCGACCACATGTCTGACTCTGAGAGAGTTTTCACATCTGTGAGACTGAAATTGTTGTTTATCAGAATATTCACAAAGTTGGCAGTAGTGACAGTCTTTTCTATATGTCTGTGGTGATGGGTGGAACAGTGAAAATGGGTGGAATACTGGACAGTGGCTCAATGGCCTGCAGCATCAGTGAAACAGCAGAAATAATACTGCGAAGGGCTGAGGTGATTATGGACCAAAAGCAGATCGATGTGCTTGTTGCCTTATTGGATGCGACGGACTTCATGTTAAACCAAAGTGTGCTTTTGACGTAGGGGTGGAAGTATATGGCTGTAAGATATTCATCCCCACATTAATCGCCCCGGGACAAAATGATAACAAACACATCCTGCATCAGTCTAAGCTATATGAGTCCTATTGGAAGACAGTGTTTGGACCCTGCCCAACCAGAGATGCTGAAACCAAACATTTCCTCTCTATGCTCTCTGGTCTGAGCCCCTGGAGAGATGAAGATATTCCTGAGATGGTCGGTACTGTCAGGTGTAACTCAGCTACTTGTCTCGAGCCTGGGCACGAATGACTCAATTGGGGAAAAATGCCCAAACACACCATTGTTTCCCCAGACAGCACCATCATAACAGAACCCATGCCACCCCACTCAGCTCCTCAAGGCGTTCTGGTCACAACGATTATAACTCCACTGTGGGGAGACAGGTAGGTCCCACTGAAGCTCATCAATGCATCTGACAGGTCTGTTCTGTTGAGACGCAGCACAAAGCCGGCTGATGTCTATTCCTGTGTAGTGCTCCAGGATATGGATGCTGCTGAGTGTTCAGAGGTTCCCCTGGTCAGGTGCAGCCAACCAGCTGCACCACCCAATGGTGATATAAATTCTGCCAAAGACTAGCTCAGATCCATTGAGCTTGGTGGTGTTGTGTCATGGGGCACTTTTTGCTCATCGAGTTTTGTTCCCCAAACAGCGGCTTGAATGACTAAGTTATTTTGTTTTCAGCCTTTTTTTTAATTTATTTTATTGGCACATGTAAAAAATACATACATAGCCAAATGCTATGAATCAGAATTAATACATGCTATTTTATCATTTTTTCTCCCCCCCCCCCGCACCCCTTCTCTCCCATGAAGAAAAACTCCAAAGAAAACAAGAAAAAGAAAGAAAATAGAAAAAAAAGAAAGGAAAATAGATTAATTATATAAACAATACTGGATGTTATCTTATAATTAAATTATAACCTAATTATAATAACTTCTACAACTATGAATATATCCACTGGATACAAGATATATAATATACAACTTGATCAAATTCCAAATATATATATATATGTATATACATACACACAAAACATATGTGTGTATATGTATGTATGTATATACATATATATATATATATATGTATATGAGAGAGAAAGAGAGGTAAAACATTTAGCAATAATAAAATAAGAAGTTAAGATGAGGTGAGGCAGAGAGTGACAAGCTCAAGCCATAATCCACTTAGTGAAAATCTTCATAAAGTTATAACACCAATCTTTTGTATGCATGGAAACCAAATTCTCAAAAAATATCATAGTTATTCCTTAAGTTATATATGTAATCTTTTCCAAGGGTATGCAACTTCACTTTTCACCATGCCATCTATCTACTACTAAGTCCAATTTCCATGAAACAGCTATACATTTTCTGGCAACTGCCAGTGAAAATTTTTGAAATTCCTTTGGATAACTAATCCAACTTTAAATCTGGATTAATCCATGAAATATCCCCCAAAAGAAATAGCATAGAATTTCTTGGGAGTCTAACACCCATTACCAGTTGAAGAAAATCTATTACATTGGTCCAAAAAGAGTTCAATTTGAGGCCTGTCCATGTAGAATGTAAAAAAGTAACTATCTCTTGTTTACAGTGAAAACACTTATTCGAAATGTCTGAATTCAATCTATTGAGCTTTTGTGGTGTACAATATAACTGACATATAAAATTATATTGTACTATTCTATATCTAACACTTGTTGCATTTATCATAACATATTTGTGTCCAAGTTCTATCATTTATATCTATACCCAGGTCCTTTTTCCATCTTTGTTTCAATTTATATAAATCTATCTTCTTTACTCTCCTTAAGAGTAATAGATAAACCACAGATATAAACTTTTTTGTATTTGGATTTAATATTACTGTTTCTATATCATCATCTTCTAAGAACAAATATGAGGTGGTTAATCTTTCTTTTAAATAAACTTTTAATTGATAATATCCAAATATATTATTTTGTATTCCATATTTCATTTTCAACTGATCAAATGTCATTAAATGACTACCTTGATAACAGTCTTTATAGACTTTATTCTTTTTTTGACCAATTAATAGCATTTATATTATTCAACGTAAATAGGATCAATTGATTTTGTACCAACGGCATCCTCCTCAATCCATACCCCTTAAAACCCATCAACATATGCAATTTATGCCACATTCTAACCAAATGTCTTAATATTGATGTACTATTTCTCCCGTTAATAATGCCTCATTCCATTTATACAAAAATTCCTCAGATTCTTTTTCACCTATCTTATTGATTTCTCGATTAACCCAAGTCACCTTTTCTCCCTCCTCAAAAAAGGAAGAGAGAAATCTTAGCTGGGCTGCTTTGTGATGGTATTCAAAGTTTGGAAGTTGTAAATCTCCTAATTCAAATCTCCATGCTAATTTTTCCATAGAAATCCTTGACATTTTACCTTTCCATAAAAATTTCCTTATAATTTTATTTAAATCCTTAAATAATTTCTTAGGAATATTAATATTTAAAATTAGTATTTAATAGGTAATGATTGATTTAAATATTGCACTCATGGGAAAATATTCATCTTAATACAATTTACTTGACCAAATGGTGTAATTGGTAAATCCACCCTATTTTTAAAAAATCTTCATCAATTTTCTTAAACAATGGCCCATAATTAAGTTTAAACATATTTTCTAAATGTTTATCAATTTGAATTCCCAAATATTTTATCCATCCATCCAGCCATTTAAATTTCATATTATGTCTACACAAAAGTCAAAGGCATAATTTCACTTTTGTCCCAGTTAACCTTTTATCCTGAGACTCCCCCATATTGTTCCAGTTGCATGCATTATTTATTTAATGAACTTACTTGGTCTGTCAAATAGGCAATCACATCATCTGCAAATAAGATAATTTTATGTTCAGTATTCCCTATTTTAATACCCTTAATATCTAAATCTGTTCTAATAAGTTCCACTAATGGTTCAATCACTAATACAAAGAGAGCAGGTGATAATGGGCAGCCTTGTCTTGATGATCTTGTTAATTTAATATAATCAGACATAAACCCATTTGTTACTATTCTTGGACTTGGATCAACATGCAATCCTTTTACCCAGTTTATAATCATATGCAAATGCCAAATTTAACAAGTCTTAAAAAGAAAATCCCACTACTCTATCAAATGCTTTTTCTCCATCAAGAGCAACTGCAACATTCCAATGTTCTTGCTTTTGAGCCAGATGTGTTAACTAATCTGCCTAGTTACATTATCCACTGATTTTCTTTTTTTTATAAATCCCATTTGATCCTTGTTAATTAATTTTAGTAGAATGATTTCTAACCTATTTGCTAGAAATTTAGCCACTATCTTGCAATCCGCATTCAATAACAATGGGATTAATGGATCTTTACATTTTTTTGGAATTATTGTTATAATTGTGGTCTTGAAAGATTCAAGTAAATTTCCAGTTTCTTCCAATTGTATTAAAACTCTCATAAATATAGGAATCAGCACGTCTTTAAATTCTTTATAAAATTCTAATGTAAATCCATCATCACCAGGGGATTTATTATTCTGTAAAGAAGCTATAACTCTTGCTACCTCTGTAACTGTAAAAGAAGTTCCTAATATTTTTGGCTCTTTCATAGTTGATTTAGGTAAATTTACTTGAGTTAAAAATTGATCAATTTTATTGTCATCTTGTCCATATTCTGATTTATATAATTTCATATAAAATTGCTGAAAACATTTATTAATATCCTGTTCAGTTTTCAATTGCCAAGTTAGCACCTTATGTGCTCATTCTCCAACTTCGTAATATCTGTTTATTTCTCATGATCATTTATTCCATTTTATAAGCTTGTAATGTGTTATATTGCAACTTTTTGTTCACTAGAATTCTTCTTTTTTCTTCTGATGACTGCTTATATAATTCCTTTTCTAAGGTTGATACTTCTATCCCTAAATTATTAATTTGAGACATATTTGTTTTTAGTCTTCAACATGATGAAGTTTGAAGATGGTACACTGGCAAAGTAATAATTGCTCGCTACAACAGTCATGACCGAATTCTCAGAACCTTGAGCACCTGGCCCAAGCAGAAACCTGTTATTATCTAAACCAGGTATTTCACATCTCAGGTGGATGCAAAGTCAGACTTTCAACAGGCTCTCTCTTAAATGCTGCTGTGAGGGCATTGGCCTAAATCCTGCACTAAAGCCCCTTCATTGAACACACATCTGCACACAAAACAAGAGCTGCAAGACAAAAAGCTTGGACTGGTGTCTGCTGCATACATTTGGGATGCAGGAAGAGTTGGGGAGGGGAGTAGGAGAGGGATGGGTGAGTGGACTTTTAAGAGGAAAAGTTACTTCATTCAGAAAGTGGTGAATGAAGAGGTTTCCCAAACGAAGAGGACTGTAATGATTCCATTCAAAACAGAAAACAGTGGATTTGTAGATTTAGAGGAGACAAGGAAAATCAGGATAAGCCAGATAAATGATGTTGAGGTAAAAGATTAGCTCTGGTCAGTTGTGGCTGTGGAGATGGAGTCGTAGATCTGATAGAAAGGCACATGTAATGCATAGAAATGTAGGATTTAGGACCAAATGCTAAACCAAAGGAAGATCCTGGAAACATGGGAAGTTTGGTGCAAAATTTAACAGAGATGGTCAGAGAGTGCAGGACAGAAGCAGACACCCCGCTCTGCAATCCTCTCCCTTCCCTCTCCACATTTGTCCAGGGGTTTTGCAGTGACCATCCTCCCATCCAGAAGAGTAGATGTGCAGTAAGAAGTGTTCATAACAGAGCTGGTAAAATATCCCCTCACAAAGAGTATTGAAAATGTAGAAGTGGCTCTTCATGAAGATTGTGCAATAGAAACTTCCAGTGGTGCAGAATTGGCATACTTCTGGTTGGGAAGAATATTAAGTTTAAGGTTCAAATGAGACTGTAGTTAAAATAATGATCAGCTGTGATCCAATGAAATGACAGAATAGGTTGAAGGTCTGAATGGCTTTCTTGAGTTGCTGTATCTCTGTGAGCAATCCGGTGGATGTATAGTTCCAACATTGTTCATCCCAACATTGCAAGGCCACACTAGAGGATCCAGGCAAGCTCAGTGATGCATTTTTCTCAGTTGTGGAAAACATGGATACGGTGTCTGAAGCCCCTGGGACTTGAAAAGTGAAGAAAGATATTGGAGAGAATTTTCAGAACACTGGGTTCAGAAAGAAAATTGATTAATTTTTGATTGAATGATTGATTGTCTTGTATACCGAGATGCAATGAAAAACTATTTTTCATGTTATCCAGGTCAGTCAACTTCTGCATAGTGCAAGAATAAAAACATACCAGTGGTGCAGAATATAGTGTTAAAGAGAAAAGTAGAGTTAAACAGTTCAAGTTCAAGTTCAGTTTTATTGTGCATACCAGGATGCAGTGAAGGCTGTTTTGCAATCAGCCAATGTGAGCACAGCAAGATCCCACAAGCAGCAATGAAATAAAGAACCAGTCATTATGATGCTTGAGGGATAAATGTTCCATATTTAATTCTTCTGGGATTTTTTGCACCAATGAGATTAAGACTTGTTTTTGAATTTAATTGGAATTAGGTTCATCTGCTCCTCCCATTCACAGCTCCCCGAGATCAAATGATTGGACTTAATGATAGATCTGTTAGTTTAATCCATCTTGCGGTTAAATTTTTAGAGAGTATTAAGTTATAATTATTATTACAAAGCATTTCAAGAATAACAGTGTTTGGTATCCAATTATAACAATCAGTCAAAGGGGCAGCGGGCCAAGATAACTAGAGTTTTGGTCAACTTCAAGGTCAAGAAATGCCCACTGGCACCCAAATGTTCTAAACAGTCTCTCCCTGCTGTGATTGGCTGCATCGAGTGAGACATTCTTTTCAGGAGATCTCATCAAGAAAACAAAGCAGTAGTGTTTGCTCAGAAAATTAACCAATTATCCAAATATCTAGATTTAATGTGGGATTTGTTATTTTGTGTAAAAGCGAGTTCAGTGCAGCAAAATAGTGAAGTGGGACCTATAAAGGAGTCTCACTGGATCACAGCCTTCAGCTGCCAACTAGTGGACAAGATAATAAAGCCCAAACTTCCAACCTTCCCAATAGCTGGCAAAGGCCAGTTCTTGGGGGGGGGGGGGGGGTTAAAAGCACAACACCCAAAGAAATAACTTCTAAGTGAAATTCAGGAAATTCCTCCAGGAAATGAGAGAGGAAAAGAAAGAAAAAGCAGAATGAAAATGAATTATTATAATGCAATCAGTTTGTAAAAAGGAAGTCCCCACAAACAACAATTATTATGGCCACTAATGGTAAAAAGATTAAATTTCAAATTCAGAAGTTACATTTTCGAAGTGTTGAGGATTTGGGGTCTAGATGACTTGATACAGCCCCAGGCTCAATCTCTTCATTGTCTAAACCCCAAAGATCGCCTGTGGGGGATGAAAAAAAATGTCTATTGCTCACCAAATGAAGGATGGTGCTGGAATTACCCATTCTCCGGAAGAAGGTGCGTGTTCCCAAGAAGTGGACCCTGATTTGGAAAGCCTTTCGATTTCAACGGAGGGAGCAAGCAGGAAAATGACTCCATTGTTGGAAATGTATCAAGTAGCATTTCAATCTGAAGAAATCGTTTTTCTTCGTGAATTGATGAAAAAACAACGAGATGCGGGGGGAGACCAGCGGCGACCCCCTGAGGAAGTCGGGGTGCCGTCGCTGGGAGTCCAGACCCGCAGTAAAACTTTTAAAATGCTTTCTGTTGAGTTGCAGCAGGAGCTGCAGTTACCTTGTTCTGCCACTATGTCAGAGAGAGCAGAGCTGAGCTTTACTGAATCACAGTGTTTGCAATTGAATGCTATTGTTCAAGCTGTTATAAAACCTTTGTTGACATCTCAAATGAATGAAATGGTTCAAATGAATGCTGGTGTAAGTTCAGAATTAAATATGGTTAAGACACGTGAGGATGCATCTTATGAAGAATTTTAAAAATTTCAGACTGCTTTTTTTGGACTGTAAACAACAAGTGACTTCTAACACAGAAAAAGTCTTGAAGGTGGAAAAATCAATTATAGAACTAGGAGAACGTGAGAAGGAGCTAGAAAGAAAAATAGGTTACTTGGAGAATCAAAGCAGAAGGAATAATGTGAAAATTGTTGGTTTGCCAGAAGGTATAGAAGGACAAGATCCTCTTTGTTTCTTTAAAGACTGGATTCCGCAAATATTAGGGCAAGAATTTTTCTCTGGGGGATTGGTACTGGAAAGAGCCCATAGAGCTTTAAGAAGAACACCCTCAGCTGGTCAACCACCGAGACCAGTAATAATTTGATGTTTGAGTTATTTGGACAGAGAAGCAATACTTCGACTTGCAGTACAAAATGTGAGACGACAAACACCATTATTGATTCAGAATAGCAGAGATTTTTTTATCCTGATTTGAGTCAAGAGGTCATTCAACGTCGATGTCAATTCAATTCAGTTAAAGGAGTTTTGTGGTGTAAAGATTATAAGTCTACTTTTCGTTACCCTGCAGTGTTGAAGGTGTTTTATCAATTTCAGTTTTTTGAAACTGATCGTGAAGCAATGATTTTTGCTGATTCATTGTCAGATATGAGGACAAAGACTTAGTCCACCATTATCTTCTAAAGAAAAATCTGGTTGCTCTGGAAACAGAAGAAATGGCAGAAATGGGAAAAACAGGAATGGAAAGAGTCTACCTCCTTCTGAAATGGGATCTTCGAGATTCGAATCTTCTGGACGAAATGAAGAATTTTCTTATTCTAATTTTTTCTTTTGTTATTATGATATTTTCATATTATTGACTGTTTGGATGGGGAGGGAGAGATTTGCACTAAGTTCTTTACTAGTCATCAGCCACTGGTGGGTGACCCACACCCAATTTTTGTTTAGGGGATTACTACCTTTTGGTAGTTTTTTGGGGGGGGGGATTTTCTTTTTTTTTCTTTATTATTTTTTATGTTCATTTTTATTTTAGTTTTTAATTTGTGATTTTTTTCTATTGGAGGGCCTATATATGTTGATTTGCATTTTTATTTAAAGATATTATTGGTATTTAGTAATAATAGTAGATATGTCAAAGTTGAGGTTTGCTACTTTTAATGTTCGAGGATTAAACAGTCCGATTAAGCGTAAGCAAGTCTTGGCGTATATTAAGAAAATGAAAATTGGTATTACCTTTTTACAAGAAACACATTTGAATGTGAAGGAAAGCATGAAATTAAAAAGGGACTGGGTTGAGCATGTATATTCTTCTTCATTTAATTCTAGAGCTAAAGGTGTAGCAATTTTGATATGTAAAAAATTATCTTTTGAATTACAATCAATGGAGGAAAAGGCAGGATGTATTCTTAAATTGAATTGTAAGATTTTTAGTGAATTTTGGACTTTACTTAATATTTATGCCCCAAATGTAGATGATGAAATATTTATTTCAGATGCATTTTTATGTTTGGGTCAGGCTAATGATAATATTTTAGTTGGTGGTGATTTTAATTGTGTTTTGGAACCTTTATTAGATGAATCTCTGAAAAAAGTTAAAAAATCCAAGATGGCAATTCAGGTCCAAGTGTTGATGAAAGATCTTAATTTAGTAGATATTTGGAGACGTCTTAATCCGACAGAGAAAGATTTTTCCTTTTATTCATCTAGACATGAATCATTTTCAAGGATTGACTTCTTTTTAGTATCAGCACATTTACAAGGGAAAATACAACAAGCGGAATATAAAAGTAGGGTGATTTCAGATCATTCTCTGTTATATTTTACATATAAAACTTCTGAGAAAACTCAAATAGCTTATCATTGGAGATTTAATACAATGTTGTTAAAAAAATGTGGAATTTATTTGAAAAAACATTAATTTTTTGAAAGAAAAATCTAATTCTGTTCAAAGTAAGTTTGTTTTATGGGATGCTATGAAAGCTTATTTGAGAGGACAAATAATTAGTTATACTTCTAAAATAAAAAAGAATCGATTAAATCAGAGTCTTGAATTAGAGAAACAGATTGATGAGTTAGAAAAGGAATTTCAGAAAGATGCTGCAGAAGATCAGAAAATAGAATTATCCAGGCTGAAATTGAAATATAATACTTTGCAATCTTATCAATTTGAATGTGTGATTAATAGGACTAAACAATGTTATTACGAATGGAGAGAGAAAGCACATAAGGTATTGGCATGGCAATTAAAGAAAGAACAGATATTGAGGACTATTAATGCTGTTAGATGGAATTCTCTTATTACTTATAAACCTGGTGAGATTAATGATGAATTTTATTAATTTTATAAAAAGTTATATACACCTGAAGGAAAACAAGAAACTAAATCAATTGATTTTTTTTATCACAGTTGAATTTACCGATATTTGAGGATGGAGATATACAGGAGTTGGAAGAACCATTTACTGATTCGGAAATTAAAATGGCTATGCTGGAAATGCCGAACGGTAAATCTCCTGGTGATTATGGATTTTCGGTTGAATTTTATAAAATTTTTATTGATGATTTATCTGCAGTGTTTGGGAATGTATTACGTCAAGTTGGAGAACATTATGATTTACCTGAGTCTTGTTCTAGTGCTTTAATTACAGTAATTCCTAAAAAAGATAGATCCTTTGAAAGTATCTTCATATAGAACAATTTCATTGTTAAATGTAAATTATAAAATAATAGCTAAAATATTAGCGAATAGATTGGCTAAATTTTTACCAAAGTTGATTCATATTGATCAAACAGGTTTTATAAAGAATAGATATGCTTCAGATAATACTTTGCACGTGATTAGTTTGATTAATAGATTTCGACAATCTTTAGATCATCCATATGAATGCACGGAGTGTAAGGAATAAAATGGATGAGCTTGAGGCACAAATGGCAATGGGAGGTTATGATATTGTCGGAGTAACGGAGACATGGCTGCGGGAAGGGCAGGATTGGGAAATAAATGTTCCAGGGTACACGTCCTATAGAAAAGACAGAAAGTTAGGAAGAGGAGGTGGGGTAGCTCTGTTGGTAAGAAATGAAATTCAGGCGTTTGAAAGGAAAGACATTGAAACAGGTGGGGTAGAGTCTGTTTGGATAGAATTAAGAAATTGTAAAGGCATGAGGACCATAATGGGGGTCATTTACAGGCCTCCGAAAAGTAGCTTAGATATCAGTAGAAGTATAAATCAGGAATTAAGAGTGGCATGTCAAAGTGGTAGCAATACAGTAGTTATGGGGGACTTTAACATGAAGGTGGACTGGGATAATCAGACGGGGGCAGGAGCACAAGAGACTGAGTTTATTGAATGTCTACGAGATACTTTCTTGGAGCAGCTAGTGGAGGAACCTACCAGGGGGAAGTCGATTCTGGACTTGGTGCTGTGCAGTGACGCAGAGTTAATAAGTGACCTCGATGTAGGGGAGCCATTAGGGAATAGTGACCATGGTATGGTTACTTTTGAACTGCAATTAGAAAGGGAAAAGGAAAGGAAGTCGGAAGCATCTGTACTGCAGTTAAATAAAGGGGATTATGCAGCTATGAGGGAGGAGCTAGCCAAAATAAAATGGAAAGATACACTAGCTGGGAGGACAACTGGGGAAAAATGGCAGGTATTTTTGGAAATTTTTCACAGGTTTCAGGACAAATTTATTCCAAAGTGGAGGAAAGGATCTCGGAGATGCAAATGGCAGCCGTGGCTAACTAATGAAATCAAGTGTAATATCAAATCCAAAGGGAGTAAGTATAGGATAGCGAAGCGGAGTGGGAAGTTAGAGGATTGGGAAATTAGCAAATAATATAATGGAGGATAGCAAAAGCTTTTTTAAATATGTGAAGAGGAAGAAATTGGTTCGGTCTAAAATTGGTTCATTAAGAATGGAAAAGGGTGAAATTATTACCGGAAACAAGGAGATGGCTGAGAAATTTAACAAATACTTTGCAACTGTCTTCACCAAGGAGGATATAGGTTATGGTCAGTTAGAGGGTAGTGGTCATACGGTATCAAGAGACTTGGGGAACTTTCCTGGGGAAGTAGGGGATCTAATGGATATCCGGATCCAGAAACAGGAGGTTGTGAGTAAATTGTTGGGACTGAGGGCTGATAAATCCCAAGGGCCTGATGGGCTGCATCCCAGGGTACTTAAAGAAGTTGCTATGGAAATTGTGGAAGCACTGGTCGACATTTTCCAAAGTTCCATAGATTCGGGGGAAGTCCCTGAGGATTGGAGAGTGGCTGATGTGGTGCCAATTTTTAAGAAGGGAGGGAGGGAGAAAACGGGAAATTATAGACCGGTCAGCCTGACGTCGGTGGTGGGGAAGATATTGGAGTCTATCATAAAAGGAGTAATAGCAGAACACTTAGGCAGAAATAATAGTATAAGGGCTAGTCAGCATGGATTCCTTAAGGGTAAGTCATGCTTGACTAACCTTCTGGAATTTTTTGAGGATGTGACAAAGAGGGTGGACTTGGGAGAATCAGTGGATGTGGTGTATTTGGACTTCCAGAAGGCCTTTGATAAGGTACCGCACGGGAGACTAGTGGGCAAGATCAGGGAGCATGGTATTGGAGGTAAGGTGCTGACATGGATAGGAAATTGGTTAAGAAATAGGAAAAAAAGGGTTGGGGTAAGCGGGTCTTTTTCAGGATGGCAGGATGTGACGAGTGGAGTGCCGCAGGGATCGGTATTGGGTCCTCAGTTGTTTGTAATTTATGTAAATGATTTGGATGAGGGGATTATTAATAACTTGAGCAAATTTGCAGATGACACGAAACTGGGTGGCGGTGTGGGGTGTCAGGAAAATGCAGAGGGACTTGGACAGGTAGGGGGAGTGGGCTGCTGAATGGAAGATGACATTCAATGTAAGCAAATGTGAGGTTACCCATTTTGGGGGCAATAATAGGAAAGCTGAGTATTATTTAAATGGAGACAAGCTAGGGAGTGGGGAGGAGCAAATGGATCTGGGAGTACTTGTTCATCGGTCACTGAAGACTAGCATGCAGGTTCAGAAAGCTGTGAAGAAGGCTAATGGCATGTTGGCTTTCATAAAGAGGGGATTGGAGTATAGGAACAGAGACGCCCTTCTGCAGTTGTACAGGGCCCTGGTGAGACCCCACCTGGAGTATTGCGTCCAATTCTGGTCTCCAATTTTGAGGAAGGACCTACTAGCTATAGAGGGTGTGCAGCGCAGATTTACAAGGTTAGTTCCAGGGATGGTGGGGTTGACATATGCTGAAAGGCTAGAAAAACTGGACTTGTATCCGATGGAGTTTAGAAGGATGAGGGGGGATATGATTGAGGTATACAAAATTATCAGGGGGATAGACAGGGTGAAGTCAGATTACTTGTTCCCAATGATGGGGGAGACGAGGACTAGAGGGCATAGTTTAAGAATACAGGGTAGGCCCTTTAGGACGGAGATGAGAAAACATTTTTTTACCCAGTGAAGTGTGAATCTGTGGAATGCTCTGCCACAGAGGGTGGTAGAGGCAGATTCGCTGATTATGTTCAAAAGAGAGTTAGATAAGACTCTAGTGGGCAAAGGAGTTAAGGGTTATGGGGATAAAGCTGGAAAGGGGTACTGATGGTAGTGATCAGCCATGATCTGTAAAATGGCGGTGCTGGCTTGATGGGCTGAAGGGCCTACTCCAGCTCCTATTGTCTATTGTCTATTGTCTAATAGTGATATCCTTAGATGCAGAAAAAGCATTTGATAGAGTTGAATGGAATTTTTTGTTTAAAGTTTTGGAGAAATTTAAGTTTGGTCCTTCTTTTATTGTTTGGATTAGGGCTTTAAATAGTAAACCAGTAGCTAGAGTATTGACGAATAGTCTGATTTCGGAATCTTTTAAGTTAACTCGATCAACTCGTCAAGGTTGTCCTTTATCACCAGCTTTGTTTGCATTATTGATTGAACCTTTAGCACAGTTGATAAGACAAAATACACAGACACAAGGTATGAAAGTTTTAGATGAGGAGTATAAAATTAATTTATTTGCTGATGATGTATTGGTGTATTTAACAAACCCAGCTCAGTCACTTTTGCATTTGAAGGAATGTTTAGTACAATAAGGATGTCTTTCTAGATATAAAGTTAATTGAGAAAAAAAGTGAAATATTACTGGTAAGTGAAGGAGATTACTCAGTTTATAAGAATATTATTAATTTGAAGTGGACTGATCAAATTAAATATCTGGGTATAATTTTGAATGTTAATTATCAATCTTTATATCAATTAAATTATGCTCTGTTAATGAAAAAAATTAAAACTGATTTGATTAAATGGAAAGATTTACCTATTAATTTAATGGGAAGGATAAATACAATTAAAATGAATATCTTTCCGCATATACAATATTTGTTTCAATCTATTCTGTTTTTACTTGATAAAATTTTTTTTTGAGATTAAATAAAATGTTTAGGGAGTTTTTACGGAGGGGTAAATTTTCGAAAGTAGCTTTGAATAAATTAACTTGGAAATAAGAGTTACGGGGACTACGTTTACCACATTTTCAAAATTATTATGAGGCAGCCCAACTTAAATTTATTTGTTTATTGATGGATTTGGTACGACCTCCTAATTGGGCTAAAATTGAAATGGCAAGTATTTCTGAATTTGAAATACATCAATTTTTGTTTAGGTGGAATATAAATTTGTTATAACAATATAATGTGCCTATACTAAAACATTTAATGAAGTTATGGATAAAGAAAAATAAAATTATAGACTCTAGGAGTAAATTATTGGTTTTGACTCTGTTGTATAATAATCAACTTATTTCTTTTTCAATACATAATCAAAGTTTATTGCATTGGAGATTTAAAGGTCTGAAAAATTTGGGAGATTGTTTTAAAGAGGGTAAGTTTTTAATCTTTTAATCAGATGAGGGAAGATTTTGGTATTGATAAGAATTCTTTATTTCTTTATTATCAAATTCGATCTTAGATAAGTTCCAGCTTGCTTTTGTATATTTAGCTTTATCTGTAGCGAAAAAATGTATTGCTAGTATGTGGAAAGATACATACATATATGATTGATATTAATAGATGGCATAATGAAATGAAATATTGTTTAATAATGGAAAAAAATTACATATGTTTCACATGATCATTATAATTTTTTTATTGATAAGTGGCTGTTATACTCAGAATATTTACATTTCAATTTATATTGATTAGATTTTAATATGTATATTTAACTTTTTTTAATTTTTTTTCTTTTTTTATGGCTCTCCTTAGGAGAGTTGGCTGAAGGGGAGGGGGGTTCTTTTCTGTTTTTTTTCTTTTTTCTATATATATATATATATATAGAAAAAAAATGTTCATGTTCATGTTTAATTGCTGTATATGTCATATATTATTTGTTTTTTGAACGAATAAATAAAGTTTAAAAAAACTCTCCCCAGACTACCACTCACCTACATGGTGGAATAATAGTGGCAATTTTTAAATGTATTTGGAGAAGAGCAATAGTTGCAGTAGCTTGCAATACCCATGGCCTATATATTGTTTTTTTCTAAATGCACCTCTTTCTGTGTGAAAATTGGCTATTGTGCAACGTATCTTCCAACAGTAATGTGAAGTGTGGAGAACTGCCTGTAAAGATTCTCCAAGGTCTTCCTGGAGGGGGCAGTGAAGGCTATGATCGGGCAGAAACCACCAGAGAGTCAGTCAAAAGAACAATCTTGACATCAGGAAAGAGACACAATGGTCATAATATTGAGAGGAGGATGATATTATTGTATATTTTAATAGCAGAGGGGCTTCTGTTGTCTAGAAAAGCTAGGTGGTGTGGAGAGCAGCATTGCTTGAGGTGCAGTTGGATTCTCTTCAAATGTCTATTTTGTCTTCATGTTCCCTTTGAAAACACCCTAATGAATGAAGGCTTCAATGGCATAAGAAGGTTTCTTGGAGTGGATGGGATTTAGGTAAGAGACTTACTATTAGGGTCCCAAAACTCATGATCATATTCTAAGATGGAGCTTGGAAACTTGTAAAATAACATCTCATTCAGTCATTTCCTCTGCACTTCTGCTGCTTCTAATTTATGAAAACAGAAAGAAACAATTTTGAGTATTTTTTTACTGATGTAACTAAGAATGTTTTCCATGAGGGACAGGCAGAGTGTCCTTTGAACCGTCTTTAAAAATATTAAAATATTTCAGAGCAGACTGTCAGATTAATATAATAATTCTGACTATTAAAGCTACCAGGCTCCAAATGTTTTCTGATCACTGGTTCTGGTCCCCAGTCACCACACATAACTGTAACTGATAAACCTTAATCCAAAACCACAAAACTGCAAACCCCTATTTCTGAATCTCTAACTGCAAACCTGAATCCCTTACCCTAACCACAAAGTTCTTGAACAATGGACTCCTAATACCTACAATCAAAAGGATTGACAAGGGCGCAGCCTTAGATGTTAATTACATGGACTTTGACGAGGCTTTAACAAGGTCCACGTGGTCGGCTGGCTCAGAAGGTTAGATCATGTAGAATCCAGGGTGAGCTGGCCAATTGAACACAAAGTTGTCATGATGGTAGGATGCAGAGTGGTAGTGAGATCTGTGATCAGTGGTGTGCTGCAGAGATAATGTTGGATCCATTGTTGTTCATATTAATGATTTGGATGGCAATTTAGTTGGCATGATTACTAAATTTGTGGATTACACCAAATTTGGTAGTCCAGTGGACAATGAAGAAGATTATCTGAGATTACAACATGATCTAGGTCAGCTGGTAAAGTGAACAAGGAATGGGAGACAAAATTGAATTTGGACATGTGTGAGGTTTTGCATATTGTTAAGTTAAACCAGGGGAGGACTTAAACAGTGAGGTCAGTCACCCAAGTATGGGAAGGATGTCATTGAGCTGGAAAGAGTTCAGAAATGATTCATGAGGATTTTGCTAGGACTGGAGGGTCTTTTAGTTAGAAGGAAAGACTGAATATTATGATTCTTTTCTCCCTGGAGTGTAAGGGGCTGAGAGGTCACCAAATAGACTTTTATAAATCATAAAGGGCATTGATGAAGTTGTAACAATCTTTTTTTTCCGGGGCAGGAGAGACTAATACTGTAGGGCATGGGTTTAAGATGCAAGAGGAGTGAATTAAAGGATATAGAAGGGGCAATGTTTTCACCCTGATGGGGTTGGGAGTGTGGATTGGGCTGCTAGAGGAATTGAGAGAGGGAGGACAATTGTAATCTTCAAAAGACATGGATAGGGAAGGTTTAGATGGAAATGGGTTGAATGCAGGCAAATGTGATTATCAAGGGTGGACAACTTGGACAGCAGGGTCAAGTTGGACTGAATGGCCTGTTTGGACGATGTCTCCATGATTTTGTGACCAAAGCACAAGCCCTAAACACTTAATGATTAATGACTAAGCGTTACACCCTTCACTCTAACCTCATCTCTAAAGTATATATTTCCTAGCCACTAACTACAAATTAACCATAGTACATGCACCTTTAATCACTAACGTCAAATCATTAATGTCTAATCCCTGACCTCTCCTTGTCCTAAACAAAAGCCACAAACTAATAACATATAACTCATAAACACTAAATTCTGACCCTGACCATAAACCACAATGTTCCTTATTACTAAACCACTATTCCCTAACTCTTAATCTCTAACTAGTAAACCATAATCTAACCATAAAGCACTCATTCCTAAATACTATTCCCTGGTCTCTGGATTGAAGGGGTTGACTTGCAGGGAAAACTTGTATAGGTTGGATCTTTACTCCTTAGAGTGTAGGAGGCTGAAGGAAGCCGAGGTTTACAAAATCATGAGGGGCTTGGATAAAGTGAACGGTCACTTTTCTCCAGGGTAAATGATTCTGGAACTAGAAGGCATAGGCTGAAGATGAGAGGGGAGAGATTTTAGAGGAACTGGTGGGTGACTCAGAGGGTGTTCCATATCAGGAACGAGCTGCCAGAAAAAGCTATAGACACAAGTATAATTATGCCTGAGGGAAGACATTTGACAGGTTTACAAGTAAGATGGACCTGGAGTGATATGCACCAGGTGCAAGCAAATGGGATTAGCCCGGAATACCATATTGGTTGGCATGGACTAGATGGGATGAAAGGCCTGTTCTATGCTGTAAGACTCTATAACCCTCCATAACCCTGTTTCCATAGCTTCCCTTAAATTCACTGGAATACTGTGCTCACTTTTAAATCACTGGGGCTTCCCTTATATTCACAAGGATACTGTTTCCCACACTCCCTTTCAACTCACCCAGTTCATTGGAAAATACATTTAAGATGCAGAGAGATGATTGAATAGTTGGGAATTAATGGTTCTGGGGAACAGGGAGATAGTATTAAAAATCTGTGCTGACCAACTTACCAAGGTATTCATGGATATCTTCAATATCTCACTCCAGCAGAGCATGGCACACACCTGTTTCAAATGGGCGTCAGTCATACCAGTGCCAAAGAAGCATGTAGTAACCTGCCTTAATGACTATCGACCAGTAGCTCTTACATCAACGGTGATGTCTGATACCAGAAACCATGGCAAATTTCTACAGATTTGTGGCGACAAGTGTGCTGATGGACTCTATCATGGTCTGGTTTGGGGCGTAATTTCCTACAAAAGGTAGTGGACACAGTGCAGGGCATCACGGGCAAAATCGAGAACTTCCACAGGGAACAATGCCATCAGAGAGCAGCAGCAATCATCACGCTACCCAGCACACGCTCTGTTTTCGCTGCTGCCATTGGTAAGGAGGTATAGGATCCAAAAGACTCACACCACCAGGTTCAGGTATAGCTGCTACCCCTCCACCATCTAATTCCTCCACCCTCCACCATCTAACTCCTCAACCACAAACTCAATCAGAACTTTATGTGAACTTCATTGATTTTTTAAATCTCTCTGAATTGCAGTCAGTTTATTTACATTCGTCATCTATTTCCAGTTCATGTATACACTGTGTACAGTCTTTTTGCACTACCAATAAGTGGTAATTCTGCCTCGCCTACAGAAAAAGAATCTCAGGGTTGTATGTGATGTCATGTATGTAATCTGACAATAAATCTGAATCTGAAATGGAACTGAGCTCATAGCCAGATCAGCCGTAATCTCATTGAATGCGGGAGCAGTCTCGATGGGCCATAAGGCCAACTCCTACTCCTATTTCTTATGTTCTTATGTAAAATGTATAATTGGTAATCTGTTTGTCACAAGAGGCTTCTGCTCCTGAGAACAGGTTGTAACCGGAATTGTACACAAGTCAGAATTGAACTAAAATGGTGTATGGGAGAGGATGAAAGATTCAAGACCAGTTTCTTTCCTACTGTTATTAAGCTCTTGAATGAACCGCACACTGGTAAAATAACGTTGACTTTGCCCTGTTCCTACTGATCACTCCCTATAACTTTGTACTCTGTACTGTATTTTCACTGCTGTACTGTCCATGGGTTGACCAGCACACAAAAAAGACTTCTTCACTGAACCTTGTTCATGGCAATGAACATGAATTTAGAGAGACAGCGCAGCAATGCCCTTCTGGCCCATGAGCCCGCGCTGCCCAAATACACCCATGTGACCAATTAATCGACTAACCACATGTGTGTGTTGGGGTGGAAGAAAACCTGAGCACCCAGACTAAACCCACATGGTCACGGGGAGAACGTACACACTCCTTACAGCCACAGCCAGATTTAAACTCGGGTCTCTGGCACTGTAATGGTGTTGCGCTAAATACTACACTAAGCGTGCTTCTAAAGTTGGCACCTCCCTTCCCTTCATTTCCATTTTTCTGCTTCATGCATTTCTGTACATCTTCTAAGATTATTTACTTATGCTGTTGGTGTCATCCAAACCTTGTGTAATCCAAATTAAACCTTGTTAAGTTTGTAAATTTGAACTTCAAAGCAGTTTCATAAGAAACATCTCTTTCTTTTGAGAATTTCTACATTCAAGCAATTGCTAATATAGAGTATGAACTGAAAAGAGAAGTTGAACAAACTTGGGTTGTTTTCTCTGGAGCGTCAAGAGGCTGAGGGGAGGCCAGATATAGTTATGAGAGCCATTAATAGGGTGGACAGTCAGAATCTTTTTCCCAAAGTAAAAATGTCACAAAGAGCAAAGATTTTTTTAAAAATTTGGGGCTTGAGCCCTTCATCAACATATGGAAAAATGTCGGCAGGCATTATAAAGGTAAGGGGGAGGCGTAGGGGGAGGACATGGTAGCAAAGGCAGGAGGTAATGGGTGGAGAAGGGAGGGAAGGAACAGCAGCAAACAAGAGGAGGAGGGATAGCTAGGTGAAGGGAGGGGGAAGTGGGTGGAGAGCTGAGGGAAATAAGACAAGGGGAAGGGAAGGGGCAAGGGAGATCACGTTAGCAAAAACCGAAAAATTCATTGTTAATGCCATCCAGTTGAAGAGTGCCATGACGGAAAATCAGGTGTTGTTCCTGATGGGCAATCAAATGACTCCACGAGGCAGTAGATCAGAGTCAAAAGACTTTTATTAGCTTAGATGTTAGCTGGTGCTCAAAGAACATCTGGCCTGGACCGGGCAGGAAGTGACCTGGGATCAAGGTCTTGGGTCGGGACCTTTATTAGGAAATGTCCTGGGAGGGGTCAGAGGGAAGGAAGGAGCAGTCCAGGCCAGTACATACAGTTATTACCATGATGTAATACCTCATACCACCACATTCACCCCTTCTTTGAAATGTAAATCCCGCGGGGTGAACGTGGGTTCTACCTTTATTTACAATTGTTCTGAGAATCACACCAAAGTCCATGTACAAATTACAAATTCAGTCTCTCAGGCGGCTTTCTGCTCCTGGTGGAGAGCCACAAGGCTGGTTCCCCTGCCGGAAATCTGTTCGCCTATGGAGTGTCCCATCTTGGAGCATCTGGTGGCGCTGTGGACATTGCCAATGGCATCTCTGCTGCGGTGGCAGGTTGTGGTGTTGCTGTCGTGATGCTGGTAAAGGGAAAAATATAGGTGGTGGTTCATTGTCTGTATCCCCTCCCCCTCACCTGGGCCAGATACCTTAGGGAGACTGTGTCCATATGGGAATCTAATGAACGCGCAAGATGGGTTCGCATGTAGCAGTCGCACATCATTGACCAGCGGGTTTTTCTTATGGAGCCGGACGTGCCTGCACAGCAATACTGGCCCTGGGGCTGACAGGCAATGATAAAAATTATTTGTGGGGAGTTGTGTTGGCTGCTATGCACAGTAGGGAATGGGTCACATGCAGGGCTTCTGGAAGGACTTTGCCACTGGGAGACAGATAGACCTTTTGATTTGAGAGCCAAGAAGACTGTCCTCTAGATTGTGCCATTCTCCATTCCACCTGGTCATTGCTGTGGGGGTTATAGGTGGTGTTCCTACTGGTGGCTATGCCCCTGGTCAGGAGGTGGTGCCACAACTCTTCACTCATGAAAGAGGAGCCCCTGTCACTGTGAATGTAAACAGGGTATCCAAACAAGGTGAAAAGATACTGTTGGGCTTTGATGACAGTGGGAATGGTCATGTCCGGACAGGGAATGGTGAAAAGGTATCACAAGAATTCATCCACTACTCTCAGGAAGTAGGCCTTGTGATTCGTAGACAGTAAGGGGCCTTGAAGTCCATGCTTAAACGTTCAGAGGATTGGGTGGTTTTAATCAGTTGAGCCCTGTCTGGCCAATAGAAGTACGGCTTCCATTCTGTTCAATGCTGCATTAATAACAGAACAAAAGAACTTAAATAGCTGCAAAGTGATTGGAGTGTCTTGAGGTCATCATCAAGCAATTACTAACATTAATATACAGTTTATATTATTTGTATATCCCTTTAAGGCACAGAACCTTAACAGGAAGCATGGTCCAAATGCAGCTGACAAGAAAAGTTAAAGAAAGTATTAGATCAAAGACAGAGACAGATGTTGCCTGAAGATGGAGAAAATTCAGTAACAACTGTCAAAGATTTTGAGAGAAAAATGCAAGAATGGAAAAGATTAGGCTGTTGCCACGTGCTACTTGAAGAAAGACACACACAGGTGTAACAAGGTATAGCTCTGTGATTTTTATGACACAAAAATTGGTGAAGAGTAAGGAAGGTTGTCAAAGGATTCAGCAGGTTATCGGCCAGTTAGAACTACACAGAGAAATGGCAGATTTCAATGTTGGTTTTGGTTATCAGTGTGAAGGAACTGCCGGAAAGATGGAAGTCTGATATTGGTGCATCAAAATCCCACATGGAGGGCACAAGGACCTATGGAGAAATGGTCAAGCCCCTGTGCAGCTCTGAGTGAGCGTTGCCCTATAGGAGGTGCCACCTTTAAGATGAGACATTGAAATCTGCACCCACCTGATCTCAGGTAGGTAGGGAAGGAGCTCCCTCACTGAGTTCTGAGGGAGAAAATGGGAGCTTCCTCCTCCTGCCCTAGGACCCAATATCTCCCCCAATGATCTGGTTCAGGAATAGTTGTTACCCTTCCGCCATCAGACTCCTTAAGAACGAACTCAATCAGAGACTAATTTAAGGACCCTTACTTTGCACATCATTTATTATTGAACACTTATTTTCTGCAGTGCACAGTTTGTTTGCACTTCCTTCTTGTTTACATTTCTCTCTTTTGCATACATACCTTTTCTTGCACCAGCGATAAGTAGAAATCTTGCTTGGCCTGCAGGAAAAAGAATCTCAGGATTATATATGATGTCATGTATGTACTCTGACAATAAATCTGAACTTTGAACTTTGACTTTGATCGCTATCAGCCAGTTACTTTTCCTTGGGATCCTACTATGCATCCATTCATACAACAGTGGCCATTCATCAGCTAACATGCCATTGGCTGCCAAGAATTGCCCAGCATCCTGATATCAACCAATGCAATGGACTTCTTTTTTCATCTTTGCTGCCCCATCTATTCATGCAGTGCTTGGTTTGGACATTGCAAGATCTCTCACATAGCAATGTGCCAACTACCAGAGACTAAAATTCCGAATGCAAACCCTTCTTTTCCCTTGTGTCTCCGTGGAAATCTCACTACAGTCTTCTGATTAGGAGGGTCCCAACCTGCCTCCTGTCCTTGCAACGTTCCTGTCTGAAAACTGATAGGGAATGGTGTCTCTTGCTGCGTTTTGGCCCCATAAGGTTGGTCTTTTCCACTCATTTGATCCTATGGGGACTTGACTGCATGCTCTCCACCATGGAAAGGTTCCATGTCCTCCCAGTATGCAGCAGCTTCCCTGAGTTAAACCCCTGCTCAGGGTGTCCCATAGGGTCTTCCATGTCTATTGCCATGGCATTTGTGTGTTTCTCTGAAAAAGTTCAGCTTGCCCTTGGTTTGAAGGGGTTTGGTTCAGCCAAGTCTCCAGAAAGAACCAATGCAGAGTTTGTTTCCCAACTTAATAAAAAGAATCTTTAGAAGTGTCACAAGTGATAGAATCTGATGTTTCTGCAGCCACAATAAACATGCTCTTTGTCCTTCTGTTTGAGGCTTATTCGTCATTGTAAATGATTGAAATCTTGTTTGACAATTATTAATATCAGATTATCTAATTGTTGTACTCAGTGCTAGTTGGCTGAATAGTTCAGAGGTTGTATCAAGCCAAAATATTGAAATAATATACCACTTAGACCCACAGAATTGAACAAGAGATTTTGGCTCAATTCAGTGCAGCTAATCTCAGTTATTTGCTGCTTCAAGACCTGGATAATAAAAAACACACCGGACATCATTATCCAACTAGATGGTTTCACCATCCTTAGACTGGGTCAGAACTCAGATTCTGGCAAAGAGAGAGGGGGCAGTATGTGCTTTTTCAATAATGCTGGGTAGTTCATGGGCTTTTTGGTTATGTCGACCTCCTTGCCTTAAAGCAAATCTTGATTAAATGCAGACCCTTCTATCTACCCCAAGGGTTCTCATCAGTGATTCTCATTGGAGTTTATATCCCGATTATAAGGCACTTGCAGAGCTGCATGATGTGGCCCGACATACTACAAATCTTAGTCGGCGACTGTTAACAGGCCTGTGTCAAGAAACGTAAAACAGGAAACTCTGTAGACATCGTGGTTGAAGTAAAAACACAAAGCAGAAGAAACTCAGCAGGTCAAGCAGTGTCCTTTGTATAGCTAAGATAAAAATACATCACCGACGTTTCGGGGATGATCAAGGTGTGTAAAAATGTTGGTAGGCATCTGAACAAAAGTATGGGGGGAGGTGTGGTCGAAAAGGTGATGGGTGGAGATGGGAGGGAGGGGATAGCAGAGATTGAGGAAAGGGGGATGACTAGGTGAATAGAGGGGGAAGGGAGAGAGAAGAACTGGAAAGGGGAAGGGAAGGGGAGGGGAAGAAGAGAGCAGGTTAGCAGAAATTGGAAAAGATGATGTTAATGGCGTCTGACTGGAGACGGCCCATTCGGAAAATCAGGTGTTCCTGAAATTTGTGGATGCTCTCGGTGGGATAGTACATAAGGACATGGACAGACATATGAGTGTGGGACTGTGACACAGAACTGAAATGGTTGGCTACTGGTAGGTCTCTGTCACTGGTACACGTTATGTTTGTCCCTTGAAGAGTAACAACCTTGCATGGGTTTAAACGCTTAAAGAGCTTTATTTTTTGAGCTGCTTGAACATATTCGACTTCAATCATAATCTACTTTTTCCCCATCACACCAACCACTTGCATTCCTATTGGGAAATGTAGTTCTTCATTATACATGCTTACACCTTTCCCCTTTTCGAAAATCAGAAAAAAACACAAACACTATACTATGTCTACATAACAGTCTCTTTCCACTCAGCAGCTTTCATTCAGTCCTTTTTGGTCTGATATGTATATGGCTTGCATTTGCTGTGTTAGTATTTCTGTGAATTCTGAATAACAGGTCCCTTTTCTACATTTGCTGGCCCATTTTGTGTACTGACAGGAGATGGGTCACACGCATGGGTTGGAACTTGTGATCGTAGATCCGCGCAATTCCTTCTCAGAGGTGTCCCTCCCTCTGGTAGGAATATGGATCTATTTCCTCTTGCACATATCCTTGCATGGACCATGTGCCAGAATTGTGATCTTGGATATGCACTTGAACTCCAGGCTTCAGGACTGGTCGGCTTTTCACTGTCCTTATCATGATACAGTTTCTGTTTTACTTTCTCTTCTACTTTAACCTGTTTGACCTTTGTGCGCTCTTTTCGGTGTCAACAGATTTTCAAGCATTGGAAGGTTGATACGTATGTGATGACCCATCAGCATTTGGGCAGGAGAAAGGCGCATTTCTGTGAATCATTAAACTTCTGTGGAAATCCTCTCGTCCACCATGCACTTTCTTTATGAGGCTTGTCACCAACTTGACAGAACTCTCTGCTAGGCCATTAGACTTCAGGTGATGTGGGTTTCAAGTTACATGCTAAAACCCCCAAGTATTGGCAAAGGACTCAAATTCACTGCTCAAAAATTGTGGACCATTGTCTGAACTCCATGCCTCGCAAACATTTTTCATGAAAGTGATAACTGCTTTGCTGGATGTTGACTGCAGTGTTGTTACCTCTGGGTAATTGGAAAAACAGTCAGTTACTACTATATGACTCTTCCCATTACAGTCAAACAAATCTACTCCAACTTTAAGTACGGCCTGTCTGGTACAGGGTGTGTGTAAGTGGTTCTGCTTGCTGCTTTGGTCTATAGGAAAGGCATATTTTGCATGAAGCAGTGGTCTGGCTTATGTCTTGGTTCATTCTTGGCCTCTCAAGCTCTACGTTTGCATTTTTCCTCACCAAGATGTCCTTCGTGTATCTTCAGGAGCATAAACCTGTTCCCTTTGGAGATTGTATCTTTCACAACTGTCAGTTCATCTCTGCATGCCCAATAATCCCAAATACCCATTGGACTCTCATTCTTAGCTGCTGGCCATCCTTTCTGTATTGTTTCTTTGAGTTCTTTCATTGTTTCCCCTGTTTTTGTTGCTTTCCTAATCTACTCTGTTCTATCCTGGGATACTGGAAATGAGGAGATAATCATGTCAACGGATTTCAGATTTAGATTTCAGATTTATTGTTAGAGTTCATACATGACATCACATACAACCCTGAGATCCCTGTTTTCTATGGGCATGGCAGGATTACCACTAATAAGTAGGGCAAAAAATAAACTGTACACAGATAACAAATGTGAACAAACAGACTGTGTAAACATCGGCCTGTATCTCGCATTAACCTCTTGGTCACTCTTTTCTTTCTTGTCATCTGCTCGAGATGTATTTCCTGGCATGTAGATAATTTTCACTTCTTATTTCTTCAGCCTTATCAACATGTGTGGTACTCTCATGGAACAGTCATTCATTGGTTTGGACTGTAATCCGCATCAAAAGAACCAAAGACTTGTTGATTCAAATCAAGGCTTTTATTAACTAAAAGACTGGAGCATATCGCAAGTAGGTCGACCAGTCCAGAATGACCTGATCTAGGAGCAGTCCTTTAATCCTGCCAGTAGGTGTGGCTATATTCTCAGCCAATCACAGTCATCCTACACTACCATCTGTACATATGTACATATACAGATTGGTGATAAATCTGTACTATCACATGAACATAATTGAGACCAATGGTTTATGGGTCTGTCTTCCCTTCAAGAGCTTGTTCATAAATATATTGATGGAACCTTTTGCATGCATAGGAGCTGGCAAGAAGCTCTTTCTCTGTCTGTGCATAGTTAGTTTCTGCACTTGTTAAAACCCTTGATGCATAGGCCACAAGTTGCCATGTGACCTCATGATGCTGCAGTAGTACTGTTCCAAGGCCATGTCAGGATGCATCACCCGAGATCCTGGTGCACCTATAGGGATCATAAAACTTTAGTACAGGCTCTTATGTCAGGACTTTTTTGAGCACCTGGAAGCACTCTTCCTCCTCATTTTTCTGCTCAAGGAGTGATCTAAATGGTGCTGACACAGTCGACAGACAAAGGATGAATTTAGCCAAGTAAGTTACCTTCCCCAAGAAACGTCTCACCTCTTCTTTGTTTTGGGGCCTCACAAAATTCTCTCCTATGAAGGTCAGTGTCTTTATGCCAAACTCACATTTATCTTTATTTAATTTAAAATTGACATTCCATGTCATGCCAAGCACTTGCCTTAGTCATGTGTCATGTTCATTCTTGGTGGACCCCATGGTCTCAATCCCAGATATATTTTCAAAGATCATGTGGATGGTTTTATGGTAGACTTCTTGTGTGGACAAGATCCCATATGGTAGCCGAAGAAAGTGGTATCTTTCTTGTGGAGTATTGAAAATGCAGTCTCAAACTTTCCTCGTCAAACTTCATCTGCCAAGACCCTGATGACGCGTCGAGCTTGTTAAACCACTTGGCACCTGCAAACCGGGTCATGATTTCCTCCTGTGTCAGTAATTTAAAATACTCTCTCATGATGCCTTTATTGAGATCTCTTGGATCCAGATATGTACGCAATGATCCATTTTTCTTCTGCACCATGACCAGTGAGCTGACCCAATCTGTAGGTTCTTCAAATTTCTGTATGACTTTCATCTGCTCCATGCATGCTAGTTCTTGTTTAAGTTTGTCTCTAAGTGGAAATGGAACTTTCCTGCATGCATGGACAACAGGAGCCACTATCTCATCCACATGGATCTTGCGTACACCAAATAAACATTGAAGCCCCTCAAAGACATCTGCCTACCTTTCCATGAGCGTTGTGTGTTCACCTTCCATCTGTGAAGCCACTATGAAAACTCTTTTCACCAGGTTGAGCTCTTCACATGCACTCAGACCTAATATTGGCTGTAACTCTTTTTTCTACAATCAGTAGCTGTGACTTTAGATGCCGCCCTTTGTGTTTGAAGATCATCGTACAGCCCCCTTTTACTGGAATGTTCTCTCCAGTGCAGTCTGTCACTTTTAATTTCACTGGATAAATCTTGCTCTTTACGCTAAGGGTCCTGCAATCGTCCACAGAGAACAGATTTACCTGGGCTCTGGCGTTGAGCTTAAATGGAATTACTGTCTCATTCTCAATCACTGGAACAATCCATTCTATTTTACCAGCAGAGCAGCAGCAGTCTGAAATGAATCCACAAAGAATTCACTATAGCACTTTGCAAAATGATTCTTCTTCCCACATTTATTGCAGGTCTTTCCATGGGCAGGGCACATCTTTGGAATATGTCTTCCTCCGCACCTGCTGCATTTGCTGCTTGAGCCTACCTCTTTGTTTTGCTGTACATGTGGGAAACTTCTGGTGCTCTGCTTCACTTTTTTCACCACATTCACTCTTGTTTCTATCCTATGCAGCTCTTTAGCTGCTTTTCATGTGGTCTCTGCTGCCCTACACATATTCACAGTCTTTTCAAGTGTCAAATCTTTCTCCAAGCCCATTATCTGGGATTCCGCAAACTATTCTGTATCTAATGATTGAGTTTTTCAAATCTCCAAATTCACAGGACTTATTTAGTATGTGAAGCTTAGGTAAGAATTGGTTGAAGCTCATACCTTGTTTGTGGTCACAGGAGAAAAACTTGAATCTATTGAACGTGACGTTTTGACTTGGAACAAAATATTCCTCAAATTTTAAATTTTTTAAAATTTAGATATACAGCATGGTAACAGGCCATTTTAGTTCATGAGTCCGTGCAGCCCATTAAACTACGCCCCCAGTATGTTTTGAATGGTGGGAGGAAACCAGAACCTCTGGAGAAAACCCACACAGACACGGGGAGAACATACAAACTCCTTACAGACTGCGTGGGATTCGAACCCCAGTTCAGTCCCGATTGCTGGTGCTGTAAAGGCACTGTGCTAACTGCTATACCAATCATACCACCCCTTATCATCAGTGTGTCCATCGTGAAAGCTGTCTCATCAATTTGAAAACTGTTATAGATGCCCAAGGCATCTTTACCATCGTGTGTAGAAATATAGACGCTTTTTATTGGTCTATCCCACTCCATCAGTCTCTCAATAAATGATGAATCGCTGTTTAAAGTGTTTTCAATTATCGGTTAGATTGCCAGTAAACTTCATTGGTGTGGGAGAACTTAATTATCCATAATGGGAACTATTGTCTTTTCTTACTTACTCACACACTTCTGACACCATGTAATTTTTTTTCCTTGAAGAGGAACAACTTTGCGTGGGTTTTAACCCTTAAACAACTTTATTTTTCAGAGCTGCTTGGTCCAACAACACACTCAACCTATGTCGTAGTCTACTCTTTCCCCCTTTGCCAACCATACTCATTGCCTACTGGAAAATATAGTTCTTTATTATATAAGCAGATGGAGCGAAGGTGCTCAGCAAAGCAATCTCCCAATATGCACCCAGATTTTTCCGATGCAGAGAAGGCCACAAAGGGTGCACTGGATGCAATAAATCAGTCCTGCAGCTACCCAAGTGAAGTATTGCTTCACTTGAAAGGCCTCTTTGGGGTCCTGGACTGTGGTGAGGGAGGAAGTGTTGGCAAAAGTGTGGCACCTCCTGTGACCACAGGGCAGATGCCGGGAGACAATTGGTGAGGAGGGATGAGTGCATGAGGCAATCACAGAACAGAAGGCAGAGGGAATGAGAGGAGATGTGTCTGGTAGTGGGACCCTATTGTAAGTGCTGAAAATTCTGGAGGATAATGTGTTGGATGAGAAGGCTGGTGGGGTGGTAGGTGAGGATATGTTTGTTGCATCTGGGGACAGAGGAGCCAGGACAGATGAGCAGGAAATGGAGGAGATGAGGATGAGGGCTGATTTGATGGTGGTGGAGGGGAAGACATGTTTGTGGAAGAAGGCAGACATTTCGGAAGATCTGGATTGGAAGACCTAACCTTGGGAACAGATGTGACGGGTGTGAGGAAATGAAGTCAAGTTAGTTGTGGGAGTTAGTGGGTTTGTAGTATATGTCAGTGGAAATTTTGCTTCCTGAGTTGGAGACAGAGAAATCCCGGAAGGGAAGAATATTGTCAGAGATGGACAGGTGAGTTTGAGATCGGGATGAAAGTTGGCCGCGAAGTGAATGAAGTTGTCAAGCTCATCGTGGGTTCATAAGTCAGGCCAAATGTAGTTATCAATTATCAATATACTGGAGGAAGAGTTGAGGGGTCTTGTCTGTGTAGGCTTGCAGTATGGATTGCTCCACAAAGCCCACAAACAGGCAGGTGTAGCTGGGACCTATGGGGGAACTGTTATGAGCCCAAAAGACCCCAAAACCCAACAGCAATAGATACTCACCACAACAAATGGTTACTTAAACAAAAGTTGTTTTTAATTATCTTTAGATAATTAAAGCAGAATCAAACTTTAACTTATCACTATTAACTAACCTAACTTAACACCCTTCTACTTCTAAGCGCACGTGTATGTTATGTGTGTAAATTTAAGGAAAGTTCTTTGGTTCACAGTTCAATCTCACTTCTCATCCTTCCAAGTTCACTGATTGCAGACAATTCTTATACTGTGCACAGTATAAAGTTCACCAGGCTTTGGTGCTCAAAAGGTAAATGGTTATCGCTCAGGAAGGTTCTTGTAGGTTTGCAGAGAGAGATGTGTTGTTCCAGGATTTCCACAACTGAGGTACCACCATTAGTCACCTCAATGTCTTTTTGATGAAACTTGCCCCATCAGTGTTCTCCAGATGATAACCTCTTTCTTTCAGGCTACTACAGAGTTTCTTTTTGTTCCACTTATTCCAAGAGAAACATCAGACAGATAGCACTTCCAGCCATCCGCCACTCTGGAGCTTCTGTTTCCATTCCAACAGGCTTCTCCTGGCTTGTTACAGCTTTCTGTCACACACAGTAAAAGACTCCCTCCTGTCTCTCTCTCTCTCTAACTGAGATTCAAGCTGCCAAGCTGTATGTCCTTCTCTCTCTTACTTGTAAAACCCTGACCTTCTCCAGCAAACAATAGGAGTTAGTCTTCTGGTCCATCTGTTGTTTTAGGTAAACAATAATCTCTCAATTACCTTTCTGTGAAGAGGTACTAGAAGAAGGTTTGTTTCTTGCTGTGGCTTTTAAAGACAATAGTCCATTCATTCACTTCAATTAACAGCCACTTGTGAAATCTCCATAGCATTCTTCATAACTTCTGTAAAGTCACTGTGAGTATGAAATTTCCAGTATTTCAAATAAGATCTGTTTTAAAATGTGTGTATGTATGTAACCTTCTCGACTTTTCCCAATTTATCTCCCAAAAACATTCCCAAATATTCCATCAATGTACCCTTGGCTACTCGTTTGATTTGGAGGAAGTGAAATTAGTTAAAGGAGAACTTGTTTAAAGTGAGGACAAATTCTGCCAGGTAGAGGAGGGTGGTGGAAGAGGGTAACTGATCAGATCTCTGGTCCAGAAAGAAGTGAAGTGCTTAAGACCTTCTGTATGGAGAATAGACGTCCACCGTGAGGATGAGGTGGTCCAGTTCAGGGAATCTGAAGTGATTGAAGAGATGGAGGGCATTTGAGGTGTCGCAGATGTAGGTGGGGAGGGATTGGATCAGGGGAGAAAAGATAGAGTCGTGATAAGATGAAACTAGTTCAGTGGGTCAAGAGCATGCAGAAAATAATGGGTCTACCTGGATGCTTTGGTTTGTGTATCTAAGGTAGGAAGTACGGAGATGGGGGACAATGAGGTTGGCAACCATAGGAGGGAGGTGGATGGAGATGGTGGCTTGATGAGCTGTGGTGGAGTCCTGTAGAAGGGGTAAAGAGGAGGAGCTGTCATCTGGCCTCAGCAGGGTAGATGTCAGGTCGCCAGACCATAACAGCATCACCCTTATCTGCAGGTTTTATGGTGAGGTTGGGATTGTTGCGGAGAGAGTGGAGAGCAGAGCGTTTGGATGAGGTAAGATTAGAATACGAGAGGGAAATGGTAAAGTTGAGATGGTTGATGTCTCGGCAGTAGTTCAGAGTGGGCAGCTGGCCAGGACGAGGTGTCCAGAAGGAGGAAGAAGGCTTAAAGTGGGAGAAGGGGTCTTGGGTGGGAGAAGTAAGAGCGATGGAAGAAGAGTTCGGCATCATGACATATGCGAAACTCATTAAGATGTGGATGGAGGGGGTCGAAAACCCTGCCCAACTACCACCATCATGTAAGCTGCCATATCAGAGGCCCTAGCAGACTCAACCACTGCTATTATCTATTAAATTTAAAATACTTAAACATCATTTTTTTCTGTTATTTACAGATTAGGAACTTCTTAAATTCTTTAACATTGAGGGTTCACCAGGATTTAGATTTTAACCTTATTTGGGAGGTATATAATTTTAACCCTGTTCATAAAGGATTGCTTTCTGCCCTTTATGAACTGCTCCCTAGAGATGGTTCACTGGGTGGTATTAAGAAATTATGGGAACAAGACTTTCAACAACCATTTGCTGAAACTACATGGAATTGTATCTTGAAACATGTCCATTCATCTTCTCTTTGTGCTAGACATTCATTAATTCCATTTAAGGTAGTCCATCGGGCACACTTTTCCAAGGTTCTGTTGACTAAATTTTATCCTAATATTTCCTCCAAATGTGATAAATGCACAACTGAAGAAAGTACGTTGTATCATATGTTTTGGCTATGTCCTTCTATCTATAATTTTTGGCAAGGGGTATTTTGTTAGTTAGTTCTCAATATTAATTTGACTCCTTGTCCTTTCATTCCTATTTTTGGAGGGAGTGGGCCCCAATGGGTTTAATACTGACTGTTTCACAATCCCATGTAGTGGCTGTAGTACATCGAATGACTCAAAGACTTGTTGACTCAAACCAAGGCTTTTATTAACAAAAGACTGGAGCGTAGTACATGGAGGTCGACCAGTCCAGACTGACCCGGGTCTGCTTAGGAGCGGCCCTTTATTACCTGCCAGTAGGTGTGGCTACGGCTCTCAGCCATTCACTACTACAATATGTAAATATATACAAATATATACATTGGTGATAGTATCCTGTACCATCACAGTGGCTTTTGCTTTCCTCATTGTTAGAAGGGCCATTTTGCTGAGATTAAAAGATGCTGTCCCTCCCACTCATACTTAATGGTTGTTGGATGTGATGGACATGTCTGCCTCCAAAGAAAAGTTAGGTGTTCTACTACGGCAATTGATCTTAACTTTCTTTCTCTTTGGGGTCCTTTTCTCAATTACTTTCAAAATTTGTAGATTATTTATCTCTGCTTTTTATGACTCTATAGTTAGTAGTAGTAGTCTCCTTAACTTGGCCAGCATCCCTCATAGGGTGCGGTTTGATTATATGGTTTTTTTTTGCTTTAAATTTTTTCCATTTAATAACATGGAATCTTGTACCTTGTTTATTGTTATCTGATTCTTGTAACTTGATATTCATTTATTTTATTATTACTATATGTACCTATGCATTTTGCATATCTAAAAAAACAATGAAAAGATTGAAAAAGAAAGGAAGGCCTACCATTCTTTCCCGAGAAACATTTTGGTAAGTCGGATCACCTGGCGGAGTTCCTTCTGCCTTCATACAGACAGTGCTTAAAAAGAGAGGCTCCAGAGATCAAGTCAGCTCAAAAGTGGTCGCAGGAGATGGAAGACAGTTACAGGACTTCCTCAAGTCAGCAGTATGGGCAGTGTTCAAGGACTCAGCTGAGATCCTGAGTGATTACACCAGGGCTGTCACAGACTTTATCTAAACAGCTGTGGACGAGTGTGTCCCCACCAAATTCTTCAGGGTTTTTCCCAACCAGAAACCCTGAATGAACAATGAAATCCAGAATCTGCTGAGAGCCAGATCATAGGCATTCAAGTCTGGAGATCCAAATCAATACAGAAGGAGCAGGTATAATCTATGAAAAGCTATCTTCAGGGCGAAGTGGAGATTCTGGATGAAAATGGAAATGACAGGGGATACCCAACAGCTGTAGCAGAGCTTAAATGCCATAACCTGTAACAAAACCAAATACAGTGAAGTAGCAGATGGCAAAACTTCACTCACAGAGGAAATCAATGCCTTCTACGTCCGATTTGACCACAGAAACAGTGAAGAAACACCCAACCACATTCCCATGTCCCCTGATGATCCCATCCTGTCCGTATTTGAGGATGATGTGCATGCAGCCTTCAGGAGAGTGAATCTGAGGAAAGCATCTGGTCCAGATGGAATACCTGCCTAAGTATTAAAAATATGTTCTGACCAATTTACCAATGTATTCACTGATATCTTTAGCATCTCACTCTGGCATGGCTTGATACCCACCTGTTTCAAACAGGTGTTAATCATACTGGTGTCCAAAAAGAGTGTAGTAGCGTTTCTTAATGACTATCGATCAATGGCAGTCACATCAACAGTGATGAGGTATTTTGAAAGGCTGGTGTTGAAGCATTATCAGCTCCTGTCTAAGCAGCAACAGTTTGCCTATCAAGTGAGCCACCTCACTGGCTCTACACAAAAACTTGGAATACTTGGACAGCAAAATGCATTCATCAGGATGTTCTTTATCGACAACACTTTGGCATTTAACATCATCATCCCCTCAAGAGTGATTAGCAAACTCCAAGTCCTGGGAGTCCTTGGATCATGGATTTCCTCACCTCCAGACCATAATCAGTGAGGATTAGTAAGAACTTCCCCTCCACAATCTCCATCACAGGGCAAGGTTCTTAGCCCCCTGCTCTACTCACTTTACACCTACAACTATGAAAATAACACCATCTACAAATTTGCTAACGATACCATGGTAGTGGGTTGTATAAAGGAAGGGGATGAGTCAGCGTACAGGATGGAGGTTGAAAACTTGGCTGAATGGTGCACCAGCAACAATCTTAAACTGAATGTCACCAAAACTAAGGAGCTGATTGTTGACTTCAAGAAGGAGAAAGCTAGAAGTATACAATCCAGTGATCATTGGGGGATCAGAGGTGGAGAGGGGAACAAATTTAAGTTCTTCAGAGTCACTATGTCAGAGGATCTTTCCTGGACCCAATGCACCAATAGCATCATGAAGAGAGCACGTCAGCGCTACTTCTTCTTTTGGAGTTTGCCAAGGTTTGGTATGAGACCAGAAACCCTAGCAAATGTCTACGAATGTGTGGTGGAATGTGTGCTGACCAGCTGCATCATAGTCTGTTATGGAAACATTAATACCCCTGTGATAGTACAGATCTATCACCAATGTACATAGTGTATATAGTTACTGTATCTAGACTGTGCTTACAGCGATTGGCTGAGAGCTAAGCCACGCCTATTGTCTGGGCCTTAAAGGGTTGTGTCCCTAGCCAGGTCGGATCATTCCGGACTGATCGGCCACCTGTGAAGAGCTCCTGTCTTTTGCTAATAAAAGCCTTGGTTTGGATCAACAAGTCTTTGATTCTTTCGACGAGCTCTACAACTCCTGAGCATAAAATCCTCCTAAAGATAGTGCAAACAGCCCAGGACATCACAAGTAAAACCCTCCACACTATTGAAAACATTTACAGGGAACACTGCCATCAGAGGGCAGCAACAAAACCCTCACCACCCAGCACGTGTTCTGTTTTCACTGCTGTCATTAGGGAAGAGGTAAAGCTGCCACAAGTCTTGCAGCCCCCAGGTTTGGGAACAGCTGTTACCCCTCCACCATCAGACTCCTCAACAACAAACTCAATCAGGGACTAATTTAAGGATTTTTATTTATGCACTTTATTGATTTTTTTAAATTCTCTCTGTACTGCACAGTCAGTTTGTTTACATTCATTGTCTGTTTGCAGATCTTTATTTTTTTAGATGAGTATATTGTATACAGTTTTATTTTTGCACTACCAATAAGTGGTAATTCTACCTTGCCCACAACAAAAAGAATCTCAAGGTTGTATGTGATGCCATGTATGTACTCTGACAATAAATCTGAACTCTGATGAACTCCCTCAGAGGGACGGAGTGGACAAAGGAAGCATAGAGTGATCCGAAGGTTTAACCCAGAGGCCGGACCAGTGATAGAGCAGAGATCAACAGCATCTCGGCCATGGCTCACACTGGAAGGAAGAGAGGGCTCCTTTCCACCACAGAGTCCCAGTACACCTCATGGCACAACTGCCAGTGTTCGCATCATGAAAGAGGCCTAGAACATAACAGGATCCTGCAAATACAAAATAAATCAGTTCTTGGTGGTTTAGAACATAGATTACAGCACAGAACAGGCTCTTCAGTTCTCAATGTTGTGCTGATCTATATATTCCTACCAAATAAGTACGAAACCCTTCCTATCTTTGAACTCTCTATTGCGTTTTCACCTATGGGCCTGTCTAAGAGTCTCTTAAATGCCCTTCATGTTTCAGCCTCTGCCATCATCCCTGGCAAGGCATTCAAGACACTCACAACACTCTGTATGACAATTTACCCCTGATGTCTCCCCTAAACTTTCCTCCCTTCACTTTGTAGAGAGGTCCCTCTTCCTGTCCTGTGAAAAAGGTGCTGACTGTTCACCCTATCTATTCTTCTCAGAACCTTGTAGACCTCTATTAAGTTTTCTCTCATCCTTCTTTGCTCCAAAGAGAAAAGTCACATTTCTGCTAACCTTGCCTCATAAGACTCATTTTTCAATCCAGGTAACATCCTATAAAATCTCTGCAACCTCTCCACAGCTTCCACATCCTTCCTATAATGTCAACCAGAATTGAACACAATACTCTAAGTGTGGTCTCACCAGAGATTTGTAGAAATGCAACCTGACTTGTCTACTCTTGAACTCAATCCCCCTATTAATAAAGCCCAACATCCTATAGGCCTTCTTAACTATCCTATCAACCTCTGCAGCAACCTTGAGAGATGTATGAATTTGGACCCCGGGGCCCCTCTGTTCTTCCATGCTGTTAAGTATCCGAACATTAACCCTTCACTCACCTTCTGGTTTGACATTCCAAAATACATCACCTCACACTTATCTGGATTGAACTCAATCTGATTAATTTTCGCCCAACTCTGCATCCTGTCTATATTCTTTTATAGCCTTCAGCACTATCCACAACTCTTCCAACCTTCGTATCAACTGCAAACTTACTGATCCATCCTTCTACTTCTTCATCTAGGTTATTTATAAAAATAACAAAGAGCAGGGGACCCAAAACAGATCCCTGCTGAACTCCACCAGTCACTGACCTCCAGGCAGAATACTTTCGGTCCACTGCTACTCTCTGCTTTCCACATGCAAGATATTTTTAAATCCACACAACCAAGATTCTGTGTATCCTATGCCATGTGACTTTCTGAATGAGTTTCTCATGGGGGACCTTGTCAAGTGCCTTACTAAAATCCATATAGATCACATCTACAATTTCTTGATACCTCCTCAAAAAACTCGATTTGGCTTGTGACACATCACCTTCCCTTCCCAAACCCATGCTTTACTAGACTGTATTTCTCCAAATGCTTATCAATCCTATCTTTAAGAATCCTCTCCACTGACATAAGACTCACCAGTATATAGTTCCCAGGATTCTCCCTATTACCTTTTCTTAAATAAGGGTATCTCCAATCCTCTGGCACCTCTGCTGTAGCCAAGGAAAACTCAAATATCATAGCCATTTCTCCAGCTATCTTTTCCCTCACTTCCTCCAACAACTAGGGGAATATTGTATCCAGCCCCAGAAATGTATCAATCTTAATGTATTTAAGAATATCCAACACTTCCTCCTCCCTCATCTCAGTGTTGTCCAGTACACAAGCCTGTTCTATTCTGACCTCACCCTAATCAAGATCTTTTTCTCCGAAACAAATTATTCATTTAGGACCTCACCAAACTCCTCAGCCTCCAGGCACATGTTGCCTCCTTTATCTTTAAGCGGCCCCACCTTCATTCTCATCATCCTTCTGTTTTTCACATACACCTAGAACAGCTTGGGGTTCTTCTTAATCTGACTTGTCAAGACATCTCATGACCCCTTCAAGCTCTCCTAAGTCCTTAAGCTCTTTCCTGGCTTCCATATAATTCTCATCACTCCTGCTCCCTAAATCTAATGTATGGTTCTTTTTTCCTCTTATCTATCTGCCTCACCTGTTTAGTCAACCGTGGTTCCCTTTTCTTACCACCTTTACCCTGCCTCAATGGGACAAACCTATCCTGAACCCAGAGCAGGTGGTCCTGAAACATCCTCCACATCTGTGCTTTCAGCTATGAACATCTCTTCTGAATTTACTCTCCAGTTCCTGCCTCTTCCCATCATAATTAGCCCTTCCCCAATTGAATACTTCCCTATCTTGTTTGCTTTTATCCTTGTCTATTGCCATGCTAAAGCTCAGGGTGTTGTGTCCACTATCACTGAAATGCACCCCCACCGAGAAGTCCGCCACCTGACCAGGGTCAATACCCAGTACTAGATCCAGTATGGTTCCTCATCTAGTTGGCAGTTCCACCTACTGTGTCAGGAACCTTTCTTGGACACACCTGACAAATTCTGCCCCATCTATCCCTCTTGCAGTCAGGAAGTGCCAGGCAATATTAGGGAAATTGAAGTCTCCCATGACAACAACCCTGTAATTTCTGCACCATTGCAAAATCTGCCTACTTCTCTGTTCCTTGGTATCCCAAGAGTTATTTGTGGGCCGATAGATTACTCCCAGTACAGTGATTGCTCCCTTCCTATTTCTGGCTTCCACCCTCATGGACTCAGTAGACACTCCTTCTACAGTGTCCTCCCTTTCTATAGCCGTGAAACTATTCCTGACCAGTAATTCTATTTCCCCCCTGACCTCCCATCCTATTTCTTTTTAAACACCTTGACCTCAGTGCCTGCATTAGCCAACCCTGTCCTTCCACCAGCCAAGTCTCTGTGACGACCACAACATCCTAATTCCACATACTGATCCATATGCTGTTAATCTTCTTTATTCCTAATATTCCTTGCATTGAAATAGACATATTTCAAACCCTCTGACTAAGTTTATGCTTCCTGCCCTGCCTGTCCTTTCTCACAATCTCACAACACATCATTCTTTTCACCTTCTGCTCTATCCTCTACTCTCACATTCTGGTTCCCATCCCCCTGAGAAACAAATGCTTTATTTTGGTTAAATATTGATCCAAGGATAGTGGTGAGCACCTCTCTTTCTTACCTTTGACATGCACCTCATCTGAAAGGTCCCTCTCAGTGCTGGAGCCACATCTCCTGAGGGCTGGGACTGGAAGTCTCCAATGAGTGGCAGTGATAAGGGTGCAATCTGAATCCATGATCCCAGGGGAGGGGCAAGCTTCTTCCCTGGCGAGGGCCACTACTCATGGTCACTCAGGCAGCACCTCCTGAAGTCACAACTTCCAATCCCATGAAGGAACAGGGCAGTGGGAGCAAGTGGACCACCAACACTTGTAGGCTCTACAACACGCCTCACACTATCCTGACTTAGGATGCATTGCCTCTCCTTCATTCCCACTGGATCTGAACTCTGGAACTCTCTTCCCAATATCACCTTGGGTTGCATGGTTGGCATAGCAACACGTTTACAGCACCAGTGTTCAGGACCGGGATTCAAATCCAATTCTGTCTGTAAGGAGTTTGTACGTTCTCTCCTTGTCTGTGTAGGTTTTTCATGGGGGCTCTGGTTTCCTCTCACCGTTCAAAATGTACCGAGGGTGTAGGTTAATTGGGTGGCATGGATATGTGGGCCGAAATGGCCTGTTACGGTACTGCATGTCTAAATTTAAAATTGATTTTTTTTTAATAAACATTACATCACAGCTTCTTAACCAGTCTCCAACATTCATTGAAAACCAAAGTTCCTTATGCCTGATCATTTTGTTTTTAATCCTTACAGGAACATACAAACTCTGTCCTCTCAAAATTTCTCCTTTGAAGGCCTTTAACTTACCAAGTACATCCTTGCCAGAAAACATCCCGATCCCTGCTTTCTAGAACCTTTGTCATTTCCTCTTTCTTTTTATCTTTTAAAAATATTGTTAATTGATTTTTTAAAAAACTTTTTATTTCTTGCACCATGAGATAAATCAATAACAACATTCACAAATGATCATCTCTAATATAGACACAATGACATTTCTTCTTTTTTTCCCTCTTTTCCCCCTTTCATCCCTCCCCCCTCCCCAACCCCCTCAAAAATCAATAAATAATAAAACACATAAAGCAAAGTAATAACAAAAAGCAAAGAAGTCATATTGCCCACTTTTACATATATAAATCTTACCATGCTCATAATCATGTCGTTTTAAGAGATGGAGGTCTATGGTCGGCATTCTCTAACATATTTTACGTACGGTTCCCAAAATTGTTCGAATAATGTATAATGTCTTTCAGATTGTATGTAATTTTTTTCTAATAGAATACATGTTCATTTCTGTATACCACTGTTGAATTTTAAAGCTTGCTTCCATTTTCCAAGTTGTCATAATACACTTTTTTACTACTGCTAGTGTTATCATAATAAATTTTATTTGTGCTCTATCTAATTTTAGTCCTAACTTTTTGTCTCTTATATTATTTAACAGAATTTTTTTTTGATCTTTTGGTATATTATTTTTTTGTGATTTTGTTTACTATTGTGTTTAAATCTTCCCAGAAAGTTTTCACTTTTGAACATGTCCAAATTGCATGTAATGTTATTTTTAATTGATTTTAATAAAGAACTTGTACAACAAGAAGGGTACAATGCAATAAGATAGTATGGAGAGTTACACAAACTAAATAAGGCATTCTGTATATCACTAACATACATAAATTGTAAATCATGTCCATAACTTATATTCTGAATAGTATATACCTTTTTTAGAAAAAAAACCTCTAATAATGCAAAAAAAGAGGAAAGAAGAAAATAGTAGAGGATAAAAACTCAAACCCCTTTCCTAACCGTGTTGCCAGATGTTATATGTGATTGGTAGTAAAAGAAAAACGAAGGTAAAAATAATATAAGGAACGTGGAAAAGATACAAGTCAAACAATTTAATTACATTGAAGTAAAATTATCAAGTAAGAAGGTGAGTCATAAATGACCCCCATAACTTCTGGAATCTTATATCTAAATTATTAATTGAATAACTAATCTTTTCCATATTCAACAGGACATGATGTCACGCAACCACTGATCATGAGTAGGTGGGGCAGCTTCCTTCTATTTACATAAAATCACACACCTCACCAAAAGAGAGGGAAAAGAAATGGTGTGGCTCTGAACCAGGGACAAAGAAGAATCATTCCCTCCCATTGTTGCAAAGAGGCCAGGATTTGGGGTTAAATTTATATTGAATATTTTTGATAGAGTATGGAAAACCTCTCTCCGGTATTTTTCTAGACTAGGACAAGTCCAGAACATATGAATTAATGATGCTTCTCAAAATTAGCCTTTCTTCAACTTAGAATCTCAATCCAAGACCCAGACCTGTCCTTCTCCATAACTGAAACTAATGGCAATATGATCACTGGACTCAAAGTGTTCCCCCCCACACACACGTCCGTTGCCTGTCCTTTTCGACCCTTAATAGGAGATCCAGAATTGCATTCTATCTAGTTGGTACTTTGATATACTGATTTACAGAACACATTTGTCAAACTCTAAACTATCCAGCGCTTTTACAGTATGGGAGTCCCAGTCAGTATGTGGAAAATTTAAATCCTCTACCATCACAACCTTATGTTTCCTGCAGCTGTCTGCTATCTCCCTGCAGATTTTCTCCTCCTATTCTTCTTGATTATTGGGTGGTCTATATTACAACCTCTTGAGTGTGGTCATACCTTTCTAATTCCTTTGTTCTACCCATATAGTCTCAGTAGACAAGTCCTCTAGTGTGACCTCTCTGAGCAATGCCACTCCTCCCCCTTTCATCCTCCTCCCCCCCCCCCAATCTATCGCATCTGAAACAACAGAAACCCTATAACATTGAGCTGCCAGTCCTGCCCCTCCTACAACCAAGTTTCACTAATGGCCACAATGTCATAATTTCATGTGCCGATCCATGCTCTAAGCTCGTCTTCCTTTCCTGCAATATTCCTTGCATTGAAATAGATGCACCTGAGAACATTATTTCCACCATGCATAGCCCTTTGATTTCTGTCTTGATATCATCATCATATTCCTCCTCCACTCTACTGTCTGCTATGACCCTCTGATTTCCACCCCCTGAAAATCTAGTTTAAACCCACCGGAGCAGCACTAGCAAACCTTCCTACAAGATATTAGTCCCCGTCTAGTTCAGATACAAACTGTCCTGTTGGTACTGCTCCCATCTTCCCTGGAAGAGAGCTCAATGATCCAGAAACCTGAAGCCCTCCATGTGTTAAGCTGCATTATTCTCCTATTTCTAACCTCACCAGCACATGGCACAGGTTGTAATCCTGAAATTACAACCCTGGAGATCCTGACCTTCAACTTTGCACCTTACTCCCTGAACTCTTTTTGCAGGACCTCATCATTCTTCCTACCGATGTCATTGGTCCCTATATGGACCACGACATCTCACCCTCCCTCTTGAGAGTGCCCTGAACTCGATCTGAGATATTCTGGACCCTGGCACCAGGGAGTCAACATACCATCTTGCATTCTCAATCTCTTCCACAGAACCTCTTAACTGTTCGAATTTACTGCTATTACTATTGAATCCCCTATCACTCTCCTCTGCTCCTCTCTCCCTTTCTTAGCCACAGAATCATGGGTTGTCCCTGGTAAGTCACCTCCCTCAATAGTATCCAAAACTGTATATGTATTATTGAGGGAAGTGTCCTGCGCCTACTGCCTGCTCCTTTTCCCTTTTTTGACTGTCATCCAGCTACCTTCCTCTTGCCTCCTAGGTGTGATTACATCTCTGTAACTTCTGTCTCTCACCCATTTAGCCTCCTGAATGATCTGGAGTTCATCCAATTCCATCTACAATTCCCTGTAAGGGGCTGCAGGGGAATGCACTTCTCACAGATGAAGTTGTCAGGGATACTGTTGACTTCCATGACTATCCACATTCTGCAGGATGAAGATAAAGGTGGCATGTCCCTGCCCTGGCTACCCTGACCTTACCTGAGCCTCCTTACTGACTCAACAAAGCAACTCACCCCCTCTTTCTCAAAGAGGGCATGGTTAGTGCACCACTATGACTGCGCCAGTGACCTGGGTTTGAATCCACCACTGTCTGTCAGGAGTTTTCCCATTCTCCCTGTGACTTGCAAAGGCTTTTTTGAGGTTCTCCAGTTTCTTGCCACCTTCCAAAAGTATGGGGTGGTAGATTAACTGGGTATAAATGGGCAGCATGGGTTTCATGGGGTAGAAGGGCCTTCTACCAACTGTATCATTAAAATTAATTGGGGAAGTGCATTAACTGTTTGCCTTGGTGCCATTTGTTAATCAGTCCCTTTATTTCTACTGCTTCAAAGATTTATAAATAGATCTCCCATTGGAAAAAAGATGATGGCCTTGTATTATCTCTCTGCACCTACTCAAGTTGACTTCTTGTAACTCTAATCACCACTCTGCTCTTTATTTGTCACCTTTGCGCGACCTTCTGTGTGAATTGACTTGCCTGGATAGCACAAAGCATTTTGCTGTATCTTGGTACATATAACAATGAATAATTCAATTTCATTAATTTGGGCTGAGACTGGTTAATTAACATGACTTCATTCAAGGAACTAATTAGAGGTGCCTGAACTCAAGAATGAATCAGGATTACACTATCCAAAACACTCCAGTTCTTAAAGATACAGTATATGACACATCTGTACACAACCTGCTTCTCTGTAAAATAGGCAATGGATCTTCATAATTAATTAAGCCAGTTAAACATATTTAAAACTAGACAGACAATTAATTTTGCAGAACCATAGGTCAACAGGTTACGAACTTAATAACCACATACTCACAAAGCTGTTTTAGACTATTAAAATGCTTTGAGCAGCTTGAAGGCAGCTCTGTAAATGTTAATTTTCAAATATCAATATTGAAAACTATTTACATGTCAGATAACCAGACCTAAATTTCTCAGCTCCAAGAAACTCCACCAACCACTGAAGCAACTTTTGAAAGAAGCCAGTGCTTGCATTGTATCTGTTGAATTGTGGGATCTTCCTCTGTGGCCAAATCTTAGATTATTGTCACGGCCTTCATTTTTGGTTCTGACCGCATTGAGAGTTTCTCAAACAACAATGTTACAATTGTAACAACACTTCTTTATTTCTCAACTCCAAGCCTTTTTCAATAAATTGAAACTAATCTACTATTGTGAATATTTATTTGCATCCTTCAGGTAGTATTAGCTTCACCAGTCTCCTGCCTCCTGACACCTGTGGTTTACTAACTTCATCACTGTAGGCATTTATCCCTCTGTGTTGTTAACAATTCATCCAGTGCACACAAGATGCCCCACCTACTGGTCTAAGCTCTTGTGTTACGTTACAAAAAGAGAAAGTGTTGGAAACAGGACAGACAGTATCTGTGGAGAGAGAATCAGAGATGTCTCAGGTGTGGGGAAGGACCACAATGATGAGGAACTTTGGCCTGAGGTATTCTTTCTTTCTCAATACATGCTGCCTGCCCTGCTGAGTGATTCCAGCACTTGCTCCTTTTATTTCAGATTTCCAGCAACTGCCATTGTTCTGAATATCAGACATCAGTATCACTTCCCTCCTTTGTGGAAACTTACCCCTGATGTCTCCACTACACTTCCCTCCCTTCACTTTGTACTCTGGTGTTTGCTATTCCTGCTCTGGGAAACAGGCACTGGCTGTCCACCCTACTTATGCCTCGCATCATCTTGTAGACCTCTATTAAGTCTCTTCTCATCCTTCTGTTCTCCAAAGAAAAAAGTCCCAGCTCTGCTAACCCTATTTTCCAATCCAGCTAACATCCTGGGATGCACCTCTCCATAACTTCCACATCCTTCCTATAAGGAAATGACTAGAACTCTACACAACACTCCAAGTGTGGTCTCACCAAAGATTTGTAGAGTTGCAACATAACCAACCTACTCTTGAACTCAATCCCCCTATTAATGAAGCCCATCATCCCATAGGCCTTCTTATGTATGGCCACCTAGCTAGGAATAAAAAAGATAATGAAGGTAGGATGAAGATTAGGATAGAAGGTAAAAAAGAGAATATATGTGAGGATCATTCTCTGAGATCCATATATTTTAATGCAAGAAGCATAGTGAACAAGGTAGATGAGCTGAGAGCATGGATAAATACTTGGGGTCACGATATTGTGGCAATTAGTGAGACCTGGCTACAGGAGGGGCAGGACTGGCAACTTAATGTTCCGGGATACATTTGTTTTAGATGTGATAGATCAGGGAGTAAAAAAGGAGGAGGAGTTGCTCTGCTTGTTAGGGAGGACATTACTGCCGTGAGGTGGCAGGATGGTATGGAGGGATCGACCAGTGAGGCTGTTTGGGTGGAATTGAGGGGTAGAGGAGGCAAGAGGGTGCTAATAGGGGTGTATTACAGACCACCAAATGGGCCAAGGGAATTAGAGGAACAAATTTGTAGGGAGATAACATATATGTGTGAAAATCATAGGGTAGTGATCATGGGAGATTTTAACTTCCCACACATTGATTGGGATACCCATATGGTTAGAGGGCTGGATGGGCTGGAGTTCGTTAAATGTGTTCAGGATTGTTTTCTAAATCAGTTAGTAGAAGAACCAATTCGGGATGGTGTAATACTGGATCTCCTGTTAGGGAACGAGCTAGGTCAGGTAGCGGACATTAATGTTGGAGAACCTATTGGGTCTAGTGACCATAATTCTGTTAGTTTTAGGGTAGTTTTAAGGAAGAGCAAGGAGAGGCCTAAAGTTGAGGTTCTGGATTGGAAAAGAGCAAATTTCGTAGGAATAAGAAGGGATTTGGGGAGTATTGAGTGGGACAGGATATTTTCAGGTAAGGATGTTAATGAAAAATGGAGGATATTCAAAAAAGAAATTTTGAGGGTACAGAGTAGTTATGTCCCAGTCTGGATCAAAGGAAAGGCTGGAAGTCATAGGGAGGCTTGGTTTTCGAGGAATATTGGAAATTTGGTTAGGAGAAAAAGGGAGGTGTATAAGAGGTATAAAGAGCAGGGAGCTGAGAAGTTGAAGGAGGACTACAAGGAGTGTAGAAGGAATCTTAAGAAAGAAATTAGAAAGGCCAAAAAAAGGCATGAAGAGGCTTTGGCTGACAGAGTAGAAATAAATCTAAAGGGTTTCTATAAGTACATTAAAAGTAAAAGATTAGTGAGAGATAAAATTGGACCCCTTGTAGATAGCGAGGGTAGGCTGAGTGAGAAGTCTGAGGAAATGGGGGAAATTTTGAATGATTTCTTTGCCTCGGTATTCACTAGCGAAAAAAAAATGTTGAACCAGTTGAAGTAAAGAAAAATAGTGGGGAGGTCATGAAGCATATAAGGATAACCGAGGAGGTAGTGATGACTGTGTTAAAAAAGATAAAGGTGGATAAATCTCCCGGACCGGACAAAATATTCCCTAGGACACTCAGGGAGGCTAGTGGACAGTTAGTGGGGCCATTAACAGAGATATTTAGGACGTCACTGGCCACGGGGGTGGTACCAAAGGATTGGAGGGTGGTGCATGTGGTTCCTCTGTTTAAGAAAGGGTCCAAATGCAAACCTGGGAATTATAGGCCTGTAAGTCTGACGTCTGTGGTGGGCAAGTCAATGGAAAGTGTTCTGAGGGATGCTATTTACAAATTTTTGGATGTACAAGGATTGATAGGGAGTAATCAGCATGGTTTTGTCAGGGGTAGATCATGCTTGACAAACCTGATTGAGTTCTTCGAGGGGGTTACAAAAAAGGTTGAGGAAGGGAAAGCTGTGGATGTTGTCTATTTGGACTTTAGTAAAGCTTTTGACAAAGTTCCCCACAGGAGGTTAGGAAAAAAGGTGGAGGCATTAGGTATAAATAAGGAGGTAGTGAAATGGATTCAGCAGTGGTTGGATGGAAGGTGTCAGAGAGTAGTGGTAGACAATTGTTTGTCCAATTGGAGGCCGGTGACTAGTGGAGTTCCTCAGGGTTCGGTCCTGGGTCCACTATTATTTGTTATGTATATTAACGATCTGGATGTAGGGGTAGAGAATTGGATAAGCAAGTTTGCGGATGACACAAAGATTGGTAGTGTTGTGGACAGTGAGGTAGATTACCGTAGATTAAAAGGTGATTTAGGAAGGCTGGAGGTGTGGGCTGAGAAATGGCTGATGGAATTTAATTTTGGAAAGGCAAATTTAAATAGGTCATATACATTGAATGGTAGACAATTGAGGAGTGCAGAGCAACAAAGGGATTTAGGAGTTGTGGTAAATAGTACCCTCAAGGCTGATACTCAGGTAGATGGTGTGGTGAAGAAGGCATTGGGAATGTTGGCCTTCATAAATCGGAGTATTGAATTCAAGAGTAGGGAGGTTATGATGAAATTATACAAGGCATTGGTGAGGCCAAATTTGGAGTACTGTGTACAGTTTTGGTCACCAAATTATAGGAAAGATATAAACAAAATAGAGAGAGTGCAGAGAAGGTTCACGAGAATGTTGACAGGATTTCAGGGTCTGAGTTACAGGGAAAGGTTGTGCAGACTGGGGCTTTTTTCTCTGGAGCGTAGAAGATTGAGAGGGGACTTGATAGAGGTGTTTAAGATTTTAAAAGGGACAGACAGAGTAAATGTGGATAGGCTTTTTCAATTAATAAAGGGGGAGATTCAAACTAGAGGACATGGTTTAAGATTGAAGGGGGAAAATTATAAGGGGAACATGAGGGGAAATTTCTTTACGCAGAGGGTGGTGGGGATGTGGAATGAGCTTCCGGCAGACGTGGTCGAGGCGGGATCATTGGTTACATTTAAGGAAAGACTGGATTGTTACATGGATAGGAGGGGACTAGAGGGGTATGGACCGGGTGCTGGTCAGTGGGACTAGGAGGGTGGGGATTTGCTACGGCATGGACTAGTAGGGCTGAACTGGCCTGTTCTGTGCTGTAAGTGGTTATATGGTTATATGGTTAACTATCCTATCAATCTGCATGGCTACCTTGAGGGATATTTGGATTTGGAACCCAAGGTCCCTTTGTTCATACTCTTAAGTAACCAACCATTAACCCTGTACTCAGCCTTCTTGTTTCTCCCAAAATGCATAACCTCACACTTATCCGGATTGAACCTCATCAGCCACCTCCACCCAACTCTGCATCCTGTCTATATCCTCTTGTAACATTCAACAACTTTCAGCTCCAGCCACAACTTATAATCCGCAAACTTACTGACCCTTCCTTCAGTCTCTATCCAGGTCATTTATAAAAATCACAAAGAGCAGGGGTCCCAGAACAGTTCCCTGCAGAACTCCACTAGTCACTGACCTCCAGGCAGAATACTTTCCTTACTCTACTACTCTCTGCTTTCTACCTGCAAACCAATTTTTTATCCACACAGCCAAGGTTCCACTGATCACATGCCTCATCACTTTCTGAATGAGTCTCTCATGGGGGACCTTGCCAAATGCCTTGCTAAAATCCATATAGACCACATCTATCACCCTACCCTCATAAATTTCTTTTGATACCTCCCCAAAAAAAATCAATTAGGCTCATGAGGCATGGCCTTCACTAAGCCATGCTGACTATCCTTGAGTAGACTGTACTTCTCCAAATGCTCATAGATCCTATCCTTAAGAATCCTCTCCATTTGGTTACACACCACTGATGTAAGACTCACTGGTCTATAATTCCCAAGATTCTCCCTATTAACTTTTTTAAGCAAGGGGATTACATTTTCCATTCTCCAATCCTCCAGCACCTCCCCTGCAACCAAAGAGGACTCAAAAATCATACCTCCAGCTATCTCTTCTCTCACTTCTCACAGCAAATTTGGATATATCGCATCTGGTCCCGGGGACATAAATTTTAATGTTTTTAAAAGATCCATCACTTCCTCTTCCTTAATCCCACATCATCCAGCATACAAGCCTGTTCTATTCTGAACACACACTGATCAAGGTCCTTTTCTTTTGTGAATACTGAAGCGAAGTATTAATTTAGGACCTCCCCAACCATCTCCACCTCCTGGCACATGTTGGCTCCTTTATCCTTTAGCGGCCCCACCTTCATTCTAGTCATCGTTGCTCTCCTAAGTCCTTTCTTAACCTCTTTCCTGGCTACCATATACTTCTCATGAACTATATACTTCTTATGTGCTTTCTCCCTTGAACATCTGTTTCCAATTTACTCCTGCCTCATCCCATTGTAATTAGCCCTTCCCCAATTAAACACTTTCCCATTTTGTCGGCTTTTATCCTTATCCATAGCTATGTCAGAAACAGATCCAGTGTGGCCTCTCCTCTCATCAGCTGGCCCACATACTGTGTCAGGAATCCTTCTTGAACACACCTGATAAATTCAGCTCCATTTATCCCTCTTGCAGTCAGGAGATGCCAGTCAATATTAGGGAAGATTAAATAACCCATAATTACAACCTTGTATTTCCTGCACCATTCCAAAATCTTCCTGCTTATCTGCTCCTCGGTGTCCTGAGGGCTATTTGAGGGCTGATAGACTATTCATAGTACAGTGATTTCTCCCTTCCTATTTCTGACTCTCTAAATTTCAATTTTTTTAAAAAAATTTACACATACAGCACAGAAACAGGCCAATTCAGCCCACGAATTCATGCCACCCAATTTATACCCTATTATCCTACACCCCCGGTACATTTTGAATAGTGGGAGGAAACTGGAGCCCCTGGGAAAAACTCACACAAACATGGAGAGAACGTACAAACTCCTTACACACAAAACCCCAGTCCTGATCGCTAGCGCTGTAAAGGCATTGTGCTAACTGCTACACAGCCATGCTGCTCACACTGTCTCATTAGACATTCCCTCTGCAGCATTCTCTCTTTCTATAGCCGTAATACTATCCCTGACTAGTAATGCTACTCCACCCCACCCCCCACCCCCCTCTCTTACCTCCCATCCTATTCTTTTTAAAACACCTAAACCCCAGTACTTGCATCAGCCAATCCTGCCCTTCCTCCAGCCAAGTCACTGTAATGGCCACAACATCAGAGTTCCATGAACTGATCTATGTTCTGTTCATCCCCTTTATTCCTACTTCATTCTGCCTATCATCACAATCGCTCTCCACAGCAGACGCAATATCGCTGCCTCTCCACTCAGCTCTGGATCACCTCAAAACTGCAACTCATACATACAGCTGCTCTTCATCAACTACAGCTCAGCCTTCAACTCCATTGTTCCCTCAGTGCTGGTCAAGAATCTCCAAACTCTGGGCCTCTGCACCCTTCTCTGCAATGGATCCTTGACATTCTCATCAGAAGACACAGTCAGTACAAATTGGCAAAAATGTCTCCTCCTCATTGACAATCAACACAGTCACACCTCAAGGATGCTTAGCCCACTGCTCTACTCACATTTCCAATGCAGTCTCCAAATTTGACGACGACACAGACTCACAAACGGCAATGAGGAAGTGTAAAGGATGGAGATGGATCAGCTTGTTGAGTGGTGTCTCACCAACAACCTTGCACTCAAAGTTAGCAAAACCAAGGAGATGATTGTGCACTTCAGGACCCAGTCCTCATTGAAGCTTAGCAGTTGAGAGGGTCAAGGTCTTTAAATTCCTGGGTGTCAGCATCTCCGAGGATCTGTGCTTCAGCCTCCATGTCAATGCAATCACAAAGAAGGCTCTCCAACAGCTATACTTTGTAAGGCTTGAGATGATTCGATTTATCACAGAAGACTCATGAAAACTTCTACAGGTGGACTGTGGAGAGCATTCTGGCTGGTTGCATCACCGCCTGGTGTGGAGGCACCTATGCTCAGGTCAAGAATAAACTCCAGAAGGTTAACTCAGCCTGTGCATCACACGCACCAGACTTCACTCCATTGAGGACACCTACATGAGGAGGTGTCTTGAGAAAGCAGCCTCTGTCTTCAAGGATCCCCACCATACCCTCTTCACTCTGCTCTTCTCTTTGGCTTGGCTTCGCGGACGAAGATTTATGGAGGGGGTAAAAGTCCACGTCAGCTGCAGGCTCGTTTGTGGCTGACAAGTCCGATGCGGGACAGGCAGACACGGTTGCAGCGGCTGCAGGGGAAAATTGGTTGGTTGGGGTTGGGTGTTGGGTTTTTCCTCCTTTGCCTTTTGTCAGTGAGGTGGGCTCTGCGGTCTTCTTCAAAGGAGGTTGCTGCCCACCAAACTGTGAGGCGCCAAGATGCACGGTTTGAGGCGATATCAGCCCACTGGCGGTGGTCAATGTGGCAGGCACCAAGAGATTTCTTTAGGCAGTCCTTGTACCTTTTCTTTGGTGCACCTCTGTCACGGTGGCCAGTGGAGAGCTTGCCATATAACACAATCTTGGGAAGGCGATGGTCCTCCATTCTGGAGACGTGACCCATCCAGCGCAGCTGGATCTTCAGCAGCGTGGACTCGATGCTGTCGACCTCTGCCATCTCGAGTACTTCGACGTTAGGGATGAAAGCGCTCCAATGGATGTTGAGGATGGAGCGGAGACAACGCTGGTGGAAGCGTTCTAGGAGCCGTAGGTGATGCCGGTAGAGGACCCATGATTCGGAGCCGAACAGGAGTGTGGGTATGACAACGGCTCTGTATACGCTTATCTTTGTGAGGTTTTTCAGTTGGTTGTTCCTCAACATGATTATCCAACTGCACCAAAACCAACAAGGTCGGGTCAGATACAGCAATGAGCTCTCTGAACCCTTCTCCATTAACAATGGCGTGAAGCAAGGCTGTGTTCTCGCACCAACCCTCTTTTCAATCTTATTCAGCATGATGCTGAACCAAGCCATGGAAGACCCCAACAATGAAGACGCTGTTTACATCCGGTACCGCACGGATGGCAGTCTCTTCAATCTGAGGCGCCTGCAAGCTCACACCAAGACACAAGAGAAACTTGTCCGTGAACTACTCTTTGCAGACGATGCCGCTTTAGTTGCCCATTCAGAGCCAGCTCTTCAGCGCTTGACGTCCTGCTTTGCGGAAACTGCCAAAATGTTTGGCCTGGAAGTCAGCCTGAAGAAAACTGAGGTCCTCCATCAGCCAGCTCCCCACCATGACTACCAGCCCCCCCACATCTCCATCGGGCATACAAAACTCAAAACGGTCAACCAGTTTACCTATCTCGGCTGCACCATTTCATCAGATGCAAGGATCGACAATGAGATAGACAACAGACTCGCCAAGGCAAATAGTGCCTTTGGAAGACTACACAAAAGAGTCTTCACTCTGCTATCATCAAGAAAAAGGGAGAGGAGATCTAAAGACAAGCACTTAGTGACACTAAGTCAGCTTCTTCCCCACTGCTATCAGATTCCTGGATGATCAATGAACCAAAGACACTGCCTCACTTTGACTTTTTGTGCAGTATTTTTATTTATCCTCTATGGTGGTTTATTTGAATGTTTGCTCTGTGATGCTGCCCCACAACAATGAAGTTCATGACTTGTTCATGACATTAAATCCTGATTCTGATTTCGATTAATTCTCACCCTGTGCCCTCTAGTATTCGATATTTTTACCCTTGGTAAAACACTCTGACTATTTAAACGCCTGATGCCTCTCGTAATTTTATACACTTGGAACAGCTCCATCCTCAGCCTCTGATGCTCCAGAGAAACCAACCCATTTGTCCAACCTCTCCTAAATTAGACAGATCCTCGGAGATGTTGACACCCAGGAATTTAAAGATCTTGACCCTCTCAACTGCTAAATACCGTTGACCCAGGTAGCACAACGGAGAACCTTCCCTGCACCCTCTCCAAAGCATTCACATCCTTCATTGTAATGTGGAGACCAGAACTGCACATAATACTCTAGATGTGGCTTATTCAAAGTTTTACACAGCTGCATCATGACTTCCCAACTTTTCTACTCGGTCCCCTGACAGATGAAGGAAAATGTGACCTACCCCTTCTTCAGTATCCTATTCACCTGTGTCACCACTTCCTGGGAGCTATGAACTTACACTCCAAGATCCCTCTGTACATCAAGGCTCCCAGGGGTCCCTTTAGAGATCAATGACTGCCCAAGTGTGGAGCCACAGGAAATGGGCAAAGTCTTAAACACAGCTGTATGTGGAAAAGGTCACAGAAACGAGGGAGTTCAGGGAAGAGGATTGTGATGTCTAGAAACATTTGACTAAAGAGGAGGGCCTGCCAGTGTCTAAAAGCAAAAAGGTTGAGAGGGGATTTGATAGTGGAGTTTCACATAAATCGGTGCAGACTTGAAGGGCCGATATGGCCTGTTTCCATACTGTAAATTGTTATATGGTTATATAAATCCCTGGGAATCTAGATCCTCAGAGGTTATGGGGAAACTAGGGGAGAAACAAATGTTCCATCTCCCCACTCTCCTGGCTCAATCTAATCAATTGAGACTGGGTGCAATTGTTTGAAGCAGACACTGCTCCCAATCTTCAGCAGGTCAGTCAGCGTCTGTGGGGAGATGCCTCAGGTCAGTGAACCTCCATCCACATTTCTGAGTAAGTTTGGTCAGTGGGTAATCCCTTCTTCTTGCCCTCCCTGGGGGTTCTGGATGACTTGCTTCCACTCCGCTTCTGTGCCTTCTGCTGAGTCTGACAAGCCCAATCTGGGAACAGATGGCTCTTCCACAGATGGGACAGGAGGTGGGCCATGGGCCTTAGTGAGGTGGGGTGCTTCTGCAATTTATGTGGAGTGGCGCATAGTTTTGATGCGTGGGGCTGGAAACTGGAGGATACCGTTGTGCGTTTGAACAAGCTGGTGTTTGATAATCACACACACAGAGTTGCTGGGGTATGTTTCTTCTTCTTTCCTGATGGTAGCATCCAGTCTATGAGGACAGCGTTCCCTGTTTCCCATTCCAAAATGGTTGCACCCACCACCTTGCTCTTCAACCAGATGATGCCTACCCTTTGTACCTTGTCAGGACCAGTGATATGGCCGATACAGTGCCTGACCACTGAGCAAATGTGGTTTCTTTTCTAATACACCAGTGCTCAGACTCAGACCAACAGCGGGCTTTTTTAAATTTAAGTTTAGAAATACAGCACAGTAACAGGCCCTTTCAGCCTATGAGTCCGTGTCGCCAATTTACACCCAATTGACCAACAACCCCAGGTATGTTTTGAACAATAGGAGGAAGCCGGAGCCCGAGGGGAAAACCCTCACAGACACAGGGAGAATGTGCCAACTCCTTACAGACAGCATGGGATTCTAATCCAGGTCCAGATCGCTAGTGCTGTAAAGATGTTGCGCTAACTGCTACATCAACCATGCTGTTTGTCTCCATGACCAATGAAAAGAGAAACCAAGGTAACTAAATGTTTTATTGTAATATCCATTAATGAAAAGTACAGATGCTACAATAAGCTTACTTGATGAAGCTTCCCAAGTACATAAAACACAGTTTGCAATTTATGTATAATCAACTCATAAAAGAAGTATAAGAAGTAATAAACTCAACATGAAGAGATAGATAGAGAGGTATCTTTGGTCGTTTAGGTGATGTAGTAAGGTTCAAAACCTGATATCTGTTGGTAAAAGACTGTTCTTGAACTTAGAGGAGCTGAGATCGTGACCAGTCTAAGTGTTGCAAGGACTTAGAGCTGCTGTCAGGATTTGTGCCATTAAGTAGCATCCAGTGGATTTACAACATGCAGGACTGATATGATCACAGACACTTGAGTCTCACTACACTACAAAGCATTAATCTATATTCAATCTAATTCGATGTATGAAATGATTTCAGTATCGCAGGACACGATGTGTGCCAAGCAGGGAAGCAGTCTGACGTTAACTGAGCTGTACGATCTGACCACTGATGGTTTGGATCAAAGTGTGGCAGAGCTGCCAGCTGGAATCGTGGCAGAGAATCGACAGCGGCTGGGAAGGAAAGGCTCATTGTCATGACGTGGGTCCAACCCAGGCTCCGGGCTGAAGAATTCCATCCCTTCCAGCAAACGTCTCATCTGTACTGAACCCCCCCACTGTTCAGCAAGCCAGTCTTCAGCCAATTCAAGTTCACTGTTATATTGGAACCAATGACTTCAATGTTGGTCCCTCCCTCTCCCCTGATTCAGCAACATGAGGTATTCGCAACCAAAGGGGGAAACTAGACACGTTAAAAGGTTATAAAACCACATAGAACACTCCAGCTCACTACAGGTCCTTCAGCCCATGATGTTGCGCTAACCAATGTAACCCTACTCCACAACAATCTAACTCTTCCCTACCTCACATCCATAGCCCTCTATTTTCTTTCACGCATGTGCCTATCTGAGAATCCTTTGAATGTCCCTATTGTACCAACCTCGACCACCACTCCCAGCAATGCATTCCAGTCATTGTGTAAAATACATACCTCTGATGTCTCCTCTAAACTTCCCTCCACTCAACAACAGTTGTCCTCTGATATTGGCCATTGCCATCCCAGGAAAAAAGTGTTGGCTGTCCACTTTACCTTTTCAGATGTTATTTAGGACTGTGCTACAATCAAGATTTCAGTCAGCCCTCGAGTCAGCCCCAAATATTTTTTTTGAGAAACACAAACACAAAAAGAAGCTGGAGGAACTCAGTGAGTCAGGTAGCATCAATGGATAGAAATGGTTTGCCTCGGCAGCACGGTTGGCATAGCGGTTGGCGCAATGCCTTTACAGCACCGAGATCAGGACTGGGGTTCAAATCCCGCGCTCTCTGTAAGGTGTTTGTACGTTCTCCCTGCATTTGCCTGGGTTTCCCCTGGGGGTTCAAGTTTCCTCCCACCCTTCAAAACATATGGGGGGCGTGGATGTTAATTTGGGTGTAATTTGGGCAGCATGGACTTGTGAACCAAGATGGCCTGTTACTGTGCTGTATGTCTAAATTTTTTTTTATGAAATGGTATGACTCAGATTTCAGATGTATTGTTAGAGTATACACATGACATCTCATATAACCCTAAGATTCCTTTTTCCTGTGGGCGCGACAGAATTACAACTAACTGGTAGTGCGAAAAATAAATTGTACAAAGCCTAAAACATGTAAACAAATAAAAGAACTGTAAACAGATAATGAATGTAAATAAACTGAGTGCAATACAGAGAGAACAAAAAGAAAATCAATAAAGTGCACAAATGAAAATCCTTAAATTAGTCTCTGATTGGATTTGTTATTGAGGAGTCTGATGGTGGAGGGATAGCAGCTGTTCCTGAACTTGGTGGTGTGAGTCTTGTGGCACCTATGCCTCTTTCTTGATGGCAACAGTGAGAACAGACCATGTGCTGGGTGATGTGGGTCTTTAATGATTGCTGCTGCCCTCCGATGACAGCATTTCCTGTAGATGTACTCAATAGAGGGAAGGGTTTTGCCTATGATGTCCTGGGCTGTGTCCACCACATTTTTCTGACTATTTCTCTCCTCATCCATCTTTGCATCAATTTTTGAAAGCTCTTCTGAGAAGTAACTGGGGACATCTAAGAATGCTGCATAATCTATTGTTAGAAACAACATCTGTGGAGAGAGACACTGTCCAAGTGTCTTTCAAAAATTGTCAGTTTGCACCTGCCTTTGTCACATCCTCTAAAGAAATTTGTTCCATAAACCCATCACTCCCTGTGTTGAAAAGTTGTGCTTGAAAATCACATTTAAACCTTTCCCCTCTCATTTTAAACCTAAGGTCGTTAGTTTTCAAATCCCCTTCCCTGAAGAGAAAAACTGAATATCTACCCTCTCCAAGCCCTTCCTGATTTTACAAACATCTTTAAGGTTCCCCCCACCCCAGCCTCCTGCTGTCCTGGAGAAAACAGTCCCAGCCCATCCAGCCTTGCAACATCCTGGGGAATCTTTTCCATTCCCTGTCTTGCTTAGTCACATCCTTTTCTTCATCCTCATCCCCCTCCAGACTCATTTTCCAACCTCTCCTTGTTCTGATGAACATTTTCTCCGCAGCATCTGAAAGCTTTCCTGTTTTAATTTAATGGCACAGGAGAATTTGATTTGTAAGGAGATGCTGGATAAACCAGGACCTTCCACTGGCTGACCTTACAGAGGTTTATAAAATCATAAGGGGCATGGATAAAGTAAATGCGCATGGTCTAGCCCCAGGGTGAGGGAATTTACAACTTGAAGGCATAGATTTAAGGTGAGAGAGGAAAGAATTATATAAAGGAGCTAAGGGACATCTGCTTCACACAGAAGAAGGAAGGTGTGTGGAATGAGCTGCAAGAGGAACTGGGTTGGAGGTTTGGATCTGTGGCTGTGTTTCCGATGGATCGAACAGGAGTCCATGTGGCTGCAGAGGCTGTGGGAAGCACTGGAGGCAAATTCAGACAAAAAGACAAAAAGTGACTCTGAAGGGACTCTTTTTGTTTGCTTCTTTCAATTTTGTGTAATATCACTTGTTCTGTGCTATTGCATAACAATAAAGTGAATCTTGAATCGTGAGTTGTAATAATTACTCAAAAGACATGTAGACAGGTTTACAGAAAGGGAAGGTTTAGAGGGATATGGGCTGAATGCAGGCAACTGGGACCAGCTCAGTTAGACAACAGTAAGCATGGATAAGTTGGGCTGAAGGGCCATATTTTTGCTGTACAATGTTATGACTCTAAATGCATCCAATTAAAACCCATAAACCCATCTCTCCAACTCCTCTCTCTTTCTCCTTTTTCCTTTCCCTACAAAATCTACCTGTTTGACTCCTCCTGTCTCCTCTCTCTCTCTCACACACACTCTTTCTCCCTCTCACATGCACTCACTCTACTCTCTCTCTCACGCGCACTCTCTCTCTCTCTCTCTCTCTCCTCTATCACCCTCCCCTCCCCACCCCCTGACAGAAGATACACGAGCCTGCAAATATGCATCTACAGATTCAAGGACAGTCTCTTTCCTGCTACTATCAAACTTGAACGGGCCTTTCATTCATCGAAGATGATGTCTTGACCTGTTTTCCTGAAATTTTCTCTTTAACATTATCCCCCACGCACTTTTGTTTTACTGTCACTCTATATTCTGCTCTACCTGCTGTACTTGGCCAGGATAGCACACAAAATAATGTTTTTCTCTGAATCTTGGTACACATGACAATGCTCAGAGGGCAGTCTACATCTGGAATGAGTTGCCAGAGAAAGCTGAAGAAATTAGTACAATTATAATGTTCAAAGGACTTTTGGACAGATCTATGGATAAAAAGGGTTTAAAAGGAAATGGACCAAATGCAGGTAAATGGGACCAGCCCAGAATGTCAACCTGCTCGGTATGAATGAATTGGGCCAAAGGGTCTATTTTGTGCAGGATTCTGGGTCTATGATAGCACCCGACTGCCCTGTACGAATCCAACCCTCCTATGTGTGTGACTCTCAACCAACTTCTCGTTCAGGAGAAATTAGGGATAGAAAATAAATGTTAGCATCACCATCATATCCACAAATTCAAAGAACCTAATCTCAACTTTCCATCTGAGTGTTTCATAATTTTCCATTTTCAGTTGTTTTATTATGTTGGTCCACTTTTTGTTATCCTACTTGTTAAAGTCAGACCTGCCGGACTTACACAGACTGAGAAGCTTAATGTGCTATAACGAGTGAGCCATTCTGACTCATCCTATCGCAGACATTCCCTTTGATCTACACATCCCTTTCCCACCAACCCTCCTAACTGAAAGCTGATTTGTATCTCTCGTGCAGTTCTGACGAAGGATCCTAGGCCATTTCTCCTTTCAAAAAGCTGCCTGACCTGCCGAGTACTTTCAGCACTTTTGGAGTTGCTCAAGGAACTGTTTCATGTCCTGTTAAAAGGCTCGAGAGTTTGCCACAATTCCTTGATCAATGATGGCTCCTCATTGCCAAGGGCAACTGTACAATTTTAGTCCCAGCTGATTGCCATCTCCGTGGGGTTTTTTTTAACTGCTCTCAGTGCTAGCTTTCATGTGTATCTATGTGGAAAATGAGATATTATCAATCCGCTTCACTGAGTGTGCAAAAAGCTCAGATGGCCCTCCAATCAGTGTGCTTTTAGTGATTTAAAGTGGCCATCAAAAGCCTAATCCACTGGAGATTTGCTGATCAGCCTGTTGGCAGAGATGAAATTCTCTGTCTCAAACCAGGCTTTTGTTCCTGAACCCCTGACCTTCACTGGCTTGCGGATGAAGGATGCCTCTGGCTTAAAATTCTTACATTTGCTTTAAAATCCCACCAGTGTGGCAGGCCATCCCTGTCACTAGAATGCTCTGCCAGAGGAGGAGTGGAATCAGATACAATCACCACGGATAAGAGGCATTTAGACAGACACTTAAACAGGAAAGGCAGAGAAGGATTAGTGTAGTTAAACAGATGCTGGGATTGAGTGCAATACACAAGCGTGCTGGAGGAACTCAGCAGGTCAGGCAGCATCCACTGGAAGTAAAGGGCAACCAATGTTTCAGGTCTGGGATTTCCGTCAGGATCAGCGTTTGTTACCTTTTACTTCCTATGGATGCTGCCTGACCTGCTGAGTTTCTCCATCACTTCTGTGTATTACAAAGGGCTAGTGTACATGGTGGGGGAGAAGGTCAGAATGGAGGTGATGGACTAAAGAGACTGTTTCTGGGTTGCACAACTCAATGACTGCATGGCTGTAGTTAAACAAGAAAGTCAACGAATGCTGGGATTAGGTGCTTAAACAGAAAAGCATCTGCTGACATTTTTGTTATCTCCTATCAGCTGCACCATCGAGGGATGCCTACCCTGCAGAAGTTCTTCTCCTGTCACCTTTGTGTATTAGACGCCAGGCCTGTATGATTTTATAACTCAGTCTCTGTAGACGCACAGATCCTTTGAACTAAAGATCTGGCTCACAGTCCTCATGGTCTTCCCACAGGCAGTGAGATTGCTGAACATCTGATGAACTGCTCATATAAACCGCCGTGACTCCATTATTTATTTAATTTCATATTTGTATATCTTTGGCTTGGCTTCGCGGACGAAGATTTATGGAGGGGGTAAAAAGTCCACGTCAGCTGCAGGCTCGTTTGTGGCTGACAAGTCCGATGCGGGACAGGCAGACACGATTGCAGCGGTTGCAGGGGAAAATTGGTTGGTTGGGGTTGGGTGTTGGGTTTTTCCTCCTTTGCCTTTTGTCAGTGAGGTGGGCTCTGCGGTCTTCTTCAAAGGAGGTTGCTGCCCGCCAAACTGTGAGGCGCCAAGATGCACGGTTTGAGGCGTTATCAGCCCAGTGGCGGTGGTCAATGTGGCAGGCACCAAGAGATTTCTTTAGGCAGTCCTTGTACCTTTTCTTTGGTGCACCTCCGTCTCGGTGGCCAGTGGAGAGCTCGCCATATAACACGATCTTGGGAAGGCGATGGTCCTCCATTCTGGAGACGTGGCCCATCCAGCGCAGCTGGATCTTCAGCAGCGTGGACTCGATGCTGTCGACCTCTGCCATCTCGAGTACTTCGACGTTAGGGATGTAAGCGCTCCAATGGATGTTGAGGATGGAGCGGAGACAACGCTGGTGGAAGCGTTCTAGGAGCCGTAGGTGGTGCCGGTAGAGGACCCATGATTCGGAGCCGAACAGGAGTGTGGGTATGACAACGGCTCTGTATACGCTTATCTTTGTGAGGTTTTTCAGTTGGTTGTTTTTCCAGACTCTTTTGTGTAGTCTTCCAAAGGCGCTATTTGCCTTGGCGAGTCTGTTGTCTATCTCATTGTCGATCCTTGCATCTGATGAAATGGTGCAGCCGAGATAGGTAAACTGGTTGACCGTTTTGAGTTTTGTGTGCCCAATGGAGATGTGGGGGGGCTGGTAATCATGGTGGGGAGCTGGCTGATGGAGGACCTCAGTTTTCTTCAGGCTGACTTCCAGGCCAAACATTTTGGCAGTTTCCGCAAAGCAGGACGTCAAGCGCTGAAGAGCTGGCTCTGAATGGGCAACTAAAGCGGCATCGTCTGCAAAGAGTAGTTCACGGACAAGTTTCTCTTGTGTCTTGGTGTGAGCTTGCAGGCGCCTCAGATTGAAGAGACTGCCATCCGTGCGGTACCGGATGTAAACAGCGTCTTCATTGTTGGGGTCTTTCATGGCTATTTCATGATATTTGTATATACGTACTGTGCATATGTATCGCTTGCCTGTATGTGTGTTATGTGAAGGTGTTTGCAGTGTTTTGCACCGAGGACCGGAGAACACTGTTTCATCAGGTTGTACTTGTACAATCAGATGATAATAAACTTGAACTGGTGAAACAGGCCCTTCAGCCCATCAAGTTCAAGCTGGGCATCAACCACCCATTTACATCAATCCAAAGCTTGTCATGTTCATTCCCCTCACATATCCATCACCTCCCCTCAGATTCCAGCCTCACCCACACACTGGGGGCAATTACAGTGGTCAATTAACCCACCAATCCTCACATCTTTGGTTTGTGGGAGGAAACCGGTGCACCCAAGGGGAAAACCACATAGTCACAGGGAGAAAGTGCAAACTCCACAAAGAGAGCGCCGGAGGTCAGGATTGAATCCAGGTCTCCAGAGGAGCTGTGAGGCAGTTGTGCGAACATGTTAGCCCTTACCCTCCTTATCTCCACTCTCCTGCATGTTTCAGAGAGATAGACCACTGTGGTAGATCCTTCAAAAGGTATCCAAGATGCTGGAAAAGCACCTTCGTGGAGTATCTGGGACACTGGGGGAGATGGTTCAAAGATTGTCTGGGTCAATGAGGAAATTTCTACAAAGAGAGTCCTTGACAGTGAGGGAGTTGCTTCAAATAGAGTCTCAAAGTGAAGTCTGTAACACTGGGGGAGTTCCTAATGGCCAGAGAATGTCTAGGCCATTAGGGGAGGCCTTTCAAAGTGTGTCTGAGACACTGGGAGATTTCCTTCAAAGGGTATTAGGTGAGTTCAGCTCTCAGAAGCAAAAGCTATGGGGAAGGGCACCATTTATTGCCCATCTCTAATTGCCCTTGAGAAGGTGATGGTGAGCCTCTTCCTCGATCAACTGATGAAGTTGCTCATGGGATGTCGAGAATGGTTCACCATGGGAGTTAAACTCCCACTGTTGTGGCCGCTTTGGCAGCCATTCCTGTGGTAGAATGGCCCAATGAGCTGGTTCCTTGTTCAAAGTCAAGGCAGGGAATTGAAGTGTGTTGTATTGAAGGCAAAGGGGCAGGAAATCAGATCTGGCTCAAGATCTAAGCAGAAAGAGACCAACTCCCCCTCACTCAATTCATTTCATTCCAAATGAAAAAAAGCCAGATAAAAAGCCTCATAATCATATAAAATTCCCCGGATGCATCCCTGACCTCTGGATGATCACCAACAAGCCTATTACAATTGTTTTTAATGTATTCATTTTTCAGGCACCAGACATCTCCACTAGGTATTGCCAAGTTCTTAACTGCCCTCAAGAAAGCAGTGGTAAGCAACTTTTTTTTTAACATGTTCCCACATATGGGGAGGGAGAGTTCAAGTTCGAGTTTTGTTGTCATGTGCACTGAGGTCCAGTGAGGATGTTCATTTTGCGAGCAGCCCAGCAAATTAATCGATGCATAATACAGCAGTAAAATTACAGTGCAGAGTGTAGAGTTTCAGAATTACATGGAGTGATCAGCTAGTTCAGAGCAAAAGCAACAGTTTTACTCATGTAAGGTTCATTTACAAGTCTGAAAATGGCAGGAAAGAAAAGAATCTGGTAGTATGTCATCTCACACTATTCCCTCTATGGGTGAATAAAGTGTGCCCAAGGTGCGTTTCCAAGGCAGTGGGAGTTTTAGCTGAGGGAAGGGGGTTTGTGTGATGTCACAACTTTCTGCAGTTTCCTATGGTCTTGGGTGGAGCGGTTCCCAGTTAAATGAGAAGTAAATAAGGAAATCTGCAGGTGCTGGAGAAACTCAACAGGTCATGTAGCATCCATAGGAAGTAAAAGACAGTTGACATTTTGGGCCTGGGCCCTTCTTCAGGAGTGAAGAAGGTACATCGATAATCTCATAGCTACCTGCAGAGGCTGTTGTGGAGCACTGGCCTCGTTCCAAATTTATCCAGGCTTCTGAAGAAGTAGAAGCCCTGTCGGCCTATCTTGGCCAACATGTTGACATGGGTGAACTAGGACAGGTCAGTTGAGATGTTTACTTCAACTTTGAGCTTAAATCCAGGATTTAGCCACAATAGCACTGAAGGGCCAGCGATACAGAAATGTAACGTGGGCTTTGGGAAGAGGTGAACAGGGGCTGATTTAATTTAATTTTAATTCAGAGATACAGCTTTGTGGCATTCCTGATGATTGCGCTGTGATTACCTGAAATGGATTGTCCTGCCTTTTGGTAATGTTACAACTTGTTATATATCTGCCAGTGTTGTAACAGCTTGACTGGAGGCAGTCCTGGTTCTGGGATGCAAGTTCTGGGTACTGGAGCTGCTCCCTCAGCCTTTGCTCTATCCATTAATAAGAGCCATGGTGACAATAACTGCCATATACATTACACAAAATTCTTACTTGTTGCAGATGAGCAGGTACTTTGTACAAAAAAACCCTACAAAACAACTGCATACAAAATACTTGATTGAATTAAAAGGACAACGAATACTCCAAATCAAAATAAATAATAAATATTCACAAGTAATCTTAGTCTATAAAAGTGGTGTTACAATAGTGCAGTCAGTCCTGATTAGTCCAACACTGTGAGGTTCAAGAGCTGCTCGGATAGCTATAGGAAATATGGAAATAGTGTGACGGAACTGCAGAATCTCGGACAGAAGTGGCGAGAGAATTGAGAGAACAATTTGCAGGGCTCTGGGGTAAGGTAGGGAGTTAGGATTTAGTGAATAACTCTGCTAGGAGTTAACAGGGTCCTGCAGTGCTGCAATTACTGCTGAATAAAACCAATTGTTGATGAAAGTTTGTTTATTTACGATGCTGGTACATCAGTCAATAAACTGGGAGAGAAGCAAATACTACCTGAATATTTAATCCTAAAATTCAAAATGAGCTCAATCCAGGGTGAAAGCTGGTGGGCTCTGGTTGTAGGGCATGTTGTTCTTGTTGTTGCCCACAGAGGGCAGTAGCCTGCTAAACACTGGGATGAAGCTGGGCTCCTTGAAAACTGGGGATTATTAACCCTTCCATGCCTGGTGTCACCTTGTGTCTGCTGGGACCTTAATCTGAGTTCTCCTTTCATTCTCTTCCCAATAAGTTGCAAGTAATATTCATGTCTCCCAGCCAATGAGTCCAATGACACCAGGAGGGAACTGGAACCTGCTGGTCAAGCAGCATCAGTGGGAGAAAAAGACTGGGCCACGTTTTGAGTCAGAATCCATCAGACTCGATGACGGATTCCCACCTGAAGCTTCGACCACTCTATTTTCTCCCACTGATGCTTCTGGATCCACTGAGTTCCCCCAGTTGATTGTGTTTTTTGCTCCAGAATCTCGTGTCAGAAGACTGCTGTAAGTGGCAAACCTAGCCCAGTCGATCACAAGCTCCGAGCTCCCATCCACTGAAGACATCTATGTGACATGCTGCCTCAAGAGGGCTTCCAACACCATGAGGGACCCCCAGCACTCTAGTCACAACCTCTTCTCATTGGTACCTTTGAGGAGAAGGGACAGAAGTCTGAAGATGAGCTCTTCAGTGTTTATCTGGCTCTTGAACCTCCCCATACTACCCTAACTCTAAACTACTCCAAGATATCAAAAAGATCTGTCTGCACCACTGAAACATAACTTTTTTTCTTGCACTAACTGTTCAACATGTGCCTATCTAAGAATCTCTTAAATGCCCCTGTTGCTCAGGCCTCCGCCACCACCCCTAGCAATGCATTCCTGGCACCACAACTCTCTGTGCAAAAAAATTCCCCTGAGGACTCCTCTAAACCTTCCTCCCTTCACTTTGTTCACTTTTTCTGGTGTTGGCAGCTCCCACCCTGGGGAAAAGGTGCTGACTGTCAACTTTCTCTATGCCTTTCAGAATCTTGTAGACCTCTATTAAGTCACCTCTCACCCTTCTTTGCTCCAAAGAGAAAAGCCCCAGCTCTGCTAATTTTGCCTCACAAGACATAATTTCCAATCCAGGCAACATCCTGGTAAATCTTCTCTGCACCCTCTCCATAGCTTCCACATTCTTCCTGTAATGATGTGACCAGAACTGAACACAATATTCCAAGTGTGGTCTCACCAGAGATTTATAGAGCTGCAACATTACCTCATGACTCCTGAACTCAATCCTCTGACTAATGAAGTCCAGCATCCCATAGGCCTCCTTAACTCTCTTATCAGCCTGCACAACAACATGAGGGATGCATGGATTTGAACCCCAAGGTCCCTCTGTTCATCCACACTGTAAATAAGACTCAAAGAATTATTGAGGACCCTTTCCAACCAGCACACAGTATTGTTAACCTACTACCATTTAGAAGGAGGTACAGGAGCATCAAAATTAGGACTGCCAGGCTGGGAAATAGCTTCTTCCTGCAGACTGTGAGATTGATGAACAGTGTCCTGTAACTGACTACATAAATCCAAAATATTTCTATATATTTATTTTAAATTATATCTTTAGGTATATGCGTGATTATTATGCGCTCTGTGTTTTGTGTGTGTGTGTGTGTGTGTGTGTGTGTGTGTGTGTGTGTGTGTGTGTGTGTGTGTGTGTGCGCGCGCGCACTGTGGTCCAGAGAAATGCGATTTCATTGGGTTGTATGTGTACAATCCGACGATAATAAACTTGAACAGGTTCAATGGGCTGAGTGGCCTCCTTTCTTTGATGTTCCTCCCTCCACAAAGAGCCGTATTATGTTGCCCACTGACAGCACTTGGGGATGGGAGTCCTCAGTGGCAGCTTTGACCTGGGGCCCCCTGACTCTGGAGTGGGAACAAGGTTGATATCCACCAAAAGCAGGGGAGAGGGTGCCCGAAACCCACCAGGTCTGCGAGGCCGGGGCCATTGGAGCAGTTTGTAATCCTGACCAAAGCCCACAAAAATAAAGATGGTTAATTTGAGAAGGCAGCAGGATGGCGCTGGCTTTTAATGGTAAAATCTGTTTGCGTCAGAGCCAGGTTGGCAAAAGCTGGACTGCCTGCATTGTCTAGGTAGGCTGTGTCTACGGGTCAATGAGCCTCCCTTTTGAATCTTTGCAAAAGGCGGGGTGGGGGGGGGGGGGGCGGGAACATCTGCACCTTCTATTTTTCATAAGATTTCATTTAAAATGCATTCCCTTTCTGCAGTAGGATTTCTGGTGCCTGATCTCGGATTTGCAAACAGGGTCTTCTGTTCAATTCTTCTGTGGAACCATTGCTCGTGTGCAGAGAGAATGAAACAGGTTCCCGTTTAAATCTCTTGTTGCTTTCTGCCTCAGCTGACCAGTCCTGGCAGCTGCAGGGGTTCCTGACATTGCTTCTCGCTCTGGAGCTCTGTAGGCAAAGCTGAGATTTGCTTGTGAGAGTAAAGCCCTTTTGCATTCTGCATCTACCCTCATCACAATACTTATTCCTGCCCCTCTTCTTTTCTCTCTCTCCCTCCCCCTTTTTCTCTCTCCCTGAATCTCTTTCTCCCACTCCACTCACTTTCTCCATCTCTCTTCCCAACTTCCTCCCCCTCTCTCTGGGTCTGTTCTGATCTCACATTCACCTCTCTCTCTATTCATGTTCTGTACTCTTTCACACTCTCTTTATTCTCATCTTCCTTCTCTCCAGTCCTCTCTCACTAATATTTTCACTCTCATAAACTATCATTCTCCCCTTTCTCTCACTGTTTCTTGACCTATAACTGTCCCTTACCTCCTCTATCAACATATCTCACTCTTTTTCTCTGTCTCTCCTTTGCGTGCGCATGCCCACACACACACACCCCCACACAAACACATACACACAAACAAATAAACACACAAACAAATAAACACACACATAAATAAACACACAAATAAACACACACAAATACACACACTCAAACACACAAACACACACACACACAAACACATACACATAAACAAATAAACACACATAAATACAGATACACAACTACATGCACTCAAACAAACACACAAACACACACCCACACAAACAGATACACATAAACAAATAAACACACATAAATACAGACACACAAATACACGCACTCAAACAAACACACAAACACACACACACAAACACATACCCACACAAACACATACACATAAACAAATAAACACACATAAATACACACACACAAATACACACACTCAAACAAACACACACACACACACACAAACACACCCCCACACAAACACATACACACAAACAAATAAACACACACATAAATACACACACACAAATACACGCACTCAAACACACAAACACACACACACACAAACACACACCCACACAAACACATACACACACAAATAAGCACACACATAAATACACACACAAATAAAAACACACACAAATACACGCACTCAAACAAACACACAAACACACACACAAACACATGCACACAAAGAAATAAACACACACATAAACACACAAATAAACACACACACAAATACACACACTCAAACAAACACAAACACACACACACAAACACACACCCTCACAAACATGTACACACAAACACACAAACAAACACACACAAACAAATAAACACACACACACTCAAACACACACAAATACGTACACACAAACACACAAACAAACACACAAACAAATAAACACACACACTCAAACACACACACAAACAAACACACACTCACACACACACACACTCTCTCTCTCTATTCCTCTCTCTCCCACTTCCTCTCTTACTGTTCCTCTCCCTTCTTTTGTCTCTTTTCATTAACATCTTCAGTCTTGAAAAAGTATCATGACCAGAAACAAGTGACTGACTATCTCTCCCCATGGATACTGCCTGACCCATTGTGTCTTTCCAGCTTCTCATTGTTCATTCAAGATTCCAGCACTTGCAATTCTTGCTTTTCACTCTTTTCTCTTCCATTTCTTCATTGCACTCCCATCTCTCTCTCTTATATATGTTTCCTTTATTATCACTTAATAATATACAAAATTTGCCACTTTTTTTCTGCATTAAAGATCTGCTACTAGCATTGCCCAGCAGCTCCACCAATAAGGGAAAGAGGTGTCCCTTTCAGAAACATCGAGTGTCCGTGGATTTGCCTCCAGCACTCCTGCAGCCTCTGCAGCTGCCCAGTCTCCTGTCCATTCCATCGGTAACCCCGAGCTCCCAGATCTGGAACGCCAGCACAATCAGGAAGCTTTCAGCACCTAAAGTCCTCTGAGAGCCCTTGATGCCCTTGGAGCCCCTCAAATCCCTGTCCCAATACCTGATTCCCACGAGTTGGTCTCCAGCAGCCCACAGCCTGGTGTGAGTCCTTCATCTGCTGAGGCCCTCGCTGCTCCGCTGTTGTGGTTTCCTTCTATGTAGGGTTGTCTCCCAGGCTTATCTTTCTCAGTGGGGTGAGGGGAGAGAAGTTCTAGTGTTCTCCTGCTCTGATGCCCTGCTCCCACATAACCCGTGGCCCTTGTGGTCTGCTTCCAAACATGGCATTGCCATCTTGGGCATGGATCGCTGTGGGTTTTAGATGTTTAAAAATACCCTGTTGGTCCCTTTAATGAGCCATTTAAAGCCTGTACAGAGCCATTGGCTTCATGATTGGGCAGTAGGACCTCACTCACTGTTCTCCCAGGTCCACACCAATTAACAGCATTAGCGTTGTTATGTTAACATTCAGGGTGAGGAGGAATTGCTTCTCCCAGAGACTGGTGAATCTGTGGAATTCTCTACCCAGGGAAGGAGTAGAGGCTCCCTCATTAAATGTATGTAAGACAGAGTTAGATAGATTTTTAAAGAGTAGGAGTATTAAGCATTATGGGGAAAAAAGGGAGGTAGGTGGAGCTGAATCCATGGATAGATCAGCTGTGAGTTTATTGAATGGTGGAGCAGGCTCCATGGGGCAGATAGCCAACTCCTGCTCCTGTTTCTTATGTTCTTATATTTATATACAGTAAAACCCCAGTTATCCGGAACCTGTGGGGATTGGTAGATGCCGGATAGTGCATTTTTGGATATGTTTCCCTCACCCTTTTCCAATGTTACATTTCTCACTTCCTTCTCTCTTTCATTCTTCCCTCCCTCTCTCCTTTGTTATCTCTCTCTCTCTTCCCCCCCCCCCCCCCCCCCCGACCCACCCCCACCATGTCTCCCTTTCTCACATTTGGACACACACTCTCCCTCCTCTGTCTCTCCCTCTTTCTTTCCCTCCCTTGACTCCAGCCCCTCTCTTCTTTTCCCTCATACTTTCTCCCTCGCTTTCTTCCATTTCCCCTCCTTCCTTCTGTTTCCCACCCCCCCCCCCTCCCCATTCTCTCTTTCAAGTGTCAGTCCCACTTCAGACAGATGAGTTTATTTCAGTCAGAGCTAAGAAGGCTGCCCTCCTTGTTCTGGAGATAAGCCTGTTATCTGCTGAAGGCAGATTTTAATCAGATGTACCATTTGCATATTCCCAGCTGACCTTTTGGGAGCACAGCAGAATCCATTTTACATTCACTACAAAAGCTACAGAGAGCACCTCAGTTCCTGAGCAAACAATCTCCAACCTTAAACTCTCTCAAATCATTCTCTGCATTTTCTGAATGTTTTCTTCACTTCTCCCCTTTTCTACTCTCCGTTTATTTTTGCTTAATCACTCTCTCCTTTTCTCTCTCATCCTTTCCTCTGTCCCTCCTTCTTCTTTCTGCTTTCAGTTAATGCTCCTTGGTTTAGTCAATTCTTACATCTCACGTATAAATTAACCTGATATTTTCGAGGGAGCGGGATTAATGAGAATTAAAAGTATAGCAGGACTTTGGAAAAGCAGGCACCTGGGCATTTAAATCAACTTTCCAGCAGGCAAGTGTCTGTGATACAAGCCTCCTGATGAGAGAAAACCATAAAATGCGGAGAGCAAACAAAAAAAAACTACTGGAGGAACTTCCAGGCTTCACGAGTATGTGCTGAGGGACGCACTGGTGTCTTGGTGCAGCCAACATGAGGGTGCTATGGGGAGGACTGCAGTCTAAAGTCCTGTCACCAAGCATTGAGGGGCTTGAGTCCAAGGGAAAGCGCGTTAAACAACAGAGGGGAGCAATGACAAGATGCTACCATGGTGTAACTAGAGAGCGTATGTAACAATGTATAATGATGGAGATGAATGAACATGACACCAAGGGTGCGAATAGATTTTGAACGGTTTCCTTTTTATAACTAATTTATTGTGCTTAAAGTCTATTTTTGGTTAAAATAAAACTCAACAGGTCCATCAGCATCCATGGGTTGAAATGGTTCAGTCAATAGTTTTTACTCACAGGTGTGTGCGCACACGCAAATATTGGGTGTTCCCCAACCAGAAGCCTTGGATGACTCAGAGAATCCGCAACCTGCTGAGGGTGAGAGCAAGGTGTTTAAGGCTGTGGATTGAGATTTTTACAAGAAGTCTAGGTACGACCTGCAGAAGGCCATTGAAGAAGCCAAGTGGCAATTCCGGAGGCAACTAGAGACAGAGACAGATACCAGCCAGCTAAGGCGGGATGTGCAGGCCATAACAGCCTACAAAGTGAGGGAGAACACTATAGGTGGCTGCAATGGTTCACTGCCTGATGAGCTGAACATTTTCTATACTCGCTTTGAGAAGAACCAAACATAATGCAACCTAGATTGTATACCTAAAATGGATGAGGGGGGGGTGGGGGGTGGCTTGGGAGGAGGGGGGGGGGAGAAAAAGTCACTGTATATGTGTGAAAAAGAAATAGTGTATATCACCCCAACAATGAAGACGCTGTTTACATCTGGTACCGCACGGATGGCAGTCTCTTCAATCTGAGGCGCCTGCAAGCTCACACCAAGACACAAGAGAAACTTGTCCGTGAACTACTCTTTGCAGACGATGCCGCTTTAGTTGCCCATTCAGAGCCAGCTCTTCAGCGCTTGACGTCCTGCTTTGTGGAAACTGCCAAAATGTTTGGCCTGGAAGTCAGCCTGAAGAAAACTGAGGTCCTCCATCAGCCAGCTCCCACCATGATTACCAGCCCCCCCACATCTCCATCGGGCACACAAAACTCAAAACGGTCAACCAGTTTACCTATCTCGGCTGCACCATTTCATCAGATGCAAGGATCGACAATGAGATAGACAACAGACTCGCCAAGGCAAATAGCGCCTTTGGAAGACTACACAAAAGAGTCTGGAAAAACAACCAACTGAAAAACCTCACAAAGATAAGCGTATACAGAGCCATTGTCATACCCGCACTCCTGTTCGGCTCCGAATCATGGGTCCTCTACCGGCACCACCTACGGCTCCTAGAACGCTTCCACCAGCGTTGTCTCCGCTCCATCCTCAACATCCATTGGAGTGCTTACATCCCTAACGTCGAAGTACTCGAGATGGCAGAGGTCGACAGCATCGAGTCCACGCTGCTGAAGATCCAGCTGCGCTGGATGGGTCACGTCTCCAGAATGGAGGACCATCGCCTTCCCAAGATCGTGTTATATGGCGAGCTCTCCACTGGCCACCGTGACAGAGGTGCACCAAAGAAAAGGTACAAGGACTGCCTAAAGAAATCTCTTGGTGCCTGCCACATTGACCACCGCCAGTGGGCTGATATCGCCTCAAACCGTGCATCTTGGCGCCTCACAGTTTGGCGGGCAGCAACCTCCTTTGAAGAAGACCGCAGAGCCTACCTCACTGACAAAAGGCAAAGGAGGAAAAACCCAACACCCAACCCCAACCCACCAATTTTCCCCTGCAACCGCTGCAATCGTGTCTGCCTGTCCCGCATCGGACTTGTCAGCCACAAACGAGCCTGCAGCTGACGTGGACTTTTTACTCCCTCCATAAATCTTCGTCCGCGAAGCCAAGCAAAAGAAAAGAAAGAAAAGAAGCAAAAGATATCATGGCTAATGTGATTTATGGTGTGAAAAATAAAAAAAATTAAAAAAAAATAAAAAACAGACATAACACTCATACAGACAGACAATATGTATGTAGGACAAGCATTTATCTATACAAATAAATATTGTTTCGTGAAAAAAAAAAGAGAAGAACCAAACAGAATTCTTGAAAAGGCTGAGGATCCTGTGATATCTATCCCTGAGGGCGATGTCAGAACATCATTCAAGAGTGTGAACTCTCACAAGGCGGCAGACCCTGACGGCGTACCTGGTCAGGTACTGAAAATCTGTACCAACAAACTAGCTGGAGTGTTCACGAACAATTTTAACCTCTCATTGCGGCAGTCAAAGGTTCCCACCTGCTTCGAAAGGGCATCAATCATCCTGATACCCAAGAAGAGTAGTGTGACCTGCCTCAATGACTACCACCCAGTAGCACTAACTTCTACTGTGATGAAATGCTTCAAGAGGCTGGTCACAGCCAGAATTATCATGTACCTAAGTAAAGATCTGGACCCATAGCAATTTGCCTATTGTCACAATCGTTCCACAGCAGATGCTCTCTATTCAGCTCTGGATCACCTCAAAAACAGCAATTCGTACATATGGCTGCTCTTCATAGACTACAGCGCAGTAGTTTAAATGCTGTTTCGACAACAACCTTGCACTCAACATCAGCAAAACCAAGAAGATGATTGTGGACTTCAGGAGGAAGTCAGGGGAACACAACCCAGTCCTCATCAAGGGCTCAGTAATGGAATAATGTGGAGTGAGATTCACTCTGCGTCTGACCCTGCGAGTGTGTGATGAGACGGCGTTGAGGGAGCTTTACCCCGTGTCTGACGCTGGGAGTGTGTGATGAGATGGTGTGGATGGAGCCTCACTCTGTGTCTGACACTGGGAATGTGTGATGGAATAATGTGGAGTGAGATTCACTCTGCGTCTGACCCTGGGAGTGCGTGATGAGACAGTGTGGAGGGGGCTTCACTCTGTGTTTCACACTTGGATTCGGTGATGAGACGGTGTGGAGCAAGATTCACTCTGTGTCTGACACTGGGAGTGTGTGATGAGACGGTGTGGAGGGAGCTTTACTCTTTGTCTGACATTGGTAATGTGTGATGAGACAGTGTAGAGTGAGCTTTATTCTGTGACTCAGACTGGGAATGTGTGATGGGATAGTGTGGAGGGAGCTTCACACTTTGTAAGACCCTAGGAGTATTTGATGAGATGGTGTGGAGGGAGCTTCACTCTGTGTCTGAAACTGGAAGTGTGTGATGAGACAGTGTGGAGGGAGCTTCATTCTGTGTCTGACACTGGGATTGTGTGATGGGACAATGTCGATGGAGCTTCATTCTGTGCCTGATCCTAGGAGTGTGTGATGTGACAGAGTGGAGGGAAATTCATTCTGGGTCTGGCCCTAGTAGTGTATGATGGGATAGTGTTGATGGAGCATCACTCTGTGCCTGACTTGAGGATTGTGTGATGAGACAGTGTGGAGGGAGCTTCACTCTGTGTCTGACACTGGGCATTTGTGATGGGATAGCGTGGAGGGAGCTTCACTCTACGTCTGACACTGGAATTGTGTGATGGGACAGTTACAATAGAACTTCATTCTGTGCCTGATCCTAGGAGTGTGTGATGGGATAGTGTGGAGGGAACTTCAATTTGTGCCAGAACTTGTCATTGTGTGATGGGATAGTGTAGAAGGAGCTTTACTCTGTGTCTGACATTGGGAGTGTGTGATGGGATAGTGTGGAGTTCGATTCACTCTGCGTCTGACCGTGGGAGCGTGTGATGAGACAGTGTGGAGGGAGCTTTATTCTGTGACTCAGACTGGGAATGTATGATGGGATAGTGTGGAGGGAGCTTCACTCTTTGTAAGACCCTGAGAGTATTTGATGAGATGGTGTGGAGGGAGCTTCACACTGTGTCTGATACAGGGAGTGTGTGATGAGATGGTGTGGAGGGAGCTACAGTCTGTCCTGACCATGGGAGTGTGTCATGAGACGGTATGGAGGGAGCTTTTCTCTGTGTCTAACACTGTGAGTGTGTGATGAGACAGTGAGGAGGGAGCCTCACTCTGTGTCTGACACTGGGAATGTGTGATGGAATAATGTGGAGTGAGATTCACTATGCGTCTAATCCTGGGGGTGTGTGATGAGACAGTGTGGAGGGAGCCTCACTCTGTGTCTGACACCCCAGTGTGTGATGATACGGTGTGGAGGGTGCTTTACTCTTTGTCTGACATTGGTAATGTGTGATGAGACAGTGTAGAGGGAGCTTTATTCTGTGACTCAGACTGGGAATGTGTGATGGGATAGTGTGGAGGGAGATTCAGTATGTGTCTGACATTGGGAGTGTGTGATGAGGCAGTGTGGAGGGAGCTTCACTCTGTGTCTGATCCTGGGAGTGTGTGATGAGATGGTGTGGTGGGAGCTACAGTCTGTCCTGACCATGGGAGTGTGTCATGAGACGGTGTGGAAGGAGCTTTTCTCTGTGTCTGACCCTGGAAGTGGGTGATGAGATGGTGTGGAGGGAGCCTCACTCGGTGTCCGACACTGGGAATGTGTGATTGGATAGTGTGGAGGGAGCTTCCCTCTGTGTCTGACCCTGGAAGTGGGTGATGAAACGGTGTGGAGGGACCCTCACTCTGTGTCTGACACTGTGAATGTGTGATGGGATAGTGGGGAGGGAGCTTCACTCTGTGTCCTTTACCCTGGGAGTGTGTGATGATATGGTGTGGAGGGTGCTTTACTCTATGTCTGAACCTGGGAGTGTCTGATGAGACCGTGTGGTGGGAGCTTTACTCTGTGTCTGACCCTGGGTGTGTGTGTTGAGACAATGTTGAGGGAGCCTCGCCGTGTGCCTGACACTGGGAGTATGTGATTAGACGGTGTGGAGGGAGCTTCACTCTGTGTCCTGACCCTGGGAGTGTGTGATGAGACTGTATGGAGGGAGCTTCACTCTGTGTCTGACACTGTTAAAGTGTGATGGGATACTGTGTAGGAAGCTTCACTCTGTGTCTGACACTGGGAGTGTGTGATGTGATGGTGTGGAGGGATCTTCATTCTGTGCCTGATCCTAGGAGTGTGTGATGGGATAGAGTGGAGGTAAATTCACTCTGTGTCTGATCCTGTTAGTATATGATGGGATAGTGTGGAGGGAGCTTCACTCTGTGTCTGACCCTGGGAGTGTGTGATGAGACTGTATGGAGGGAGCTTCATTCTGTGTATGACACTGTTAAAGTGTGATGGGATACTGTGTAGGAAGCTTCACTCTGTGTCTGACACTGGGTATGTGTGTTGAGATGGTGTGGATCAAGGCTCACTCTGAGTCTGACACTGGGAATGTGTGATGGGATAGTGTGGAGGGATCTTCACACTGTGTCTGACACTGGGAATGTGTGATGGAATAATGTGCAGTTCGATTCACTCTGCGTCTGACCCTGGGAGTGTGTAATGAGAGAGTGTTGAGGGAGCTTTATTCTGTGACTCAGACTGGGAATGTGTGATGGGATAGTGTAGAGGGAGCTTCACTCTTTGTAAGACTCTGGGAGTATTTGATGAGACGGTGTGGAGGGAGATTCACACTGTGTCTGACACTGGGAGTGTGTGATGAGACGGTGTGGAGGGAGCTTCATTCTCTGTCTGACCCTGGGAGTATGTGATATGACGGTGTGGAGGGAGCTACAAATGTCCTGACCATGGGAGTGTGTCATGAGACAGTGTGGAGGGTGCTTTTCTCTGTGACTAACACTGTGAGTGTGTGATGAGACGGTGTGGAGGGAGCCTCACTCTGTGTCAGACACTGGGAGTGTGTAATAGGACAGTGTGGAGGGAGCTTCACTCTGTGTCCGACACTGGGAATGTGTGATGGGATAGTGTGGAGGGAGATTCAGTCTGTGTCTGACACTGGGATTGTGTGATCAGAGGCTGCGGATGGAGCTTCACTCTGTCTGACACTGGGAATGTGAAATGGGATAGTGTTGAGGGAGCTTCACACTGTGTCTGACACTGGGAATGTGTGATGTAATAATGTGGAGTGAGATTCACTCTGCGTCTGACCCTGAGAGTGTGTGATGAGATGGTGTGGAGGGAGCTTGACACAGTGTCTGACACTGGGACTGTTTGATGGAATAATGTGGAGTTAGATTCACTCTGCGTCTTACCCTGGGAATGTGTGATGAGAAGGCTTTGAGGGAGCTTTATTCTGTGACTCAGACTGGGAATGTGTGATGAGACGGTGTGGATGGAGCCTAACTCTGTGTCTGACACTGGGAATGTGTGATGGAATAATGTGCAGTTCGATTCACTCTGTGTCTGACACTGGGAATCTGTGATGAGACGGTGTTGAGCGAGATTCACTTTGTGTCTGACACTGGGAGTGTGTGATGAGATGGAGTGGAGGAAGCTTTACTCTTTGTTTGACATTGGTAGTGTGTGATGAGACAGTGTGGAGGGAGCTTTATTCTGTGACTCAGACTGGGAATGTGTGATGGGATAGTGTAGAGGGGCTTCACTCTTTGTAAGACCCTGGGAGTATTTGATAAGACAGTGTGGAGGGAGATTCACACTGTGTCTGACACTGGGAGTGTGTGATGAGATGGTGTGGAGGGAGCTTCATTCTCTGTCTGACCCTGGGAGTGTGTGATAAGACGGTGTGGAGGGAGCTACAGTCTGTCCTGACCATGGGAGTGTGTCATGAGACGGTGTGGAGGGAGCTTTTCTCTGTGTCTAACACTGTGAGTGTGTGATGAGATGGTGTGGAGGGAGCCTCACTCTGTGTCAGACACTGGGAATGTGTGATGGGATAGTGAGGAGGGAGCTTCACTCTGTGTCTGACACAGGGAGTGTTGGATGAGATGGTGTGGAGGGAGCTTCACTCTGTGACATGAACCTGGGAGTGTGTGATGAGACAGTGTGGAGGGAGCCTGACACAGTGTCTGACACTGGGACTGTTTGATGGAATAATGTGGAGTTAGATTCACTCTGCGTCTTACCCTGGGAATGTGTGATGAGACAGTGTTGAGGGAGCTTTATTCTGTGACTCAGACTGGGAATGTGTGATGAGACGGTGTGGATGGAGCCTCACACCGTGTCTGACACTGGTAGTTTGTGATGAGATGGTGTGGAGGGAGTTTCAATCTGTGTCCTGACCCTGGGAGTGTGTGATGAGAAGGCGTGGAGGGAGCTTCACTCTGTGTCCGACACTGGGAATGTGTGATGGGATAGTGTGGAGGGAGATTCAGTCTGTGTCTGACACTGGGAATGTGTAATCAGATGGTGTGGAAGGAGCTTCACTCTGTGTCTGACACTGGGAATGTGTAATGGTAATGGCCCTTAAACATTTTTATCTTCTTTGGATATATTCTACTTTATTCTATCACCTCCCTAGATATTAACTGCTCTCCATGTAAAAATATTTTTCCCCTCATATTGCCTTTTAATTTCCTTTTGCATTCATTAAACTTATGCCCTCTTATTTTTCATTCTGGTCTGGCCCTGGTAGTGTATGATGGGATAGTGTTGAGGGAGCATCACTCTGTGCCTGACTTGAGGATTGTGTGATGAGACAGTGTGGAGGGAGTTTCATTCTTTCTGACACTGGGCATGTGTGATGGGATAGTGTGGAGGGAACTTCAATTTGTGCCAGAACCTGGGAGTGTGTGATGGGATAGTGTGGAAGGAGCTTTACTCTGTGTCTGACATTGGGAGTGTGTGATGAGACGGTGTGGAGGGAGCTTCACTCTGTGTCTGACCCTGGGAGTGTGTGATGGGATAGTGTGGAGTTCGATTCACTCTGCGTCTGACCGTGGGAGCGTGTGATGAGACAGTGTGGAGGGAGCTTTATTCTGTGACTCAGACTGGGAATGTATGATGGGATAGTGTGGAGGGAGCTTCACTCTTTGTAAGACCCTGAGAGTATTTGATAAGATGGTGTGGAGGGAGCTTCACACTGTGTCTGATACAGGGAGTATGTGATGAGATGGTGTGGAGGGAGCTACAGTCTGTCCTGACCATGGGAGTGTGTCATGAGACGGTATGGAGGGAGCTTTTCTCTGTGTCTAACACTGTGAGTGTGTGATGAGACAGTGAGGAGGGAGCCTCACTCTGTATCAGACACTGGGAATGTGTGATGGGATAGTGTGGAGGGAGCTTCACTCTGTGTCTGACACTGGGAATGTGTGATGGAATAATGTGGAGTGAGATTCACTCTGCGTCTGATCCTGGGAGTGTGTGATGAGACAGTGTGGAGGGAGCCTCACTCTGTGTCTGACACTGGGAGTGTGTGATGATACGGTGTGGAGGGTGCTTTACTCTTTGTCTGACATTGGTAATGTGTGATGAGACAGTGTAGAGGGAGCTTTATTCTGTGACTCAGACTGGGAATGTGTGATGGGATAGTGTGGAGGGAGATTCAGTATGTGTCTGACATTGGGAGTGTGTGATGAGGCAGTGTGGAGGGAGCTTCACTCTGTGTCTGATCCTGGGAGTGTGTGATGAGATGGTGTGGTGGGAGCTACAGTCTGTCCTGACCATGGGAGTGTGTCATGAGACGGTGTGGAAGGAGCTTTTCTCTGTGTCTGACCCTGGAAGTGGGTGATGAGATGGTGTGGAGGGAGCCTCACTCGGTGTCCGACACTGGGAATGTGTGATTGGATAGTGTGGAGGGAGCTTCCCTCTGTGTCTGACCCTGGAAGTGGGTGATGAAACGGTGTGGAGGGACCCTCACTCTGTGTCTGACACTGTGAATGTGTGATGGGATAGTGGGGAGGGAGCTTCACTCTATGTCCTTTACCCTGGGAGTGTGTGATGATATGGTGTGGAGGGTGCTTTACTCTATGTCTGAACCTGGGAGTGTCTGATGAGACCGTGTGGTGGGAGCTTTACTCTGTGTCTGACCCTGGGTGTGTGTGTTGAGACAATGTTGAGGGAGCCTCGCAGTGTGCCTGACACTGGGAGTATGTGATTAGACGGTGTGGAGGGAGCCTCACTCTGTGTCTGACTCTGAGATTGTGTGATGGGATAGTGTGGGGGGAGCTTCACTCTTTGTCTGATCCAGTGAGTGTGTGATGAGATGGTATGGAGGGAGCATCACTCTGTGTCTGACACTGGAAATGTGTGATGGGATAGTGTGGTGTGAGGTTTACTCTTTGTGTGATCTAGGGAGTGTGTGATGAGCTGATGTGGAGGGAGCTTCACTCTGTGTCCTGACCCTGGGAGTGTGTGTTGAGACTGTATGGAGGGAGATTCACTCTGTGTCTGACACTGTTAAAGTGTGATGGGATACTGTGTAGGAAGCTTCACTCTGTGTCTGACACTGGGAGTGTGTGATGTGACGGTGTGGAGGGATCTTCATTCTGTGCCTGATCCTAGGAGTGTGTGATGGGATAGAGTGGAGGTAAATTCACTCTGTGTCTGATCCTGTTAGTATATGATGGGATAGTGTGGAGGGAGCTTCACTCTGTGTCTGACCCTGGGAGTGTGTGATGAGACTGTATGGAGGGAGCTTCATTCTGTGTATGACACTGTTAAAGTGTGATGGGATACTGTGTAGGAAGCTTCACTCTGTGTCTGACACTGGGTATGTGTGTTGGGATAGTGTGGAGGGAGCGTCACTCTGTGTCTGACCCTGGGAGTGTGCGTTGAGATGGTGTGGTTCAAGGCTCACTCTGAGTCTGACACTGGGAATGTGTGATGGGATAGTGTGGAGGGATCTTCATTCTGTGCCTGATCCTAGGAGTGTGTGATGGGATAGAGTGGAGGCAAATTCACTCTGTGTCTGATCCTGTTAGTTTATGATGGGATAGTGTGGAGGGAGCTTCACTCTGTGTCTGATTCTGGGATTGTGTGATGAGACGGTGTGGAGGGAGCTTCACTCTGTGTCTGACCCTGGAAGTTTTTGATGAGACGATGTGGAGGGAGCCTCACTCTGTGTCGGACCCTGAGAATATGTGATGTGTCGGTTTGGAGGGAGCTTTACTCTGTGTCTAATCCTGGGAGTGTGTGATGAGATGGTGTGGAGGGAGCTGGACTCTGTGTCTAAATTGTCCCATTGCACCTTGTGTGCACAGCACCAGCGATTCCCTCCTCACTGTTAGGCAGTGGATGAGAGGGAGGTGGACCTGAGAATTGTTTGACTGTTGCTAGAAGCTGATTCCCAGACTCTGGTGCTTGAAGGCCACACACACCAGTTTCCTTTCCAGTCCATTGTACTGATAAGGACAGGCTGAACCAATTAATAAAGCCTCCATACATCTCATTTATCTTTTTCTGTTGTGACTGCACTGTCTGCTTTCTCAGTCATTTGCAAAGTAACGAGAGGAACTTAATCGTGAACTATTTCAAAACAAAATGTATTTAACCTGGGAAGTCAATTTCCGGAATGATTAAGTTGCCCTAGTCTCCAGTTCTGTAATGATATTTTCTTTTCAATATTAAAATCTAAATATCCTTCAAAATCTTTTTATAGGCACTTAACTGAAAATTGATACAAACAGCTCTGGTAAAATTTTTCCTAATTCATTTAATCCTCATTTTTTTGTACCATTACCCTCAGTCTTGCTCAATCTAATTTCTGTTTCTATTTACTATCATTACCCTATTCTTCCCCTTCCTGGATGTGTCAAGTGAATCTAGCACATGTCCCTTCCCCACTGACCTCCAGCAGAAGGTAATTTGCTGCCATTTCTCGATTGTGCCCTAGCACTCAGGAAATAAAGTACCACAGACCGTGGAAATCTGAAATAAAATCAGGAGATGCTGGAAACACTCAACAGGCCAGGCTGAATCTGTGAAGTGAGAGAGAGAGAGAGTTAATGTCTTTTTCGAAAGGTCTGACAGAGGTCATCAACCCAAAATGTAAACGCTGTTTTTGCTGAGTCTGGGATTTTCTGCTGTTATTCCCTGCCTCTATTCTATCGTAGATCTTTGAACAGATCAGGATTGAATCCCTGGAATCAAATTGAGAATCAAAATTTATTATCATGGACATGTCACAAAATTTGTTGTTTTACGGCACCATTACAGGTGAAAATATTGCCTTAAATTACATTTTTAAAATAAATAAATTAGTGCAAAACAAGAGAAAGTGAGGTCATGTCTGTGGTTCATTGTCCATTCAGAGGGGAAGAGCTGTTTTTGTATCATTGTCTGTTTGTCTTTAGGCCCCTGTACCTCCTTCCTGATGGTACCAGTGTGAAGAGGGCATGGCCTGGGTGGTGAGGGGCCTTGAGGATAGAGGCTGCTTTGTTAAGACACATAGAAACATAGAAAATAGGTGCAGAAGTATGTCATTTGGCCTTTCAAGCCTGCACCGCCATTCAATATGGTCATGGCTGATCAGTACCCGGTTCCTGCCTTCTCCCCATATCCCCTGATCCCCTGAGCCACAAGGGCCAAATCTAACCTATTCTTAAATATTGACAAGGATCCGGCCTCAACCTCATCCTGTGGCAAAGATTTCCATGGATCTACCACCCTCTGAGAGAAGAAATTTTTCCTCATCTCAGTCCTAGAAAACTCCCCCCTTATCCTTAAACTGTGACCCCTGGTTCTGGTTTTTCCCAGCATTGGAAACAACCTTCCTGCTTCTAGTCTGTCTAAACCCTTAAGAATTTTATATGTTTCTATAAGACCCCCCCCCCCAATCTTCTAAATTCCAGAGAATACAAGCCTAGTCTATCCTTCATATGCAAGTCCCATCCCTGGTATCAGTCTAGTGAACCTTCTCTGCACCCCCTCCATGGCGAGGATGTCCTTCCTCAGATAAGGAGACCAAAACAGCATGCAATACCTCAGGTGTTGTCTCACCAAGGCCCTGTACAGCTGCAGCAGGGTCTCTGTACTCCTGTACTCAAATCCTCTTGCTATGAATGCCAACATAGCATTCGCCTTCCTCACCACCTGCACGCCCACTTTCAATGACTGATGCACAGCAACACACAAATCTCTCTGCATCTCCCCTTTTCCTAAACAGGTACCATTTAGATAATAGTCCTCTTTCCTGTTCTTACTTCCAAAGTGGATAACCTCGCATTTATCCACGTTATCTTGTAGATGTCCTCAATGGAGTGAAGACTGATGCCCATGATGGCGCTGGCTGAGTTCACAACTCTCTGTAGCCTTTTCTTGTCCTGTACATTGGCACCTCCATAGTGATACAACCAGTCGAAATGCTTTCCATGGTACACCTTGAGAAATTTTGCAACATCTTTGGTGATAATATCAAATCTCCTCAAATGTTTGCCCCAACTCGATCAGCCTGGTTTGGAAACTCAAATGTTTGGGATAATGCAGAAAGTGACAAACCTAGCTAAGTGCATCATAAGCACCAACCTACACCCACTGAAGACATGTGTGTGAGATGCTGCCACAAGAAGGCAGCCAACGTCATAAATGACCTGCATCCCTCTGGTCACAACGTATTCTCACTACTACCTTCAGGCAGAAGGTACTGAATTCTGAAGACCAGCACCTCGTAGTTCAAGAGCAATCTTTTTTAACCAAAGGCTTGAACACCCTCCATGTGACCTCAAATTACAGGATCAACCAACATCTGAGTGCACTACTGATGAAGGACATTTTTGAACTACTGGCCACTAAGAATATTTTTCATTTAATTTACTCATCCTTTGTATTTATTATAATTAAATTATTGTTGGTAGGTTTTATACTCCTGGGAAGCTGCAGGAAGTATGACTTTCATTGCATCTTCACATTCAACTGTACCTATGTATCTGACATATCTCATACTGATGTGGTACTCTGGTGGAGTCCATAATCCAGCTCATTAAATTTATAGTCACAGCAAGGAACAACAGGGAAGCAGGCACTTCAGCCCACTATCTATGCTGACCATCAAACTCCCATTTTCACTAACCCGACATTAATCCCTTCATTTATATTCTCCCCACATTCCCAATAACTTCCCCAAATTCTCCCACTCTCCTGCACACTAAGGGTTGTTTACAGTGACTGATTGTCCACCGATCTGCATGTCCTTGGGATGTAGGAGGAAACCAGAGCACTCAGGGGAAACCCGCGCAATCACAGGAAGAGCATGCAAACTTTATTATTTAGTTGTATACCTAGGTATCGAATTACTTGTGTTTGCCATCTAAATGGTGATTCTTCCTTAAACTTCGTGAAATCTGCATTATTCATTGGCATTGCTTCACTTTTATTTGTGTTGATCTTGTACCCCGATACTTCTCCATATTCCTTCAATTTCTTATGTAATTCTTTTATTGATATTTCTGGTTCTGTTAAGTATATTATAATGTCATCTGCAAATAGACTGATTTTATATTCCTTCTCTTTTATTTTTATCCCTCGTATTTTATTTTCTGTTCTTATCAGTTCTACTAGTGGTTCTATAGCTAACGCGAACAGTGAGGGAGATAGAGGACATCCCTGCCTTGTTGATCTGCTTAATTTAAATTGGTTTGATATATATCCATTTACTGTCACTTTCGCCAATGGTCCCTTATATAATGCTTTAATCCAATTAATATATTTCTCTGGTAGGTTGAATTTTTGTAGTACTTTGAATAAATAATTCCATTCTACTCTGTCAAAGGCTTTCTCTGCGTCTAAAGCAACCGCTACTGTTGGAGTTTTGTTTCCTTGTACTGCATGGATTAAGTTAATGAATTTACAGATATTGTCCATTGTTTGTCTTTTTTTAATAAATCCAGTTTGGTCTAGTTTTATTATTTTTGGTACACAGTCGGCCAATCTGTTTGCTAATAGTTTAGCTATTATCTTATAATCTGTGTTAAGTAGAGATATTGGTCTATACGATGCTGGTGTTAGTGAATCTTTCCCCGTCTTTGGTATTACTGTAATTATTGCTGTTTTGCATGAATCTGGTATGTTTTGTGTTTTTTCAATCTGGTTCATGACTTCAAGGAGAGGAGGAATTAATGTCTTTAAATGTTTTATAGAATTCTATTGGGAGTCTATCCTCTCCCGTTGTTTTATTGTTCGGTAGTTTTTTTAATATCTCCTGTATTTCTTCTATTTCAAATGGTTTTATTAATTTATTTTGCTCGTCTGTTTGTAATTTTGGTAGTTCAATTTTAGTTAAAAATTCATCTATTTTGTCTTCTTTCCCTTCGTTTTCAGTTTGATATAGTTGTTCGTAGAATTCCCTGAAGTTTTCGTTGATCTCTGTTGGGTTATATGTAATTTGTTTCTCCTTTTTCCTTGATGCCAATACCATTCTTTTAGTTTGTTCTGTTTTAAGCTGCCATGCTAGTATTTTGTGCGTTTTTTCTCCTAGCTCATAATATTTCTGTTTTGTCTTCATTATGTTCGTCTCCACCTTATACGTTTGTATTATCAGCCATTAATGAAAAAATTACAAGATGACTTAGAGCACTGGAAAGACTTACCACTAACACTGATAGGAAGGATAAACTGTATTAAAATGAACATCTTCCCAAGGATACAATACCTATTTCAATCATTACCAAATCACCTAACAGAGAAATACTTCAAGGAGCTACAGACAATAATAAGGAAACTCTTATGGAAAGGGGTGAAACCGAGGATAGCACTAGATAAATTAACAGAATGGTACAAACAAGGAGGCTTACAACTACCAAACTTTAAGAATTATTATAGAGCAGCACAATTAAGATACCTATCAGATTTTTATCAAACAAGGGAAAAACCAGATTGGACCAGATTAGAGCTAGATAAAATAGGGGAGAAGATACCTGAACATATACTATATAAGTGGGATGAAAAATTGGTGCAACGTAGGAATTCATCAGTATTGCACCATCTGCTCAACATTTGGAAGAAGATTCACGTAGAAAGGAATAAAATAAATTATCAACTACCAAAATTAATATTGATACAAAATCAACTAATCCCTTTCACAATAAATAACCTTTCCTTCAGAGAATGGGAGAGAAAAGGGATCAAAAGAATAGAAAATTGTTTTTCGGGAAATAAATTATTATCTTTTGAACAAATGAAGGACAAATATAATATAACTCACGATACAAGGTTTGCATACCACCAACTGAATACCAACTTGAAGGACAAATTGGGAAACAGTCTGAGGTTACCAGAAGTAAGCAATTTTGAATATGTGATTACAGACACAATGATAATTTAAAAATTTATAACAAACATGTACATCAAACTGCAAGAAAAGGAGAATGAGGAAACAAACTGTAAACCTAAACAAAAATGGGAACAAGATCTAAATATAAAGATAAAAATGAAACATGGGAAAAGCTATGCTCCGGAACTATGAGAAATACAATAAACACGAGGTTACGCATGATACAATATAATTGGTTACACAGGCTATACATCACACCCCAAAAGTTAAAAGTTAAATAAATGGGACCCAACAGTATCAGACAGATGTTTTTGCTGTAAAAAGGAAATGGGAACAACAATACATGTAATTTGGGCATGTGAGAAAGTGAAAAAATTTTGGGAAGATCTAAACCAGATATTAAATAAAATCACAAAAAGCAATATACCAAAAAACCCAGAGATCTTCCTTCTAAGTAATATAAGAAATAAAGAATTTGGACTCGATTTGAATGGAGCACAAAAAAGATTTATTATGATAGCCCTCGCAGTAGCAAAAAAATGTATTATGTCAACCTGGAAATTAGAAGACAACTTGAGAATACAACAGTGGTACATAGAAATGAATAAATGTATTCCATTAGAAAAAATAACATGTAATTTAAGAAATAACATCACAATATTTGAACAAATATGGGAACCATACATGAAATATAATAGAGAAATCCTACCACGGACCTCCACCACCTAAAATGACAGAAGGAGAAGACAACGAAATGAACTGACTCAATATATAAAAGTAAAAGACAAAAATTTCTTGTTTATTTTTATTAAGTGACGCCATTGTTTAACGGGTTTAATGTATCTTATAGATTGAACTTTGAATAAATGGGAAGGGGAAGAGGGAGGGAGGGAAGGGAGGGCGGAAAAAGGGGAGAAAATGACACTGTATATATTCAAGAGAAAAATGTCTGTATGTATTTTGGTCAGTATGGTTCATAGTGTGAAAAATAAAATATTAAATTAAAAAAAAAGAGCATACAAACTTCATACAGTCGTAGGTCAGGATCGATCCTGGGTCTCTGGATCTGTGAGAAAGTGGCACGACCTGCTGTTCTGTCCTGGGAATGTGCTGCTTTTTAATAACTGAAGAAGCACAATTCCTTTGCTTATAACTTTTGCATAATGACAGTTTAAAATCTCAGCAAGATTTCTGGCATGTTGGAGTTGAGAAAACTGAGGGGGGATCTCATTTTAAATACTAAAAGGACTGGATAGAGTGGATGTGGAGAGGATGTTTCCAGTGATGGAGGAGTCTGGGACCAGAGGGCTCAGCTTTAGAATACAAAAATGTCTTTTAGTATAGAAATAAGGAGGAATTTCTTCTCCCATAAGGTTGTGAATCTGTGGAATTTGTTGCCACGGATGGCTTTGGAGGCCATCATTGGGAATATTTAAGATTGAGGTAGATAGGTTCTTGATAATGAAGGGAGTCAAGAGTTACACAGAAAAGGTGGGACAATGGGGTTGAAAATGATAGTAAGTCAGCCATGATGGAATGGCAGGGCAGACCTAATGGGCTGAATAGACTAATTCCGCTGCTCTGTCCTCTGATAAATGCAGTTGGTACCAGCACACCTCTGAGTGGGTCTGCACAAAGTAGAGGTTTCCAGTCCCCAGACTCTACCCTCACAGGAAGTCAGGAGGTGAGACATGGGGTACTGCATGGCACATGAGTGCTGGCATGGGGAGCAGAGATCCAGCAAAACGATGGTGAGGGAATGCTGCCAACTGGCACATTCCAGGCTGTGGGAATACATGCTGAGGGATGAAAAAAGGCTTGCTGCAGCCAGCACGAGGGCTCTGAGGGGAAGGACCAGAGTCTAGGGACCTTCTGCTTCAAGGCATTTTGGGATGGAGAGTGGTGAAGAAGCCCCTCAACAAGAGAAGTGGGGGTTGCAACATTTGTGGCAATGGTGCTGTAATGCCACAAGGTAGAGACAACACTACCAGTGGCCAGGTGTGAACTCAACAGCCCCTGCAGAATCTCCACATCGCTGCATTTGAACAGATTCCCCATTAAATTCACTGCAGTGAGAGCAGCCCATTGAAAAATGAAGTTCAAACCCAAAACGTTAACTGATCCTTTCTACCCGTGGATGCTGCCTGACCCATTGAGTGCCTCCAGCAATTCTTTGTCTGCTCAAGATTCTGGCACCTGCAGTTCTTGTGTTTCCCGAAGAACAGAGTGTGTCGCATCAAACCTGGCAGAATCGTGAGAATGAGCAGGACACAGTGATTTGAAGAAGATCAGGACTGGTCCTGTACCTAAACACTACCTTCTCAGCCGGCTCCTCGCCTTCGCTCTCCCCTCACCACTCCCCACGCAGTCTGTCCGCTGCCAGAATGTGTGCAGTTTCGTTCCTTCAGCCCCCATATTCTCTCACATTCTGAAAAACAACCTTTTTCTTATTTTTCATCTCAATTCATTCTCTCCTTCCCTCTATTTCTACACCTGTCATGATGCTAATTCACCCCTATCTCCAGTGCCAGGTCTCATGGTTCAAGGAGATTTCCCCCCCTTTATTGTTACCCATCTTAATGCTCACAATATAGCGAGCGCAACCAACCAAGAGGCAGTGATCTGCCCCACCTCTCCACGCATCTGTTCCAGCCAGCCGGCCTCCGCCTTGGAGTGAATAGCTTGTCACTCTTTTCAAGCAAGAAGGAGCCAGCGATGATCTAAAATCATTAAACAAAGCTATTAAAAAGAGCAGTGAGACCACTGCAAGTATGGATGTGCCAGGCAATCAATGAATGTGGGCATGGAGGCAAGGCAGTTGGAGTCATGTAGTCATAAAATTCTATAGCACAGAAATAGACTCTTCAGCCCAACATCCATACTAACCATGCTAGTCTCATTTGCCCGTGTTCACTTCATAACACTCCAAACCTTTCCTTTCACCTGCATAAATGTCTTTTAAATGTTAGAATTGTCCCTGCTTTTACCACTTCCTCTGGCAGCTTGTTCCACAGAACATCACTCTGCATGAGAAAAACACTCCTGGGTTCCCTTTAAAATCTCTCTCTCTTACGTTAAATCTATGCCCTCTAGTTTTAGATCTCCCTACTCTGGGGAAAAAAAGACTGTGATTATCTATGCCCCTCATGATTTTAGAAACCGCTATAAGGTCTCCCTTCAGCCTCCAGACTCTCCTTATAACTCAAACCTACCAGTCCCAGGAACATTCTCATTGATCTTTTCTGCAAGTAACTACATCTGCCATTTCTCTGCCCAAATTTCCAACTGATTTATATCCTGCTCTTCCATTTGACAGCCTTCCTCATTGTCCACAACTATACCAAATTTTACATTGTCTCCAAGCATACTAATCAATCCACCACCATCTTCATCCAGATCATTTGTGTTTATCACAAACAACAACCCTAGCACTGAACCTAGGAGAAAATTTTCATGATGTACAAGATTATCATGAGGAGGTGATCATTGACTTCAGAAGAAGGAGCAATCTAAACCCCTGTCCACATAAATGGCACTGAAGTAGACAGAGTAGATAGCCTCAAGTTCTCAGGAATAAATATCTCCACTGACCTGATCTGGGACAAGCATGTGATGGTCAAGAAAGCACCAATGCCTCTACTTTATCTTAAGAATGAAGTCCCCTCAGCCCCTCATCAAGAGCAGACTTTCCTGATACTTCACAGTGTGGGACAGGAGCTGCTCTGCTCAAGATCAGAAGAAGCTGCAGAAGGTGGTGAGTGCAGCTCAGAACATCATGCAAACCTCCCTTCCTTCCATGGACTCCGTCTACATCTCTCACTGCTGAGGAAAGGAAATCAACATATTGAAGGACCCCACCGGAGACTGGACACACTCTTCTTCCATCAGGGAGGAGGATTAAGAGTGCGAAAGTCAACACCAAAGGCTTAATGACAGTTTCTTCCCTGCAGCCATCAGGCTCCTGAATGAACCCCACGTCAGTGCTCTCACACTGCCCTTACTTGGTGCTAATTAATCTTCCTTTTCTTTGCAATCTTACAGTCTGTAAATTGTGTTCTTTACACAGTTGTATCAATATTAGATATAGGAGAAGAAGCCTTCTCATAGTACTGGATGTTTTGTGATAAATGAACTTCAACTACTGGTCAGAATAAAAAGCCTTCCTCCACTGCCTTCTGCTTCTATGATCAAGCCGTCTTGTATCTAACTCATTGTAGATTCCAAGTGACTTCATCTTTTGGATTAGCTTACCAGTGACCTTGTCTTGCCAAATGCTTTGCTAAAGCCCATGTGGACAACATTCACTGCCCTACCCTCAATTATCTTTGTTACTTCCTCAAATCAAATCAAGTTGTGAGCTTGGACCTCCCTCACACAAACCAACAAACCTATAACCTATAAACCTAACGTCCCTATTTTCCCAAATATAAGTATTTCCTGTCCTTAAGAGCCTTCTCCAATACTTTCCCAACCACTGATAGGCTTCATTGGCCTATAGAGTCCTGGTTTGTCCCAGTTGCCTTCTTAAACAAATTATGACTGTAGTAAACCACTGTTATGCCATGATTGGCTGCTGCTGGCTGGACACGCCTCCTGAGACTGATCCTACCCTTACGAGGTCGTAGGTAGTTCCTGTCTTTAGTTAATAAAAACCTGATAGTTTCACAATATTGATGGTACATCAATGACATTGGTTACTATCCAGTCTTCTGGCACAGTGTCCATGGCTTAAGAGACTACAAAGATCCCAGCACTCTCCTCCCTTGCCTCCCTCAGTATCCTGAAAAAAAAATCCACCGTTACATTTTTCAACACATGCACCTCCTCTTTCTTAATGACAACAAGTCCTTTCATTTTTACTAGGGGGACTGTCTCGGAGGGTCTTTCCTGGAGCCGGCGCGCCAATGGCATCATGAAGAAAGCCTCTGCTTCCTCAGGAGTTTGCGGAGGAGCTAGTGGAGTTGTTCAAGTGAACTGGTACGGACTTGAAGGGCCGACATGGCCTGTTTCCATGCTGTAAACGGTTATATGGTTATGGTTATATAATAACGCACCTCCATTTTCTCATCTTCATCCATGGCCTTCTGGTGATAATGGAGTACCTAATAAGGTCTTCACCTTTTCCCCCTGGACTATAGGCATAATTTCCTCCTTTGACCATGACTGGACCTACCCATTCCTCAGCTATCCTACTGCTCCGAATGTACATAAAAAAAAACACCTTGGGATACTCCTTGATCCTACTTGCTAAGGATATTTCATGGCCTCTTTTCACCCTACCCCCTAATTTCCTGTTTGTTCTTTCCTGCTTCATTTCTCTTCCTCAAGGTCCTTGTTGAATTTCAGCCTCTGATCCTTTTTGGTTAAACTTCTAGCCGTTAAAGACTCTCGAATCTTGTCCTCCTTCTCTTTTATCCTCATGCTAGTTCTAAACTCTAACCTCTTGCCTTTAAAAGACTCCTACATGCCAGATGTGGATTCACCCTTAAACAGATGCTCTCAATCTATTTCCCAGTTTCCACCTAATACTACATTAAAACCCCTGGTATCCGGAATTCAAGCAACAGGCAGCCTCATGCAACTGGCAAAAAAAAAGCAAGAAAAATAAATATTAAAAATAAAATAAATAAGAATAAAATAATAGGTAAAAAGTACATATATTTAAAATTGTAAAAGTCAATGTTCTCTGAAGTAACACATAAACCTTTGGTGAAGATGGGAGCAAATATTCATCCAGCGAATGCCTTGGTTGTGCTTTACTAATAGCATCTGTTTGAATATAATTGTGTGAAACAGCAGTGTCATCGCCCAGGATGAAGGGCTGGTTGATGCCGTTCGCCATTGGGGTGTCTCTTGAAGTGTCTCCTTATCCCTGCTTAATAAGACTCACCCTGGTCAGAGGCTTTATCTGTAAACTTGGGGGCCAAAATGTTTGGCCTGGAAGTCAACCTGAAGAAAACTGAGGTCCTCCATCAGCCAGCTCCCCACCATGACTACCAGCCCCCCCACATCTCCATCGGGCACACAAAACTCAAAATGGTCAACCAGTTTACCTATCTCGGCTGCACCATTTCATCAGATGCAAGGATCGACAACGAGATAGACAACAGACTCGCCAAGGCAAATAGCGCCTTTGGAAGACTACACAAAAGAGTCTGGAAAAACAACCAACTGAAAAACCTCACAAAGATAAGCGTATACAGAGCCGTTGTCATACCCACACTCCGAATCATGGGTCCTCTACCGGCATCACCTACGGCTCCTAGAACGCTTCCACCAGCGTTGTCTCCGCTCCATCCTCAACATTCATTGGAGCGCTTTCATCCCTAACGTCGAAGTACTCGAGATGGCAGAGGTCGACAGCATCGAGTCCATGCTGCTGAAGATCCAGCTGCGCTGGGTGGGTCACGTCTCCAGAATGGAGGACCATCGCCTTCCCAAGATCGTGTTATATGGCGAGCTCTCCACTGGCCACCGTGACAGAGGTGCACCAAAGAAAAGGTACAAGGACTGCCTAAAGAAATCTCTTGGTGCCTGCCACATTGACCACCGCCAGTGGGCTGATATCGCCTCAAACCGTGCATCTTGGCGCCTCACAGTTCGGCGGGCAGCAACCTCCTTTGAAGAAGACCGCAGAGCCCACCTCACTGACAAAAGACAAAGGAGGAAAAACCCAACACCCAACCCGAACCAACCAATTTTCCCCTGCAACCGCTGCAACCGTGTCTGCCTTTCCCGCATCGGACTTGTCAGCCACAAACGAGCCTGCAGCTGACGTGGACATTTACCCCCTCCATAAATCTTCGTCCACGAAGCCAAGCCAAAGATATTGTTTGTATTTCAGGCTTCTCTGTGAAGGGGGAAGAACTGGCAGATGCAGCGGCAGTTAAATATTTTCAAAGAATGTGACTGAAAATAAAGTCAAATGCTTTAAAGTTTATATATTCATGCAAGTGATGTTTTCTCAGTAAGTATTATATTTTTGTCTTTTAAACTGTTTATTCTTGATGCAGGTGTATTAATTAGGCATTAAAAGAGCAAGTCTCAAGCAACTGGAAAATGCACTTATTCAGCATCTTCCAATCTGTTCCACTGTCTATGGGAAAAAGCTGATCCTCAGCATGGTGGTTCTGGTTCCAATACTTCTGTATTTCTTTCCCTATGGGAGTAGCTGGAAGATGCTGTGTGCAGGGTGGTAGGGGTCCTTACAGATTTTGTGATTTTGTGAGCTCTCTTTATACAATGATCCTGGTAAATCACGTTGAATGGATGGGGGAGAGCAGAGGGAGACCTCAATGCTCCTCTCTGCTGCTTTTATGGTCCAATCCAATGCTTTCAGCAACCACACCCACTATGATGCACCTGGCAAGGACAGTCTCGATAGAGCTCCTGTAGAATGTTGGCAGAATGGTGGCCACAGCTTTGCCTACCTCAGCCTTCTAAGGAAGTGCATTCGCTGTTGTGCCTTCCTGACAAGTAAGGAGATGTTATGTGCCCAGGATAGGTCATTTCTTAAGTGGACTCTGACTCTATTATCTCCACTACAGAGATGTTGATGTGTAGTGGAGGGTGGTTGTTATTGGTTCTCCTGAACTCCACGATCATATCCTTTGTCTTGTCTACATTGAGATTCAGGTTGTTTCTCCCGCACCGTTTCACGAGATTTTCCACCTCTTCTCTGTAGAGCGGCTCATCGTTGTTGCTGATGAGGCCGACTACTGTCGTGTCATCTGCAAACTTGATGACACTGTTGGAGCTGGAACCAATGGGTCATGGGTCAGCAGTGTGATTAGGCGGAGGTTGAGCACACAGCCTGAGGTTGCCATTACTATTCCCTAAATGCTCCCCCACTAAAACTTCAATCATCTATAAGAGCTCATTTGTCAATGCAACATCTCGTGAAGCCTACTCCATAGTTGGACTATCTACATATTGTTTCAAGAAACACTCCTGGATGCCTTGATTTCTGGCTCATCTCATCCTCTGGCATTAAGGGAATCACGGTCAAAGTTGGGAAAGTTAAATTACCCACCTCAATCTTGTAAAAACACAAAATGCTGGAGAAGCTCAGCAGGTCAAACAGTGTCCTTTATGTAGCAAAGGAACAGATACATAACCAACATTTTGGGCTTAAGCCCATCATCAAAGTATGAGAAAATACCGGAAAGCATTCAAACAAAAGAGTAGGAAGGAGGAAGTGGGGGGGGGGGGGGGGGTGGCAAGGCAGGAGGTGATAGGTGGAAAAAGGAGGGAGGGGACAGCAGTGATGAAGGGGAGGGGGGATGGTAGGGCTGTGTGGGTGAAAGAACTATTTCCTGCTCATCTGCCTTGGTCCCCTCTTCCCCCAGACCAACAAACATAGAATCCCTCACATCCTCACCTACCACCCTACCAGCCTCAGCATCCAACACATCATCTGCCAGAATTTCTTGCACTTATTAAAGAACCCTACCACCAAAAACATTTTTCCTTCTCCTCCCCTTGGCCTTCCGCAGGGACCACTTCCTCCACAATTCCCTCGTGCACTCATCTCTCCCACACATCGCACCCCCAGCACCTTCCTATGTGGCTGCAGGAGGTGCAACACTTGCGCCCACACCACCTCCCTCACAACAGTCCAGGGCCCCAAACAGGCCTTTTACGTGAAGCAACACTTCACTTTGTATATCCAGAGCATCTATTTACTGCATCCGGAGAGACCCGTCGCTTCACTCAGCACTTCTGCTCTGTTCGCAACCGCAATGACCTCCCAGTAGCCAACCATTTCAATTCTGAGTCACACTACCAGACTCACATGTCTGTCCATGGCCTTGAGTCCCACCCTGACCACCCACAGATTGGAGGAACAATGTCTTATTTTCCATCTGGGCACCCTCCAGCCAGATGGGATTAACATTGACTTTACTACCTTAGACTAAACCTGCTCGCCCTTTTCTTCCCCTTCCCCCACCCCCCTTTTCCTGTTCTTCTCCATTGCAGGCAAAATCTTCATTAGGATTCTCCTAAATAGAATAATACCTAGTGTCGCCGAGAATATTCTCCCAGAATCACAGTGCGGCTTTCGCGCAAACAGAGGCACTATTGACATGGTCTTTGCCCTCAGACAGCTCCAAGAAAAGTGCAGAGAACAAAACAAAGGACTCTACATCACCTTTGTTGACCTCACCAAAGCCTTCGACACCGTGAGCAGGAAAGGGCTTTGGCAAATACTAGAGCGCATCGGATGCCTCCGAAAGTTCCTCAACATGGTTATCCAACTGCACGAAAACCAACAAGGTCGGGTCAGATACAGCAATGAGCTCTCTGAACCCTTCTCCATTAACAATGGCGTGAAGTAAGGCTGTGTTCTCGCACCAACCCTCTTTTCAATCTTATTCAGCATGATGCTGAAACAAGCCATGAAAGACCTCAACAATGAAGACGCTGTTTACATCCGGTACCGCACGGATGGCAGTCTCTTCAATCTGAGGCGCCTGCAAGCTCACACCAAGACACAAGAGCAACTTGTCCGTGAACTACTCTTTGCAGACGATGCCGCTTTAGTTGCCCATTCAGAGCCAGCTCTTCAGCGCTTGACGTCCTGTTTTGTGGAAACTGCCAAAATGTTTGGCCTGGAAGTCAGCCTGAAGAAAACTGAGGTCCTCCATCAGCCAGCTCCCCACCATGACTACCAGCCCCCCCACATCTCCATCGGGCACACAAAACTCAAAATGATCAACCAGTTTACCTATCTCGGCTGCACCATTTCATCAGATGCAAGGATCGACAACGAGATAGACAACAGACTCGCCAAGGCAAATAGCGCCTTTGGAAGACTACACAAAAGAGTCTGGAAAAACAACCAACTGAAAAACCTCACAAAGATAAGCGTATACAGAGCCGTTGTCATACCCACACTCCTGTTCGGCTCCAAATCATGGGTCCTCTACCGGTATCACCTATGGCTCCTAGAACGCTTCCACCAGCGTTGTCTCCGCTCCATCCTCAACATTCATTGGAGCGACTTCATCCCTAACATCGAAGTACTCGAGATGGCAGAGGCCGACAGCATCGAGTCCACGCTGCTGAAGATCCAGCTGCGCTGGGTGGGTCACGTCTCCAGAATGGAGGACCATCGCCTTCCCAAGATCGTGTTATATGGCGAGCTCTCCTCTGGCCACCGTGACAGAGGTGCACCAAAGAAGAGGTACAAGGACTGCCTAAAGAAATCTCTTGGTGCCTGCCACATTGACCACCGCCAGTGGGCTGATATCGCCTCAAACCGTGCATCTTGGCGCCTCACAGTTCGGCGGGCAGCAACCTCCTTCGAAGAAGACCGCAGAGCCCGCCTCACTGACAAAAGACAAAGGAGGAAAAACCCAACACCCAACCCCACCCAACCAATTTTCCCCTGCAACCGCTGCAACCGTGTCTGCCTGTCCCGCATCGGACTTGTCAGCCACAATCGAGCCTGCAGCTGACGTGGACATTTACCCCCTCCATAAATCTTCGTCCGCGAAGCCAAGCCAAAGAGTTCTTTCACCCAAACAGCCCTGCCATTCACCCCTCCCCTTTGTTGCAGCTGTCCCCTCCCTCCTTCCTTTCTCTACCTGTTATTTCTTCCCTTGCCACTCCCACTCCCATGCACTTGCTGGCACATTTTCTCATACTTTGATGAAGGGCCCAGCCCAAAACGTCAGTGATGTATTTTTACCTTTGCTCCATAAAGGACACTGTTTGACCTGCTGAGCTTCTCCAGCATTTTGTGCTTTTACTTCAACCACAGTGTCTACAGAATTTTGTGATTTACTTCACCTCAACCTTGTAATTTTCACATCTGTGTATGATCTTCCTGCCTATTTGTTCCTCCAGCTCCCATGGCCAAGAGAAAGCTGATAGTATATCCCCATCTAAGTGAATGCCTCCTTTTTATTCCTGTGATCTACTCACATGTTCCCGATGGATGTCCTCTATAGTGCAGATGTGACATTCTCCGTGACCAGTAATGAAACTTGTCCATTTCTATAGAACTCACTGTCATGTTGGGGACATCTATACCTTGAAACACTGAGCTGCCAGTCCTTCCCCATCTCTCAACTAAGTTATTATTATGGCTGCAATATTATAGTTCCATGTACTAACCCTGGCTCCAAGCTCATCTGCCTTACCTGTGATACTCCCTACATTGCAATAAATACACTTCAGGCAATGTCCCACCATGCTCATTAACTTGGCCTTCATGTTTTTTTCCTATCAGAGTCAACTTCTCTTAAATCACTCCACCTGATGACCTGTTGCTCTCATTCCCACCCCCAACACACTGGTTTAAAATCTCCCAGGTAGCATGAGTGAACTTCCCTGCAAGGATATTGATGCCCTCCAGTTTAGGTGCGACCCATCCCTGCTTCCACCTGCCCCGGAAGAGAACCTAATGAGCCAAGGATCTGGAGCCCTCCCTCCAACACCAGCTCTTCAGCCATGCATTTAACTACACTATCTTCATATTGTATCCTCATTGGGCCGTTTCAAACTGCCGTGTAAAATGGGGTTAACCGGGCAATTTGCTTGGTAACTGCCCAGTTACACAGCAATTAGAAAGGGTCTAACCCGGTTGGAATCCAACCAGGTCCCTGACCTACTTCAGAGATAGTTAGGGAACCCAGTTAAACTTACCTAGGCCGCATCCACAGGCGATTTGAAAATGAAAATGGCTGCCCCACTTATTCCAGTGGTATCAGCACTTGCGCGTGTGCATGCATCACCAGGCAGCCAGCATCTGAACGTCTGCCAGTACTTCCAGTGAGTACGTGACGTGTCATTGTGGGGGCAATTGCTGGGTTGCTGATTTAATGGGTCGATCCCCCTGAAATTTAAAAGGTGCTTCCAAGACCTTTGCCCCAGGAATTGCAACCGGGTCCCAGGAGGGCTACCCAGGTACTGCAGTTTAAAAGAGGCTGTTGGCCCATGGCTCAGAGACCAATTCTGGGAGATTACAATCCTCGAGCTTCTACCTTACTCACTTGTGTGTGTGTGTGTGTGTGTGTGTGTGTGTGTGTGTGTGTGTGTGTGTGTGTGTGTGTGTGTGTGTGTGTGTGTGTGTGTGTGTGTGTGTGTGTGTGTATATCCTCCGCATGGGTGTTTGTGTGTATCGATGAGTATGTGTGTCTGCATGTATGTATGTGCATGTGTACAAATTTGCAAGTGTGTATGAATGTGCATAAGTGCATGTGCATGTGTGTTTGAGGGGTGTGAGGACACCAAGTGAGGTGGGTGCTGTAGTCACATTATACAGCTCTAATGGCAGTCAGGGTGGGGGAGGAGATGGCTGTGGTGGGCCAGCACTTTGCAGATAATCTTTATCAAATTACAATAAGGCAAAGTGCTTTTCAGGTGAATTAGGAGCTAAATGGAGCAAATTGGAAAGATTTGGGAGGCAAGTTATTGCAGCTAAAAGCTTCCACCATCGGGAGCAAGGAGATAAGGAGCGAGCTGTGTGAAACTGAAAAGGAAACGATTTTTAATGGGTAATGTTTATTAATAATTCATGCTAATTAAATGTCTGTTTGCATTCATATTCTGCTTTATTTTACCATCCCTGACTTTGCTGAGTCCTCTAAAAGGGCAGCAACTCTGATCAATTCTGGGAAGCTCAAGAGGCAAGTGAGGGAACCTTGGCAGAGATGCTTGCATCTTTGTTAACTGCAGATGGGGGGTCAGAGACTGGAGTGCCCGTGCCGTGCCTTTATTCAAGAAGGGCTGCGAGGACAAGTCTGGGAACTAGAGGCCAGTGGGCCCAACATCAGAGATGGGTAAGTTGTCAGAGGTGATTTTTCTGAGAGACAGGGTGAAAAAGGCTGAAGCGGGATAGTCAGCATGGGTTTATGCATGGCCTATCATAGCATACAAATTTGATTGGAATTTTTGGAGAAGTGTCCAAAAACTTTGCTTTTTTATTTTAGAGACACAGCACAGTAACAAAACAATCCACCCCATGAGCCCAGATACACCCAGGTGACCAATTAACCTTCTAGCCCTGTATGTCTTTGGAACATGGAAGGAAAGCAGAGCACCCAGAGGAAACCCATGCAGGTCGCAGGGAGAATCTACCAATTCCTTACAGACAGCAGCAGATTCGAACAAAGGACCCTGGCGCTGTGATACCGTTGTACTGACTGCTACACTAACTGTGCTGCCCTTAATTGGAGAGGGCATGACATTGGGCATCTGTCAACTTTAGCAAGGCCTTTGGCAAGGATTCGCATGGTAATCTGTTCTGTTCACATGGGATCTGGGGCGAGTTAGCCAAGTGGATACAGAAATTGCTTGGTGAAAGGAAACTGTGGGTGGGTTGTGTTTCACACTAGAGCCCTGTGATGTGCCATAGGGATCAGTGCAGGGTCAACATTTATACCACCCAGCTGAATGAGAACATAGGTGGCATTATTAGCAAGTTTGCATATAAGACCAGATACAGAATGAGGCCATTTGGACAATAGAATATGCTCCGCTACTCAAATTATGGCTGATATATTTTTCTTCTCAACTTCATTCTCCTGCCTTCTCCCCATAACCTTTGAGACTAAAAGCAGTGGTATCATAGACAATGAGGAAATTTATTTAAGATCACAATGGGATCTTGATCAACTGAGTCAGTGGGCCAAGGAATGGCAGATGGAGTTTAATTCAGGGAATGTAAGGTGTTGCCCCCACTAGCTTCTCCTCCCCCCATGTATTCACCTAGCACCCACCATCCCGTTCCCCCTCACATTTATTCAGGCTTCTGCCCATTTCTTGTTGATATTCCTGAAGAATGGTCTTGGCCCAAAACATTGACTGTCTATGGCCTTGCATAGATGCTGCCTGACCCCGTTGAGTTCCTCCAGCACTTTGTGCGTTGATTCATTTCTTAAACTTAGATCAGGTCACCCAGCTAGAGGAAAGATGCAATGAAACTGAAGAGAGCACAGAAAAGATTTGTAGGGTAGTTCCTGGAGCGGTCCTTGAGTTACAAGGAGAGCGTGGGACATTTCCCCTGGAACATAGAAGGCCAAGGACCTTCCATGGGTTTAGAACGTTACGATGGGCACAGATAAGTTGAATGTATTTTTCCCCAGAGAGGAGTTCAAGCACATTGAAGATAGGAGGGGAAAGATGTACAAGAGACATGATGGGCAACAGGATGTGTGGAATGAGCTGCCAGAGGAAAAGGTAGAGGTCGGCATAATTGTAAATTAAAATACAATATTTGGACAGGGACATGCAATATTTATTTATCTAACCTTTTAGATTTATCATCTCTCCTTCTGTATTATGGAATAGCATGGTAATTTATTTATGTCATTGTAATTAGTGTACCCAGCCTTTTAATTCAGGGATCTGCTTACTTTTTACTCATACCCTGAAGAAGGGCTCAGGCCTGAAATGTCTTTACCTCTTATAGATGCTGTGAGACCTGGAGTTTCTCTGACATTTCTGAGTTTTTACTACACTCACAGGTTCTGCAGACTTTCACGTTTCACTTTCTTATCTTATGTACCTGTTTGCCACAGCAATCAGTGGACTGAACAGCATCAGTGGAAGAAAAAGTATGGTCCATGATAATTCCTTCATCATTCTGAGAGTGCAGAGGGGAGATAGCTGATGTAATGAGGACAGGGTGGGAAGGGTTGGACAGAGGGCAAAAGGGGTTTGGTGAACCAGGAAGGGGCAAGCACTGATGGATAGCTGGGGATGGTGAGGGATGGAGTTGGGAGACAGAGGCATTTGATTGGCAGGTGCCAAACAAATGGAGGATGAGAGAGAGAGGAAGAGGGATGGGGGAGAGAGAGAGAGAGAGAGAGAGAGAGAGAGAGAGAGAGAGAGAGAGGGGAGCAAAATAGGAAGTTCGGCTGCCAGAGGAAGTGGTAAAATGGGGACAATTGTGATATTCAAACAACATTTAAACAGATACATGGATAGGAAAGGTGTAAAGGGATATGGGGACTAATACAGACAAATGGGACTAACTTGGTCAACATGGAAAAGTTGGGCCAAAGGGCCTGTCAACTTTATGCCCACCTCTTTGAACTTCGCACTGTGTTCCTGAGGATGATAGATCCAAATTGGGTTCCACTGAAATCCAGGTAATGAATCCAGACATTTTTTTTAAACAGTACAAATAAGTGCTGGAGAAACTGAGCAGGTCATGCAGCATCCATTTAAGTAAAAGATAATCGATGTTTCGAGCCAAAGCCCTTTGTCAGAATTCTCACCATTTTAGATGTTCTTGTTTACTTATTGTTTTTAAATCCATGTTGTTTCATTGGTTGAATTTAAATCCCTAGTTGTCATGTTTGGATTTGAACTGATCTCTCTGACTGCTTGTCCAGTGGACAATGAAGGTCTCGATGGGTGGGGGGGACCTTTCTCTGTGATGTATCAATCCAGAGTAATGGTCAACATGTTGGAAATATTTTACATAGGGGGGAAGTGGAAGGATGCCAGGAGGATGGTGTGTTAATGGTGTGTGGTCATAAGAACACATGAAATTGGAGCAAGAGTCAGCCATCCAGCCCGTCGAACCTGCTCCACCCTTCAACAAGATCATGGCTGATCTGGCTGTAGAACCATCTCTACCTACCTGCCTTTCCTCCAGAACCCTATGATGCAAAAATCTATCTCTGTCTGTTAATGAGGAGGCTCCATTGTTCCCTTGGGCAGAGGATTACATGGATTCACTACTCTCTGGGAGAAGCAGTTCCTCCTCATCTCCATCCTAAATCTACTCCCCTAAATCTTGAGGCTATGTCCCTTAGTTCTAGGCTCACCTGCCAGTGGAAATAAACTCCCTGCTTCCATCTTATCTATTCTTTTCATATTGTTGTACATTTTTATAGGATCATCTGTCATCTTTTTAAACTCCATTGAGTATAGTCCCAGGTGAGAGTCCCAATCTCACTTCATAGGCTAACCCCCCCCCATCTTCAGAATTAATCAGGTACACCTCTTCTGCACCACCTCCAAAGCCAATGTATTCTTGCTCAAGTACAGAGTCCAGAACTGCTCACAGTAGTCCAGATGCAACCTCGCCAATACCCCAACCAGTTGCAGCAGAACCTCCCTCCTCTTATGTTCAATTCCTCCAGCAATAGAGGCCAACATCCCATTTTCTTTCCTTGTTGCAAGGTATTCTGTCACCCTGTCCCCTCCCATCTGACCAGTGATTCCAGATTAACATATTCATCATGGTATTTCAACACTTTTTCTCAGCTGCCCAGAATTCCTGCTCCTTCCATCCCCATTCCGGATGTTGCCTGGTGAGCTTATTGGGAACAACATGAACGTAAGTTGTTGTCAAGTCAACATGGCAACCTCTGGTGAACCCAGGCTAGGAGCACAAAGTCATCAAGATAAAAGGAACAAGGATACTTTAGTCTCCATTAACATTAAAGAAACAATAAACAACTGATTTAATATTTTTCTTTGAACGTCAGCCAAGAATGCACTCTCCAGGTTCATTAGTGTGCCACTGGGCTCATTTGTCGCATAATTCTCCCTCCCAGCAGACAACCTATTCCTTCCCCTGGATCCAGCTTTAGCCATCAGAAAACATTTTGTCTTGGGGGCCAACAGACTGTCCCAGAGCATAACGCTCCTCGCATAGCCCATCAGTTCCTTGGCTCCACCCACGCCACAGTCTGGATGGACATGCCCACAGGTTCTGCAACAGGCATTGCCTGCACCAACATCGAACAACAGGGGACTGCGCTCCAAAGATCAGGTTGGCCAGCTAATACCTGAGGGGGGTGGGGAGAGTGAGAGAGAGAGAGTGTGTATGTGTGTGAGAGAAAGAGAGAGCGAGAAAGATGGGGAAGGGGAGGGAAAGAAAGAAGTAGTGAGGGTTGAGAGAGGGTGAGGCAAAGAGAGAGGAGGAAGAGTGATAGGGGAGGGAGATAGACAGAGTGAGAGGAGAAAAGGGAGAGGAGGTAGAGAGGAAAAAAAGAGAGGTAGAGAAGAGAGAAAGGGGTGAGGTGAAATGGGGAGAGAGGGTGAAAGATGAAGATAGAGTGAAAGAGAGAAGGGGAGAGGAATAGAGAATGAAAGGGAAAGAAGAAACGTAAGAGAAATAAAAGTGAACGATACTAGCATGGTAGAGCATTGGCTGATCGGCCGGAAACAGAGTGTGAGAATTAAGGGATCCTATTCTGTTGGCTACAGATTACCAGTGGTGTTCCGCACAGATCGGTGTTGAGGCCATTTCTTTTTATGTTGTATTAAAATGATTTGGATAATGGAATAAATGACTTTGTGGTTAAGTTTGTAAAAGATACAAAGACAGATGGAAGGGCAACTAGTGAGAAAGAAATTGAGAGGCTGCAGAGAGACTTTGATAGATTAGGAAAAAGAAGAACCAAATGAAATAAAATGTTCAAAAGTGTACGGACATGGCCTTTGAAAGAAGGAATAAAAGTAGAAAATTTGGATGAGGAGAAAATTCAAAATTTGGAGGTGCAAAGGGACTTGGGAGTCCTCATGCAGGATACCCTAAAGGTTAACCTCCAGGTTGAGTCAGTGGTGAAGAAGGTGAGTACAATGCTGGCATTCATATCAGGAGGATTAAGATATAAGAGCAGGGATGTGACATTGAGACACCAATGAGGCCTCACTTGGAGTACGAAGTACAGTTTTGGGCTCCTTGTTGAAGAAAGCATGTGCAGGCATTGGTGAGGGTACAGAGAAAATTCACAAGAATGATGCCTAAAATGAAGGAATATTTGATGGTTCTTGGACTGCACTCCTAGGAGTTCAGAAGAATGAGTTGGGACCTCATAAAAGGATTTCAAATGTTAAAGGGTCTGGACAGAATAGATGTGGCAAAGTTGTTTCCCATGGAAGGGGAGTTCAAGACAAAAGCATTGAAGGGTGCCCATTTAAGAAAGAAATGTGGAAGAATTTCTTGAGCCAAAGAAAGGTGAACCTCTGGAATTTGCTACCATGGGCAGCTGTGGAGCCAAGTCATTGGGTATATTTAAGGCAGAGATTGAAAGGTATCTGAATAATCAGAATATCAAAGGTTATGGGGAGAAGGCAGGGGAGTGGGAGGAAGCTCATCAAGGAATGGCAGGGCTGACTCAATGGGCCAAATGGCCTATTTCAGCTCCTTTTTCTTATGGTCTTAAGGACAGAGAAAATGTGTGCAGGAGTGAGTGAGAGACAGAGGAATGTGAAGGAAAAAAGAAAGGATCAGAAAGCGAAGGAAAGAGATGAAGGGTGAACAGCTTTGCTGGTAATTTTTTATTATGCAGGGAAAATTTATGGCTATTAAATCAGGTAGAACTCTGCTACTGGACTATGATGCAGTGGAGGATTGCATACAACTATCTCCTATTGAGGGTCAATGAGTGTGGGACAGTCCCCAGGGAAGGAATGTATGAGTGGAACCCTGTCCCCAATGAGGGTCAGTATATGTGCATGGGGGATTGTCCCCTAGTGAAGATCTGTATGTCTTGGGCCCAACCATTGGTGAGGGTCAGTGTGTGTGTGTGTGTGTGTGTGTGTGTGTGTGTGTGTGTGTGTGTGTGTGTGTGTGTGTGTGTGTGTGTGTGTGTGTGTGTGTGTGTGTGTGTGTGTGTGTGTGCGCGTGCGCGATTGTTCCCCAGTGAAGGACAGTGTGTGTGGGACCATCTCCCAGTGAAGAAGAGTCTGTGTGGACGTGTCCCCAGTGAACTGACCAGTGTGTGTGAACTACTTCCCTGTCAGTATATTTATAAGACCCATCACCCAGTGAGGAACAGTGTATTTGCGACGCAACCCCAATTGAGGGTCAGTGTGTGTGTGAGACTGGGACCATTTCCCCAGTGAGTGTCAGAATGTGGGACCATCCACAATTGAGGGTCAGTATGTGTAGGACCACCCCTCAGTGAGGGTCAGAGTGTCTGGGACCAGTCCCCCTGTGGAGGTCTGTGTGAGGGACCATTCATCCAGTAAGAGCCTGGGTGCAGTGAGGGTCTGGTTCCCCAAATGAGGGTCAGAATGAGGGACCTATCACCCAATGAGAGTCAGTGTGTGTGGGACATGTCCCCCAGTGATGGTCAGTGTGTGTGGAGCCCAGTTCCCAATAAGGTTCTGTGTGTGGCTGGGCCTGGTTCCCTCAGTGATGGTCAGCATGAGTGTGAGACCTGTCCCCCAGTGAGGGTCAGCATATGTGAGACCATCTGCCAGTAAGAGTTAGTGTTTGTGTAGGACCTGTCCCCCAGTGACCATCAGTGTGTGTGTGGGAACCATCTCCCAGTGATGATCAGTGTGTGTGGGATCTGTCATCCAATAAGGGTCAGTGTATGTGAGACCATCCCCAGATGAAGGAGGATCAGTGTACATGTGAGACCTGTCCCCCATTGAGGGTCAGTGTGTGTGAGACCTATCCCCAAGTGAAGGACAGTGTATGGGACCCACTCCCCAGTGAGAGTCAGTGTGTGTGGGCCCAATCCCCAGTGAGGGTCGGCAGATTCAAATGAGGTGAAAACTTTGAAAATAGACTACGGTCTGAATGCTGTAAATAAATGGAATTTCTTCTCACTCAATAGATAATTTATCCTTCTGTTCGTCATTTCCTAACTGCTCTGAGATCCTACATTTCCCATCGGGATCCTATCCCTGATTGTACCAAGCATATTATGCTCATTAGACAGGAGGAGATGTCCAGTGAAAACTGACCCTTGGAAAGTCGCCACTTGAGTGGTGATGTGCTGGTCTCTGAGCCAACACAAACATGATTTAAACACATTTGTTTGACAACAGGTGAAATCCAACACTCTATGTAACCCGATTATG